>NC_080671.1:397189838-397504840 GCF_030247195.1 Topomyia yanbarensis | reverse complement strand
CGCATAGTCGGCGCTAAAGCACATATTAGTCAATCAATCATAAAAAAATTAATGTTGCAACCAGCAGCAACATTTTAGTCGCTTTCGATGGTACGTATGTACGTTTGAAAACGACGTGACGATACAGTGAACAGACATGAGTAGGCTATCGTGGAGAGCGACTAAAATGTTGCAACTGGTTGAATCTATAAGTCAATAAGTTGGGATTATTGTTTCGATTTTATGTTTCCAATATGTCTTTCGTTTTATTTTCGTTTTATTTTTCTTCGCTAATATCAAATCACGGAGAAAAGAGAGAAAAAAGAATCAATTGAAATCGACTCAAGAGCACTTCTTCTAGACACTCAACTTGAGTGCTTTCAGAATTGCACACTACTCCTCTCATTTTCGAAAGATGCTTATACTACGTTTGCTCTACAGAGTTAAAACACGTTATAATAGCGTTAACACACGTTTTAACTCATAGTGTGAACATAGTATCGAGCAACTTGTAGAAAAAATTATAGCAAATTACTTTTATTCAAAAAACAAACCAATTACTGAGCAGACTAGTGTAGATATATTTGTTTAACGAATTTACAATTGACTTAGAAAGTGTAACTGAAATCGTCATAGAAATTTGGCCTTATACCATGTTCACACTACGGAGTTAAAACACGTTTTAATAATTAGCAACAAGAAAAATGTCATCAAGATAGCGTTAAAACACGTTTTAACTCGTAGTGTGAACGTAGTATTACACCTTGCTTGCTCTTCCGGAAAGGGGAAGTAAGTGCGATGTATTCCTTTTCATGTGTCAGAAGCAAGAGATGCAGAAATTTTTGAGCTTATTCATATTTGTAAATGCTAGTTATTTTGATGATGTCATCAAAGATACATTTAACAACTTGTACGTAAATTAGAAGATAGCAGTAATTAGTGTTAAGTGATTTTCTTTCGATTTGTGAACAATTTTCTTTAATAGATTAAATTCTGGGTAGTTTTTTTCATTGAAATATGTATTTTAATCCTATTGATCACCAAGAATCTTTTCTGGCCGGGGTTCTGATTTGCCAAGCCAGGGTCTGCCTTGAAAATACATATCAACAAATTTTGTTAGCATGATGTCATAGAGCTGGTAATAGTGGCAAGATGCCAGACTTAGAAAACAGAAGTTGAACCGTTTCAGCGCATCTACAAATTGCCTGCTAAATCAGGAGCTTTAGTGCAAATTTTGTCATTCTCTTCGTTCGAACATTCTAACAATATTTTTCCACTCATTTCGATTTAGCGACTTCTACACCATGCAAACGTGTAGTTTAGCATACCTTACATTTTCTGGCTCCGTCAAGGATTGTAATGTTCGGTTGGCATATAAATACATTGAACTCTTGAATATCCGATGTTGTAAGAGTAAATTGTAACTTGAAAATAAATAATAAAAATCAAATTCAACATCAATAATCCGTCGATATACTATAGCATTTCCTGTGACAAAGAACATGTTTTTAGGATTTTAGTTTCTATTGTCTTGCATTTGCAATTGTTTTCCTAAGAAATTTCTCAAAATTTGATCAGACCAGAAATAAAGATTTATGTAATCATTTTAAAGCCCCTTTCGAAACAAAATCCTGGCTACGGGTCTGAGCGTACCCTATCGATGGTTTGATGCAACTTCACGCTGACACGAAACGTCACTGTCGAAAGAGTTAACAAACAAGGGACTTACAGTACAAACATCACACACGCAACTCGGTGTGTTGCCGATCCGCATCTGAGCCGTACTACGAAATCGTTTGGAGGAACTCCTGTCGGCTCGAGGAGGAACACCCGGCGATATGATGTATCCTAATGAAAGCCGCTCCAGTCTGTAATAGATGTCGTTGATCTCTCGTTTGTATGAAACTGAAAGTTATTAAATCTTTTCTCTTTGTCATTATTGTCCATCTTCTTTCTCCTGTCTCTGATACCCAGATGTAGGAACTCTTCAGATAAACGAACTGAATAAAAAAAAATTGAAAATTGGTTTTTCTACAATATTGCAAAATCCGTTCCATAAAAAAAATTTTCGATTTCAGCGAGTCATTTTGCTACGGAAAACATATAGATACAATTTACCGTAAACGAGTGTTATTGGTTTATAGAGAAGAAATTGTTATAGGTTTACCCGTTTCGCCTTTCGATGCAGATTTGATGGAATTTTACCGATTATGTGTTTGGCTATGCAGTCTTTAAAATTTAAAATCACTATTTCGTCTTTATCTAGCATAATAAAGAAAAACTAGTGTTCTTAAATTTTTAGATTGCACCCAGGTTTTTTTACGCGTGGGATGCGTACCGTGCAAAAAAAACCGTGTAAAAACGCTTTAATTGGAAAATACGCGTAAAAAACCGCGGTAATTGGAAAATCCGCGTAAAAATAAACCGCGTTAATTGTAAAATCCGCGCAAAAAACCGCGTTAATTCGAAAATCTGTGTAAAAAAAACTCTCAGAAAAAGACTTAGAATATTTTTGGAAGTTTTTTTGCACGGATTTCGTAATTATTGCGGTTTTTGAAGAAATAAAATTGCAAGTCCTTTTGAATACAAAAGACTCAGAAGATTTTCGGAAAGATGGAAGAGACGGGTCTGCAAGGCTCCTTATGGCCTACACCAGCGAATTTCGCTAAACCGGAAGTCGCCACCTTCGATTTCCAAATGGCACCAAACATTAATTTCTGGTATTTACTCTTCAAGACCATTCCGACAATACCCATATTGCATGGGTTGTAGAGAATTTCCGCTAAACCGGCAGTCGCCAACTTTGATTTCAAAATGGCGTCCGACATAAATTTCTAGCACCTACTTATCAATACCATTCCGAAAATACCATTATTGATTAGGTTATAACGAATTTCCCTAAACCGGATGTCGCCATCTTGAATTTCAAAATGCGTCAAAAATCAATTTCTGGCACCAACTCTTCAAGACTGTTGCGGCACAGCATCATTTACGACTGTCCCCTCAGCTTGTCATCTCCAACACCGATCGATCTAGTCATGTATATGTGAACACAATCTCACTAACGATGGTGAGAAAAACGTATGAGATGTTAGTATGGACAACATGCATCATCCGTGTTGCCAATTGTGCTACGTTTAATTTATGCTTATATACATAAAAAGATTTAATGTTTTGAACCAAAGGTCAGGAATTTCGTATGTAGTCCAGCAACCGCTCTAGGCTTTCCGTCTTCAACCCGTCTTGGGCTTAGTTCAAAGTTACCGTCGCTAGGATTAGAGTGAATAAATAATATGATCCATAATGAAGTGTTTTACTTCTGTGAAGTGTTTACGAAAGCTGCTTCCCGAAAGGAACAAAGGAGTCGCTGTGAAAGGAATCTCAGCTCCCTACGCCTGATTAAAACCGAACCTAGATAACACAACGTAGGCACTAGACGAAACAAAGACCATTCCGAAAATACCCATATTGATTCGGTTATAGCGAATTTCGCTAAACCGGAAGTCGTCATCTTTGATTTCGAAATGGCGTCAAAACATTCAAGAACATTCCGAAAATACCCATTTTGTTGGGGTGCGGGCCATAAGGAGTCTTCCAGACCCGTCTCTTCCATCTTTCCGATTTTTTTTATTTCGATTATAGAGGTTTTAACCTTAAGGTCATTCGCCTCTTCGGGTTAGAAAAATCTCTTAGGAAAAATCTCTAACCCTATGTGCGGGGTTGGGATTCGAACCCGGGTGAGCTGCGTACAAGGCAATCGATTTACCAACTACGCTATGCCCGTCCCCAATTTTTCGAAAATCTTTTGCATTCAAAAGGACTTTTATTTTTTTGCAAAAACCGTGTTCAAAATTCTTCTAAGTTCTCTGCATTTAAAAGGACTTAGAAATTTTTTTCAGAAAAAAGTCTAAGTCAGTGGTTTTCAACATTTTTCGTCTTATTGATCCCCATGATGTACCCCTTTCTGAAAATTGTTTACAATCATTACCCTGTAGGGTTGCTACCCGTCCGAGTTTGACCCGGAGACTCCAGTTTTCGGAGATGATCTCATTGCCTCCGGGTTTTGCATCTATTTCTCCAAGTATAGTGATAAGATGAATAATTTTAACTCAATATGTTCAAATGAGTTTCTTCGGTGCTAATGTTGACTGCTCCAGAAGCGGAACTTAACTGTTGGCCAGGTAGAAAAGATTTGCTACTTTGTTGGAATCTTCCTAGCGACTGTGATGACGACTATTTAACCGAATATTTTGTGCCCAGAAAAAATTTCGGAAGACACCGCAGTGTGCTTCACAAATGGTACCGCTTGCCTGCCTGCTTCACGGTACTTAGCTGAGGCAGAGAGCAATAGTTGTTCGGCTGCTTCTCCACAGCGTGAGTGGCCGGTGCTTTTAGATTTTTGTCGTTAGCCAGGGAAGTGAAATTTCACACCTATCAAAGTGGACAATACGGTTTACAAACGCGATAAATTTACAGCTAATAAGAAAAGCTCAAAGTAGTGGTGTGCATCAAGCTTTGCCAAAACAAAACAACAAACGGTCTATGTGCGTCAATTTTGTAGATTGATATTTCGACGAGTTACAAAAAGAATGAAAGAGTTTATACTTGTCAAATTTAAACTCAGCAGATGGGTCAGATAGGTTCAAAGTGATTCTATAAAAACCTATCCCAGGTCAGTAAAAATTTCCGGGTGAAAACCTTACCAAAGGTGGTAACCCTATTACCATGTAAAAAAAGATTTTCAATTGGATGAATGCCACAATTTTACAATAAGAAACCCCTTCCAGGGCACTCTCTGTAAGCATCTCAATTCTTGACATATTGAAACAATATATAAGGATAAATACCCGATGGGAATGTTTGGATAACAAGTTAAAATTTGTCCCGCATAATTCACCCCCATCAATCGTCCAATTTACCCCTGGGGGTGAATTCACCCCTGGTTGAAAACCACTGGTCTAAGTCTTTTGCATCCAAAGGGACTTAGAATATTTTTGCAAAAATGCGTTAATTGGAAAATCCGCGTAAAAAACCGCGTAAATTGGAAAATCCGCGTAAAGAAACCTCGTAAAAAACCGCGCAAAAAACGCGTGAAAAAAACCTGGGTGTACTCAACCCAACATGCAACCTAAAAATGTAAACAGTCGACTCTCATCAAAATAGAATCCAACCATAACATAACTCAGACTTCATTTGTTATTTTAACAATAAAATAATATTCCTGAATAATAATACCAAAAGAACTGTGGAATCCTAATTTAAAAGTATACTCTGGAAATCTAGTCCAAAGCATACGAAGGCCATGCATTAGCTGGCACGGAAACGAGGTCATTACGTACATGCTGCAGAATGTGCCATGGCCTTTGGCATATGTTACTAAATAAGCCCTTGCCGTTTTTTTTGTTGGCGTCTTTCATCTTTAGAGCCGGAGAAGATTTTGGATCATATCTTGAGAAAGAAAGCAGACTAATTCACCCTCTAGTGTCAATTTGATAAGGAAACCACTGTTCTAGGAAAAGCTGCTTTATCATGTTCATAATAATCTATTAAACATCCTTTCGTTCCATGGAGCATAATCTTACAAAATGACACACTTTGCATTGACACATCACAATCTTAATAGCGGCAGAAAGATCGAATTGAGTGCCACTGCCGCATCCAGTTCCAAGTTCGTTTGGTGCTAGTGGAATCGCTACGAACTACGAACGGCAACGAAAAACGCATTACCGCATTCGGGGATGCAATGGGGCGGCCGGGTTATGGCGGAACACCATCTGAAACCGAGATATCCTTCATGATTCGGCCCACTCTGGACCCCTCCCCCCATCATGCTGGGACGAAAGTTCTATTCCGTTTCCCATTCATGTGAACGGGCGCACCCGAACAATGCGAAGCGAGTACGTATGGCGCACACAGAGAAAAAAGAAGAAAAAAGTAGGTCCGCAAATCAGATGCAATAGCACACATTCTGCGCCATGCTCCACGGGTACCACAAGGCGCGCAGTTCAAGCTCTGAATTCATCTCCATCGGGGGGACGGACGTGTTGAGATAGGCGGAAGGGTTCGGTCTTGATGACGCTAGGTTATGAATGGCTGTTTGTTATGATCTAGTGGTGCTTCCTCTCTTCTAAATCATATTGCACTATCTTTTATTATAACTGACCCTAATTCAGCACATTTTCAATTCTCCCTCGTTTTATATGCTCAACTGAAGTCTTTTCTTCCGCCCTTTCGCCAACAATGCTTTCGATCACCCCTACTTATTGCCCCTTTTGGGTGGTTCAACCATTACTGTGCCGTGCGAAACGATTGCACCAGCTAGCTAAGGGAGCATAATTGGAGAATTGCAGACGTCAAGCCCTTCTTCCTTGAACTCGGTTTGTCGATTCAACCCCTTTTCGCCATGTCGGCTGGAGAGAGAGAGGACGGAATCCTTTTACTAAACTGCACCGACTATCGTTCGTAGATATGTCCCAGCGGCCCATGAATGGAAATTTATTCACGCATGTGGTGGAATGTTAATGAACGCCGGTTGGGATGAATGAGAATAGGAAAGCGAAATGAGAGGCAAAAAAACGAGTCTCCTCTAAACAAACGTGCAATTTTCGCTTTCGCCCCCTTTGGGTGTACCGCCAAAAGCCGGCATCGTCGGGTATGTCGCCGCCCTAGGGCACTTATTTAAATAGCTTGTATGCGTACATAACCTATTTAAAGTCTACAAATTTCGTCCGTATGACCGAAAAATGATTATTCATGATAAGCAATTTGCAAGCTTGCGGCAGTTTCAACTGACTACTATGGAATTTAAAACCACCCTAGCACATGCTAACGAAGATTCGTTTTTACTTTTTGGCATTATTCCCAGTGGCAAATGGTGGACTCGACTTCTTCTGTTTGGCCAGTGACGGAGGCAACTATTTCCATTGCTTAGTCAGTCGAAGCGAAATGAATGGAGCAGGGTCGTGTCACATACTATATTCAAAACACACACACAGACACAGTGTTCTGAAACATGTTCAGGAACTTCTTTCAATTACTATAACTTTTTTGTCGCTCAGCATTGAATGAGGTTTTGACATTCATTCTTTCACTTGGTGTATGCTTTATATTGGTATCGTTTCACACTTTCGTTGGACTTTCGCATCTAGTGAGCGTATGTGAAATCTATGGGAAATCGAGACGGGGAAATTCGATTTTTGTCAACAATTCTGGAGTTATTAGGTTGAGGTACGACTTAGGCAATATTCATAATGAAGCTATGTATTTCGCCTAACTTTTATTTAATATTCGGATGCTGATTTTAATCTCTGGTAGACAGTCTTGTCGAACCTTCGGAATTATTTTCGAATCAATCTCTCTTTTCAATTCTTCTAAATTCAATTTAATTCTCTAAATCTTCAGAAATCTTCAGAAATCACCTAATATCTTCTGAAATACTCTAAGCCTTTCACTTAATTTTTTTTATTCCAGCGCATAGTGAATGCTAAAACTATTTTGCTTTTAAACTGTTCAAGTTATGAAATAAGGAGAACTTGTTTTGATCTAAATAGGTGCTTTGCAGTGCTAGAACTGCCCCAGATGCTGCCCAATAAAATTCTTTTATAATATAATTCTCTATTGGAATGGGTGACGTATTCCTTGGCAGACTTAATTGACAGGAATTATTGAATTAGTTGCAGAATTTGCGTTTAGTCTTCGTCTCATCAGAATTCTTCACTAACTTAGTGATAGGATTCTTGTGGGACTTCACGCCGGACTAGGGGTTTTGCTCAGAAACATAAATAATGTTTTCGATTTTGGAACTAGCGTCAATTCCGTTTTAGATAAAAACTTTATAACCTCATGAATATGAGTATTTTTGGAATAGCACTATTATAGAGTTGATATAATTTTTTTCTCTGTCTTTAAAATGACGTTATTCGTTGATTTTCGTCATCGCTCAGATGGAAGTCGCCATCTTGGATTCAAAATTGGCATCAAACTTCCTTTTCCTTTCCATTCTATTCGTTAAGCCCGTTCCAGAAATAGCCACATTGTTAGGCTTTTAGAAAATATTGCTTAACCGGAATTCGCCATATTAGGTTTCGAAAAGGCTCAAAATATCCATTTTCGTATTTTTAGGGCTATCGAATACATTGAAGACCAGTTTTTATCAGTCTTTTGGTGCATTTTAGAATGACAAAATGGGGATATCGACAAAATCGTAACATATTTTGTTTTTAATAAACCGAAGCTGTCAAAATATTCTTCTTTTGTTCCTAGACTCGTAAGCCTTTCTGATTATTGAATATAAATGTCTCCGAAGGAGGTCTTCCAGCGCAAAATTATTAAATTTTTATTAAATTAAAATGTTGCAATGTTTATTTGTGCGTATTTTGCATCTTTCAGATAAAAAAAGGTCTAGAAAGGATTTACTCTTGGAGTTGGAGGATTTTCATGGAAGGCTGACAAAATCGAGGACAGACAAAATCGGCAGCTGATAAAATCGGGTGTTCACTGTACGCTGCTCAACCGGTAGTCGCCATCTGGAATTTCAAAAAAGTTCCAATCGTCCATTTTCATCATCTATTTGCCAACCCCGTCCCAAAAATACCCACGGGGTTATCGCGAATATCGCTGAATCGGAAGTTGCCATGTTAGTTTTAAAAAGGAAGCAAAATAACCATTTTCATCATCTACTTGTCATGCACGTTATAATAATACTCATATTGTTAGGGCTACCGAGAATATTGCTCAACCAATGAATTTTAATGAAAATGTGAATCGAACTTTTTTTAACTAAATTTCAAATAACACTTTTTTACGATGTGATTCAATTTACGAACCCCAGGTTTGGTTCGAAAATGGTTCCAGTGTACCATATTTTTATCTTCGGTTTGTTTTTAAATTTTTGCCTTTTTCGTTATCAACTGAAATTTCTCTTCCTTTTTACAATTTTTGGTGTTTTTCACAATAGCAAATTATATATCCTTTGTTTTGTCCGTATTTCATTTATTTTACAGCCTCGAATTCATGTATTAACTTTGCGGTTTGTTAATTAATTTCAGACTTTTTGCCGTAATTTTGTTTGTTAATTTTTATTTCGATCTATTTATTTTTCAATTATTATACTTTTGAATTTTATTTAATGTTCCTTTATTATAATTCTTTATTTTTCCATTTTATCTATTTTTGCATTTATTTTTCTGTTCCCCCTTTTTTATTTTTCCGTCTTTTAATTTGTTCTTGTGATATTCTTTAAAAATTATCAGTTATTTTAACTATTGTCTATGAACTTCTTTTTTATTTCAATTATAGAGGTTTTAACCTTATGGTCATTCGCCTTTTCGGCTTAGAAAAATCTCATATGAAAAATTTCTAACCCTATGTACGGGGTCGGGACTCGAACCCAGGTGCGCTGCGTACAAGGCAATCGATTTACCAACTACGCTACGCCTACCCCCTGTCTATGAACTTATTTTCCTTCCATTTCATAAGTATTTGGTTTTTTCTAATTTGTTTTAATTCTCCCCCATTTTTTCCTATTTATTCTATTTCCTTCTTTTTATTTTTTCCGAGCCATACTATTTTGAATTTTCTCCACTTGTTCACGTTTTCCTTGTGTCTCTTTGATTCTTTTATTATATTTTTGTTCAATCCATAACAACCTAATTACTCCATATTACGTCCCGTTTTTGTTTTATTGATCTCTTTTGTTTATCTCTCTTTTATTAATATTTTTACCACATTCATCTATTTTCGCATACTCCACATGAATTCCATTACATTTTTTCAATTTGTTATTTTGATCATTTTTTGTTTCATATTTTGTTTTATATTTATTACTTTATATTTATTTTCTTAATTTTAGGCTTTTCTAACTTACGTTTATCAATTATATATTTGAATTTTACAGTTTAAAATATATCCTGTTTCTTTGTTTCTTTTGATTCGACCTAAGGTTAATTCACCTCTTTTATTGGAATAGAAAGATCTCTTTAGAGAAATCTCTGATCCTGTATGTTGAGTTGGAATTTAACCTAGGTAAGCTGAGCACAAGGTAATTGATTTACAATCTACGTTGTGCCCGCCCCCGAATATTTTTGTTATTCAGGTGCATAGAAATTCATTTTATATCCATTGGTTTCATATCAATGTTTGTGTACTTTTTTGTGTTTTTCCTACGTTTTTATTGTTTTGTTTATGTTTCTTACATGTGTCGTTTTTTTAAATTGTTCAATATTATTCAGTTTCTTAAATTTTTACAATTAATTTTTCTGGATTCAGGTTTTTTTTCTTTCAATTTTTCAGTTCTTGATATGATTTTTCTCTATTATTCGTTTTCTATGTACACTGAAACCTCCATTTACGAATTCTTTTTTTACGAACTAGATTCGAAATAACGAAATCTTTTTGGAAAGTTTGAGTTCGTACATTACAGCATGAAGTTATATACTTATGTATTCTTAGTTAATTTTTACTAATATAAGTTGCGTATTTTCGGAATGCTGTTGACGAGTGCATGACGGAAATCGATGTCTTGAGCCATTTTAGAATCCAATATGGCGACTTCCGGTTTAGATAAATTCTCTATAACCACAACAATATGGGTATTTTCGGGATAGGGTTGACGAGTGCATGATGGAAATAGAACCCATGTTGTTCGTTATCAAGAATATTGCTCACTCGGCAATCGTCATATTGAACTTGGAAAAGGTTCAAATTGTCCATTTTTAGCATCTACTTGGCAAACCCATTCCAAAAATACCCATATTGTTAGGGTCATCGAGAATATTGCTCAACCGGAAGTCGCCATTTTGGATTTCGAAACGGTTCCAATTGTCCATTTTCAGCATCTACTTGTCAAGCTCGTACCAAAAATATCCATATTGTTAGCGTTATCAAGAATATTGCTTAACCGGAAGTGGACATCTTGGATTTCAAACCGGTTCAAATTGTCCATTTTCAGCATCTACTTGTCAATACCGTTCCAAAAATACCCATATTATTATGGTTATCCAGAATATTGCTCAACCAGCAAATATTAATAAGAATGTGAAGCAAACTTTTTTTACGAACTAATTCGGTTTACGAACCCCCGGTTTGGTTCGTAAATGGAGGTTTCAGTGTAGGGGAATGATGGTTAAAACCGACACCTTAAGCTTAACACTTTTTCTAAGTTGCCACAAAACCAATAAAATTATAATTTTAATGCACAATTCTTCTTCAGAAAATTCTTAACAAGACATAATTTTTTCAGCGCTTCAAAAAATTAATTTCATTATAAAATATTGGTTGTTAAACTTGGAATACAAAATGAATTTTTGTAGGCACTGTGGGTAAAACCGACACCCCATAGGGGTAATATCGACACCCCCTTTAATTTTTTTATCTATTCTATTCTATTCTATTCTATTCTATTCTAACCCTTACACAGCCAGTATTGAAAAGCATCCTGGAAAACACTGCAGATATTCTTTAGTGTTTTTCTTGTCAACATTAATATTTGAAGCATATTACAATATGTCGCGAATATTAAAACGGCCAGGCCTACTGTGCAGAGTTGGGTTTGAAGATGTTTCAATATTATACGGCAATTGAAACACCCCCTTTAATTTTTTTATCTCCACTTTATTAAAATCTTTATCTTTATTAAAAATGAGATATATGCATGAATAATAAAGTATGAGTATGTGTGCAAATATGTGCTTTCTATAGCTTCATCATGTAGTGAGGGAAAGATAATTCGAAAGCGTAGTTCTATAAATAAGAGTATTTTATGCTATAAGATTATTAAGCATATCATTGCAACCTTCAGTGTCATTTTATTTCATGAGAGAAGATTTGCAAGCGTTCTACGTTCTGCTAATCGGATTCATTCACTTATAAGTGACACACACTTCTGAGTAAAACTACCTTTTTCAGACTTCATTTTTCGGACTCTGATCATCAACGATCTACCGAGGTATACAAAAGATTATTGTCTCATTGTGATATAGTTCGTCCATGACAAACCAAGAGAACACTAGAAATTTGGTTTGATGAGCTTTTTGCAGAAATAGCAAAAGCTTCGATAGAATCAGATAAGCAAAAATTCCAATTATTGATTGTTAAAGAGACTTACAAGGAATAAACACAATAAAAGTATTTTTGTGTAATTCTGCTATTACTATAGTGTGCTAATAGTGTAATTAAAGTGTCACAAAGATCCCCAGCCTTTTGTAATGAATCGCAAGTAAACACAACCATCTTAACAGTGTGTTGGTTTTACCCTAACCAAAGGGTGTCGGTTTTACCCCAACAGCTCACATTTTTTTATAAAAGCAATTAAAAATATTGAATTTCTCAAACTCGTCTTCAATGCACCTAGTTGATCATAGGAAAGGCCGATAATAATAGGTACTGAAAAATGGGGTAATTTGAAAAGCTTTTGTTCGGTTAAAACCTTAAAATCTACCAACGAAATTTTACATCCAGACGAGTATGAACTCTGCTGTCGTATGTTTTGTTTATTTTTATGACATTCGGCGCATTAACGTAAATCCAAATTTTCTTCAAATGCTCTACATAAACGTACTAATAATAATGTATCATTATGAAATGAATAAAAATTTGATTTCTAGGAAAAGTTGTGGGGTGTCGCTTGTACCCACAGTGTCGGTTTTTCCCACAATTCCCCTATCATGTTTTCATGTTTGGCGGATTTTGTTATATTTTATTTAGTTCATTTTAATGTTTCCGATTTTCCATTGCATTGTTATAAGCTTACATAACTGGGGGTTTACATTATGTCATTGCTGCATATTGATTTCTTTATATTTTGCACTTTAAACAACATTTTTTTCCATTTTTTCACGCTATTCATTTAATTTGATTAAATAAGCTATTCTAAATTGCTTCGGTTTTGAGAAAACCGAAAAACATGTTTTCACTTCACATAAGCTACGGATTTTTCATTTAATTCCCAAAAAAAGTCCAACAGCACTATTTGACGGATTGAGAAAAATTTCCAGTGAATACAAAATTTCACAGCATCAGTAGACTATTCTCAGTTAGCAACTTATCAATATTTGATTCATTTTTGCAATCAAATCAAATAGTGTGGAAATTTTACCCTACACTACCATTTCTTCTCGTTTTCCACATCCAACGTCCAAGAAGAGATGGGAAAGTTACGAAGAGGTTTTCGTAGTATTGACAACATACAATCGTGATTTGAATATTCTATAATGAATTCCCAATAACTCGCCAAAAGGCGGAATTTAGCGGCGGAGAGATGAAATCTTATTTTCTCAATTTTAGCTCTTTAATTTTTTTTTCATTTTGTTGATTTGTGTATTTTTCTCAATTTCTAATTTGTCCATCACGATATTTTTTATATTTTCTAAAATTTGGTTCATGTTAATGCATTAATTGACCAGACCGAATGCGTTTTCTTTTTTGAAGCGATATTAACCCATTCATGCCCATGTTGTTTGTGAACAACAATATTTTTAAACAGCTATAACTTTTGTTGGAAACAAGATTTGCTCACAAAAACAAGTAAGACCAATGAATGTGACTATTGCCTTTTATTTGAGTAATAACAGTTACAGGGATCAGCTCTAAAAGCGAAGTTATTGCAACTAGTCTTATTGGATTCTTTTGGAGCAGTGCTGCCAGGGACAGTTTACGTTGACATTAGAAAATGATTTTTTCATATATCTTCGTTATGGTGCAATATTATTGAAAACTGATAAAACTTTGTCAATTTAGACTGTCTTTCGCTACGTTTTCCATGCAATTGGACTATTGTAAATATTCTAGGAGAATTGTATTGAGCAAAGGAAGGTAAAAATTGAGCAGCTTCTAGCACTGCAAGGGAAGCACCAATCTTTATGAAAATAGATTTTTAGTGTTTCTTGATCTCACCGTTTTCAAGGAAAAATAGTTTTGAGACCCTATATGCACCAGAAATAAGTTGGGCATGAAAGGGTTAAAAAAGCTCCATTCGATGGTTCTCTGACTAATCAAATTGTTTGCATCTTCGAATTGTATGGTCATCAAGCTTATGCTCATCAATAGGTGCTGGAAAAAACTTTAATAAATCAACAAATCTAAGCTTATTTTGTTGAAAAAGAATATTTCCATATCAACTTTTGAATAGGGCTAATAAGATTTGTAAACAAACTTTTGTTTTGCTGATTTCTCTTGATTTGATATCATTTCAACATAGAAAACATTTGAAATCGATTCTACCGAGGGTAAAGATGTTGATACATGTGTATTTTTTATGAAATTCAACTCGGTAGTGGGCGAAATAAGTTTGTTTACAAAAGTCTCATTAGCCCTTTTGAAGAATTACTATTGATTTCGCTGTGATACACGAACGAAATATTCTTTGTGTATGTAAACAATTTTCCATTCACAGAACGGCACTTGACAGTTAGAACCGTCATACGGAATGTGCTATAAAAAGCTCTGAGACGTCTGACAGAATGTCATGTGACAAAAGCTTCAAATGGGTAACTTGGCTTTTGTACATGGAGCCCATAATACCCCCATGCTCATGCTACAAATTCACCCCTACTGCGTGGTGTTTTTATTGTATTTGAAAAGGGTTCAACCCATCAAAACACCATCACAATAGCCCGGAAGATCTGTTATGGAAACCATATTCTGGAGCATTTATGGATTTTTGAGACTATTTCATGGTGTTCTAATGGTTGTGAAATATAGCGCGTACCATATTTATTGTATGTCATAAAGTTACCTCGCCTTTACCTACAGAATTATTTCGTGTTTTCTTACGGTATTGTCAACAGGTTGTGGGCCCAGTAGTTAACTGGAGCTAGCTACCTGGACTATTGAAAAATAGTTGTTTTTGGAGAATAAACGTTTCGGGTAGAAATTACCGTCGAGCACCGTCGTTTCGGACAGAAGCGTCATCCGGTGAGGACCAGCGATTCGAGCAGAAACGGTATCCAGCGAGCACCAGTGTTTCGGTAGCAAGCTGAGGATGGCAACCCAGGAGCAAGCTAGAGAATCTGTCGAGAGGGTTACTCTCGAGGACAGAAGAGGTGGTGGCTACGACTGGGGAAGACTCGGTGCACCGTGCCGACGACGGCATACTTTAGTAGCGTTAACCACGAATGCGTATTCGACGGTTCGGAGCTGCGGTTCCCAGCCTGGAAATGGAATATGGAACATCATGTTATAAAACTGAAACTCTAGCACATGTTGCTATGAACGCCCGATAAAGAAAACATCTACGAACCTGTAGTAGGTGCCTCGGAAGAGCTAGAATCAACCAGGTAGGCTACACTCAGAAAACGGCTTGATGATGACATAGAAGTATTGGACAAGATTGTCATGATGGTCAACAATGTTCTTTGAATAAACTCATTGGGCTGAACTATGCGAAAGAAGCTATGGATACTCTGGTCCGAACGTACTAAAAGCCCGGTACTGCCACTATGGTTAATAAGCGGGACCAGTTGTTTACCATCAAGCAAAGACATCATGACAAATTGCCAATGATTTTTGACGAGTACGATCTGATTATTGGCGTGCTAGATCGTATAGGGGCAAAAACGACAGCATCGGAAAAGGTTCATGCTCCACTGATCTCCAAGCCAGACAAGTTTCGACCCGTCAAAGGCGCTCTTGGAAGCTTGGAAGGTTATTGCAATGGGGATATCATTGCAATTCAACAAGAAATGGATTCAAAATCTGCGGAAAAAATCACTGAATAGTGATAGACAGAACTGCTGGGAACCCTACAATATCTTTCACCAACATCCAGACCTGATATTGGCTCTGCAGAAAATCTGTTAACTACGCTACCGATTTGCACAGGTCAGGATTGAAACGAATATAGCGATATTTGAGGGAAACGAGCAACTCAAAAAGAATATATTCATAAAATAGCGAATATCCAGCTTTAGTAAGATTTTTCGATGCAGATTTTGCAATAATCTGATTCTTTCACTGATACAGTGTATTACAAACAAAATCACCAAAAAACTGGCTCATAACTATATGGTTTCTATGCACTATACCTAACAGAGAACTATTTTGTCCAAAAAATTTCGGAGCTTAAACTTTTTGATGGTCGAATAATCTACAGTGGTGGGAGTCCTTATGTTGGACCCCCCAAACCCGGATTTTCTCTCTACGTTTGGTCAACATATTCCAAGTCTCGGTTATGGGGATCACATTTTCCGCCTAATCTTGTTATTGTATAACTTTGTTCCCGGCAACGTTTTTTCCAGCTTCACGAGTATCTCTAAGTCATACCCTGTTCATATCGTTCTTTATTTTCAACAAAAATGATGACATTTGCGGATGGTTACTTGTGGTCGTCTACTATCCACGTTTATGTTCGAGGTAACAGCACGTTTCCGTCACAATGGGGGGAGGGGTTCCAATCACAGCTTTTAATCATGCAATATTTGGCGGGGGATTTTGTTCCCTAGGTTTACCAACGGTGACCGAAACGAACGGGGAAACAATTTCGATTCAATTAATGTTATCACGAAAAAATTGAATATTTGCGATTAACGGGATAATTGATTTGGGAGAAGCAGGAACCTATCCGGCGAATAAAGTAGGTAATAAAATTAATTTAAATCAGTCAGATAATCTATTCAATCGAACAAATTTTTATATTTTAATTTTGAGATCGGTTCCAGTCCATAAATAAATAAATAAATAAAGAGTGCCTAACGCGTCTGTCATTATGAGTGTGCCAGTAAAATATTTCAGCAACTTCCCTTTCTGCGCTTAAAAATATTTCACATTCAAATAAACGTAGGCATACAAATCATATATGAGCTTTATCGACTCCGTTCATAATGTATGTTGTTCGCGATTGTCATCTCCCCGGTTTGTGCGAGGGCGGACGCTCTCTACGGTGTGTCGTATGCCTCCTCTTGACAATACGTACTTCTATCACTGCTTAGTTCGTTAGTAAGGAAAAAATCTCATTAATTTCACATTATTTGCTTCACCAGACACAGGCCGTGCTTCCGCTGTGACTATTGCATAAAGGCGAAAAATTCAAATCTTTCCATTGTATTGTTCTCGTTTATTTCCGGTTGGAAAGACGATAAATTCTGTCTAAATTAGGTAACCATGCCGTGGATCTAAGTGCGTCGAATTTATCTTAGTCACAATTTATCTGTCTATTGGATATGTTCTAACTGAGAACCTTAAAAGATCGATCATATTTTATTCAATATGTTCCAACTTTAATGTAGGCCAATTAGAGGTAAAGACGGCTGCTAGTTATGCTTGAATTTAACTCAAACATATTTTGGAATTGAATGGATTTTGTTCAGAGTGACTACTATCAGGGCCTAAAATTCACATGTCTATTCAATGAACGATGCCCATTCAATGGATTCACCTTCATCTTTTCACTGCCTCCTTCGTCACAAAATACATGCAACACAATACAGTAAAGACAAAGCTTCTTTGACTTTAAATTTTACGAAAACAAGTAGCCAAAATAGCAACTTTCGTTTTCCCATATCCATCGGAATTCTCAATCTCGTTCTTGATGTAACTCAGTCATTTTCGATTTTAATTTTAATTTTCATGAAATGAAAACGTAAACGCAGTAAGCACAGGAAATATCCACACCTATCATGGTTTAATCTTCCAATACCATCCCTAGTTCGGAAATCCGTGGAATCGAACAGGGTCAAATAAATATATTGTATTTTCGTTTCCCAAGCACTTTGTTTCAATATCGAAGGATTCAGTCTTTTGCCCAATCTCAAAACGAAAATGATTGGGCACATGAAGCAAACACTCTGTTTGATTTTACACGCACACTTTGTCCCAGGCCGCTGAATCATTTTCGTATTCGCAAAATTCTGTTGGATGGAATGTAACGGCGCTTTTGTAATTTTCGTCTGATTTGGTAAATGAAAATTTCTCGACTCTGAGTGTTATGATTGTTTGGTAACCCAGAAAGAGCAACGGTTCTTGACCGTTTTGCAAATGAAATCAGATTTAGATTTGCTCGAGTTTTTATCGAGGTTCGATATTTTGCGTCAACCAACAATCGTATTCGTACCGTCTTACGACTGATCACAAATCTACGCACCCATCTGATGTTTACCGAATTTGGTATCGCGATATACAAAGTACCTTTCATCCATTTTAAATGTAGGTGAGAAATGCAGCAGAATGTCCACTAGTTGGATTAAACTTTTTCATTTTATATTGTCAACGAGCACCACAGAAGCGAACTACATGCCGAAAGAATTTTATTCGTAACCGGTCTTCACCTTCCCTCATATCGATATTGGATGCAATTCGATGAACGAAATGAAATTTGCATCTCCTCGAATCTTCTGTGCAACACACAAAAAAGGAATCGGTTTGCCAGGGTTTTCTTGCAGGCAATCAACTTTGTTCATAGTAGTAGCGTTTTGAGCATGGCTGCCGTTGGCAGCTAGAGCGGGTACGGATTGGTACTAAATTTATGGCGTAGTGCACGAATCTATGTTCCCGAAAAAAGGAAACTTACTCACGTCGGAATGTCATAAATTTAGATTTGGTCTGTGCTATCTAATCAGAGTAAATACTGTAAGCTGCATTTAATCACTTCAGTTTCGAGGTTCCTAAACGAAGGTAGTTCAAGTGCAAACAGATTCCATGCAACACATGCTGGTGTTGGATGTGGAAAGGTCGGCGAACAACCAGGTGGAATTCACTGTAAAGCAGAAAAAGATGCTTCTTGGTTTGTCAAATAAAGAGGTGGGATGCTGGGCGGCTTTGTGTGACTGAGAAGCACTCACTGAAAAATACTTCATAAAGTCACAGTGAAGTTTTGTGTTTAATTGCTGTGTTTGTTATGTTTATACACTCAATTCGGCTCGATAATTTTCCAACAGCTGTGTAGTCAGCAAATTTAGAAACTGATATCTCAGTAAAGTGTAATTAGCTTGCTGATTTTCGGTGAAATAATTTCCGAGTCTCAGCACTCAAACGTCACACTCGAGATCACGGCAAAGTATAATGTTTGCTGAATCCCAGTTGTTGAGATTTCGGCATGCAAAAAAGCTGAGATTCGGCAGCAAAAATAAAGTGTGTAAGTTGTTATTTCGGCAAATTGATGATTAACCCTTTCATGCCCAACTTTTTTCTCGTACATGTAGGGTTTCAAAACTATTTTCCTTGAAATCGGTGGGGTCAAGAAACACGAAATGCCTTTTTTCCATAAAGATATGTGCTTCCCTTGCAGTGCTAGAAGCTGCTCAATTTTTACCTTCCAATGCTTAATACAATTCTCCTAGATTATTTACAATAGTCCAATTGCGTGGAAAATGTAGTCTAAGACAGTTTAAATTGATAAGTTTCAGCAATTTTCAATCATATTGCAACATAACGAAGATATATGAAAAATGTATTTTCCGTCGTCAACGTAAATGTTCCTGGCAGCACTGCTCCATCGGAATCCAATCAGACTAATTGCAATAACTTTAGTTCTAGAGCTGGTCCTTGAAACTATTAATACTTAAATGAAAGTGACGACCCGTTTTTATCGGCCCCTTTGGCGAATTTTAAGCTGATAAAATAGGGACATTGATAAAATCGGGACATATATTTGTCTTTTTAATAAACCGAAGCTCTTAAAATATTATTTTATGGTTCTTAGATATAGCCTTGCAACCTTTTCTGATTATTTAGAAGTTCCTCTTAAGGGGGTCTGACAGTGCAAAATTTGAAAAAAATTGATGTTTTTATTTTTGCATTTTTCGGCACTCTAAGATAAGAAATATATGCCAAAGAAAGGATTTACTCAATTTTTATATGAAGCTGATAAAATCGGGTCAAAAGCTGATAAAATCGGGGGTAGATTAAATCGGGGGCTGATAAAATCGGGTCTCCGCTGTAGTCACATTTATTAGCTTTACTTGTTTTTGTGAGCAAATTTTGCCTTAATCATAGGTTATAGCTGTTTAAAAACGTTGTTGTCCACAAACAACATGGGCATAAATGGGTTAACAAAAATTTAAAATATGAAAATTCAAAGACGGCGAATACGATATAAACTTAGAACGGAAAACTAGAGCTGCTCAAATAGGCATAATAGAAATTAAATTCTGAATTATGTTCAACTTACATAGTGATTTTGACATTGTCACACTCAGCAAAGTATCATGAATTACAGATTTCTTTTGTGCCGTAACTATCGAATCCTTTCACGTACAACTTTTCCTATATGTTGGAACTGTATTGTATGAACAAAATATTCGCCAAAACACATTTTATTTTTCAACAAGCGCAGTACTTATTATTTTGACGCCGCTGATTTGTACAAGAGTCGCCAATAGAATGCGGCGTGCGGAAACGAAGTGACGCATTTGGTTATGTGTCAAAATCGCTTCAGTAATTCCACACTCGGTAACATGGCGCATTTTTTGTAATTTTAAACGATTATTTTTACTGTGGGATCTTGTGTCACATCTTACATTTGGCAAATTCCTTAGAAATGCATGTCAATTATTTTCAAGGATGATACCTGACCTCGACGGTTTCATCCATTCTAAGACATGTTGCATCAAATGTTTTATGCGATTGCGATCTTTTTCGTGATATTCTCGGGTGAAAATTTTTGAAACACTCCTTAATCATTTCCGAATTTTCAATAGGTATTTTTTTCGAGGCCGAAAACTTTTGCATTGCACCCGTTTTGAAAACTCTCCGACTATTTTGACGCTTGATTTTAATCCATCCAGTGTTATACGACTCAGGTTAATCAGTTTTATCAGGAAGCAATGCCCAAACGTTATCTCCCATAGCTCGTTACGTTTCACTGAATCGAACGCCGCCTTAAAATCCACCAGCAGTTGGTCAGATCCCAGGCTTAATTCACGGAATTCGTTCAGAATTTGTCGCCAGGTAACATTTGATCGTTTTTCTCGATGCCCGCTTTGTATTCGCTGACAAAGGATTCAGCTGGCGGGTGCAGTCTGCTAAACAGAGCACGGGAGAGTACCTTGCAGGATGCAAGGAGGATCGTTATATTTCGATATTTATTACACTAAAGTTTGTAGTCTTTCTTGTGGTTTGGGCAATGGTTGAAAAAAGGTATTTTCTGCAGTCATATAGGCTACAAACGGGCCTGCGAGATTATTGTGTAGCAGAGGATGGGAATACACGGCATTGTCTCTCCTGTGCTTTTCAGCGGAGCTATAGAAAATACTATTATGATAAAATTTGTACATGACACCAAAGCTCTGCATAGTAATGGTAAGCCGTCTCCATGGTATGCTACCGATGTGGCAAATATGGATACCGTACTAGTGTGTGCCCCTACCAAAATCTAAAATAAACTAAGGCCAGAAGTACAGTCTGACCTACCTTTAAGTCCGAGACCAACCATGGCGGGTTCAAAAACTTCAGTGACGAGAATCCAACTGGAGCCAATAAAGGCTTCAAAAATTAACTGAGAAGGAGCGAAAGCCTTAGATAATCTTTCTTTATCGGCAGCAAGAGCGCTGAGCCCACAATTACTGCTGGGAATACCATCGATACACCTCAGGTATCTGTTAACACAGGAGTATTGACACCTCAACAGGGAAGTTACTAGCCTTATTACAGAAGACAGAAAACCGGAAAATCATCCAACGCAGCAATCCTAAACAACAGGAATCACAACCGTCTTCAACGTTCCGCATCCTGCTGGGTCCAGAGCGATCTTAAAAATTACACCCAAACTTAGTCGGTACCTTAAACGCCATGCAATAAATCTATTCAACAACAGTGAGAACCGGCTCAGGTCTTCCGATACCGGAAGATCTCTCAGCTGGAATAACAACACTCATCAACAGCAAAGAGTACTACAAGACCTTAGCCCGATATCCGGTTGTCCTTGACCTCCCTAACTTTTGGATACAAAAATAGTACGACTACTGCCATTCCAGGTATTGCTAAATTTTACCTATCACCATCATCAACCGTGACGTTTACTGCCCCGTGGTGGCCCTGACCAATGATGTTATTCCCTTTAGCGATCCAGATACCCAGAACAGCAAGTAGCACACTAATCCCAACCAAAAAGGGAGACCCTCATCAAAGGTGCTACTAACTCTAATAAATACCCGACTGTGATCGAAAATAATCATAGAACTCGCTCTCCCGTGCGAGACACCTGGACCCCTCTCGGATAAGCTCGACGTACGGTACACTCAGTTCGGAGCTGCCTGTATATAGCTTGCAGGTAATGACAGCAACACTGTCGAACAATATGGATATCCCTAACCACCTAACCAGTAGCGAGCAGGGTAGTAGGGGTTAGGCGGTGGACTCCAATTGGTCCTTTTCTAGCTTCCACTCCATCATCCCAAAGAACAAATCTCCAGAGTTATTGGCCATCTAGGGGAACACAAATGGTTTCTGTGACGACACCTGGGTAGCCTGCAAAGGATCATTGCTCAGGCTGAGCCCATCTATTTGGTGTTGCAGGAGACGTACATCCGGGACCAAACGAAGCCGCCTCGTCTTGGTTTTGAATCTAATTATGCGACGCCGCCAGCGAGAATAACTTCTACTGGACGATAGGTCTGGGAATCTAAGTCGGTGTACCATAACGATCAATACACTGATAGAATATATTCGTAAATCGCTATGCATTAGTTTCGTACAGATAATTTTCATAAAATATACGAATTTTTCGTACATATTATGAATCGTTCATAGTTCTATTGAAACACATTTATTTTTTTTTACGAATTTTTCGTGAAAACCACGAAACGACTTTCGTTGGCTTTTTACGAAACAGCTTCGTTCGGCAAACGAATTGTTCGCTGCTATATACGAATATTTTTATAATATTTACGAGCACCATTCGTCGAACCGTCAACTTCAACAGAGCTTCAATATGGAGCCATTGTTGCTATACGCCAGATAATTGTTGATGTTCACGACGGTCTCGGTCTGACTATTTAGTAGCCGTATCCGTGTCCGCCGGTTTAAGGAAGATTTTCTAAACCTCTTTCGCTTCTAGTTGATCCAGAATCCGGAGCAGTACGGATTCAGCTGAGCCATCGCTCGATGGTTTTGCATGAATAATTTTGAGTTTTTCTCTGCCGGAGCCATGTAAAAGAATATGCTATTAAATACGAAAACTTCTCTTAGATGAACGAAATGAATTCGTGCGACCAACAAGATTGTTCGTAATATACACACACGTTTATTAAAATAAACAAAACATTTCGTTTCATTCACGAAAAATAATGTTGTTATCAACGATAACATTCGTGCAGTATACATTAAACGTGTAAAATTTACGAAAGATTTCGTTCATGAAATGAACGAAACCTACTATTTAGAATGCACGAAAATACTTCGTTGCAGAAAACGACGAATGACTTCGTGCATTTTATGATCGATTTCATTATATTTAAGAATTTATATTATCAGTGTACCACTGGATACCGAACTAGTGGCCGCAGGATTGAATATCCAGTCCATTGCTCCGTTATATCTCTTTACGGTGGGATGTGGCTACCAGTCTCAGCTCATAATAAACCAAATGGGGATTCCATACACCGTCAAGGAAGATGTTAACGGATATCATACGATATTGGACTTCCGTTAATTGGCCAGTTAGTGAGCAGAACACACATAACGACCATCAGGCGATCCCCTACACCATTGGTCGGCGGAAATGCATTGGAACGCGGAGAATGAGGACTGGCGAGCGAAAGTGGAAAATAAGTGGACTTCCTGTTTGTGGAAGCAATTCGTGCTGACAACCTCGCTCCAACTTCGAATGCCGATGAACTGTCGGTCACATTAGCGAAGACGTGTAATAATGTCGAGGAAATGAAGCGTATTGTGGAACGAAAGGCTCAGCATCTTCCGTCTTGGCTGCCTAAAAGGCAGAAGACGCATCCAGTGAGCAAGATCTGAGGCAGCGATAGAAGAGTGCAAGGTGACGTTCCAGGCGTCTAGGGCCGCTTTAAAACGGGAGATAATACTTAGTAAGTCCACTTAACCCCTGGAGCAATGCTGACCATGTCAGGGTCAAGTGTCCAACGACTCCAGTCGAAATGTGCGTTGACAAATTGAAGATTATCGCGGAGGGGCTTTTCCCGAGGCACGAGCCAACCGCATGGCCACCTACACCGTACATCGAGGAAGACGGGGGAAATCCTGGTGACAATCGAGTCTTCAACAATGAGCTCTTTATAATGGCAATAGAACTGAAAGCGAGGAAAGCTCCCGAGCCGGATGGTATCGCCAACGTGGCACTGAAGACGTGATCCTGGCGTTTCCGGACATGTTAAGGATAGTTCTATAGATGGAAGATCCAGAAGCTGGTGTTGCTGGCGAAATCAATTCTCGGAATGATTTCCATCTGCATCACTCTGGCTGAAGACGTGGAATGCTACCAGCGGAGAAATACACGTAATGCAAGGAGACTGGTCCGAGCGGACTCGTTGGCTAGGTGGCAGCAAGAGTGGGACAACGCGAAGAAAGGAAGGTGGACCCACCAAATGAGTCTGCTTGGGTACATAAAAAGTATGGAGAAGTGAACTTCCATTTGACGAAACCTGGGCTGTTTCCTGGGCGCCTACCTGTACCTACCATCGTACCTTCTGGGTGAGAATTAAAAATGACCAGTTTGGTGCCCGGAGGACAACAGGCAACTCCAGAGATCTGTCTTCGCCAATACACTGTTCCTGGTAGCCATGAACTCGCAGTTCGCCAGCCTGCCAAAAGAAATGACGTTTCGTCTACGCCAGTTACATCGTGCTGGTTGCGACGGATATATACAAATACAAATACAACCACATGATGGCTACCAGATACGGCAATCAAGAGCGGATATTTAACGACGGTTCCGAGATTGTTGATAATGTTGGACTAGAAGTAAGCGGAATAGGACAAGGTCTTTCTTTACGCATACAATGCTCGGTGTACTCTGCCGAGGCGTCGGCTATCGTGGTCGCTATGGCTCAGAAACCGAAGGAAACGCAGGTACGAGTCCCTGTTGGTCATTTCTGAACTTCAGTTGAACAGCCTTGGGACTCATGTCAACTTCTTACCGGACTGATTCCAGTTGCATATATTTTGAGCCAATGCTTCTGTATGGTCTTGGCGCGGCTTTCCCGGATATCACCAGCGCGTTAAACACTCGTTTGCTTGCTAAACAAATCGGACCGATAGAAGGGAACAACAAGTACTACTGCAGCTTAGTGTAGTGCATGCTCTTGATATGTATTCCGAACTACGGTGGTACTCATGCTTGCGAAACGTTCGGAGTTCAGACCACGCCGTATCACCATTATCAATAGAACATTAATAATACTTCCGTCACGCGGTGCGATGCCGGGGAGGTTCGCCACGGCCGCAGTATTAGTATCACTCTAGTACCAGCATCGCTAACGTAATAGCGTTAGCCTTTAAGGAAAGTGGCATATTGCGGCTACGAATAGGTTTTTTATGGTCTGTGTAGTCTGCTGAAATCCCGTAGCTTATAGACGCTCAAAAAACTTCTATACAAATCGCTGATACTCCCTGTTATTCTGTACAGTCATGAGGTACGAGCATTGAAGGGAGCTGACAATCGAGCGCATGGTGTGTTTGAGAGAAAAAATGGAGCATAGCGAAAACCATGAGCATAACCAAACATTCGAAGGTGGTCGTGGCGTAGTTGGTAAATCGATAGCCTTGTACGCAGCGTACCTGGGTTCGAGTCCCGACCCCGTACATAGGGTTAGAAATTTTTCATAAGAGATTTTTCTAACCCGAAGTGGCGAATGACCCTGAGGTTAAAACCTCTAAAATCGAAATAAAAAAATAACCAAACATACCGACATCGGAAAGCTGATAAAACACGATAAACTGCAGTTGGTTGGACATGAAGTGCGAATGCCGCAAGGGAGGTAAGCCAAAGCTATGCTCAGCGGAGAATCTGGAAGAAGTCGTCGATTTAGGGACAGACCCCGCCCTCGATGTTATGTACCATCGTAGAACATGTGCATGTAGTGGGCGTTCGACGAGACTGGAGACTGTTGGCCATGATTCGGAGTACACGGATTATTTGACCGCTATGATGGTGACCTTGGTGCGGGTACATTGCACTGTGGTTCAGAATGCCAATTTAGTAAGAATTTTGAGATTTTACTAAAACTAAACCACTTAGGCTTAATATGTATTTGTAAAAGTTTTCATAGTTTTATTAAAGCAACAGTTAGGGTGGTTCTAATTTTATCAAGATCAAAAAATTTTCTTTTTGGTCATCATTTTCAGTGAAGTTGTGGAAAGACAAGTTTTAGAATAGTTTGATGAAACTTGTAAGTTCTCTCTGTCATAGTTTTTATTTCACTAGAAATTTAAAGTCAAAGAATAGGGTGCTTCTTAGTGTTTCTTAGAAAAACTGTTTTATCCAAACCTTTTAACCTTTGCGGTTTCATGGCACCACATATCTAACTATTATCGTTGAAAAGTTATGAGCGCCTTTTCGCCAAAAATGGGGTTCTTTGGAATACCAATATCACTCATTGGGGCAAACAGAAGATAATTCTTTTTCAACTGCATATAAGGTCATAATTCGAGCTATAATTGAGCAAAAAATTGCGAAAACGATATTTTTCAAATTTCACCAAATTGATTTGACAAAATTAATTTTTGAAAAAGTATTATGTCTTTTGAATAATAGAAGCTAAAGTTTTGATGCATTAGAAGAAATTATTTGCTTTTAAAGCTCTGTGAGACATCTAAAAGAAAAGAGAAAAAAAAAATTAAACCTGCCAAATTTTTATTAAAAAGTTGGTTTTTTATTAATTGACCCTTGGTAGTATGTTTACCTTTACTTGGTACAATATAAAAGATATAGTTTTATTTTCATGATGAAATCTTGTACAATATAAGACTTTTCTATTATTTTTAATAGTAAGTTGGGTGGTTCTAAATTTATTTAAATCAGGAAATTAACTTTTGAATGGTTCTAGATAGAGTTTCACAGTCTTCTAGAAAAGAAAATCAAATTTTACAAAACTTTATCAAAGACACTAGAACTCTATATTTTATAATTGTTATTTTACAAGAAATTGAACGAAAAAATTAGGGCGTGTCTTAAAAAATGGGTTTGTTTATAAAACCTTTGCAGTTTTTTATTTTTCATTATGATGACTTTCGCAATACTTTCAGATATTTTGAAGGAGAAGAGTTTGCCTCAATACACCGAACCTCAAGCTTCAAGGATTGACGAGTAGATGACAAAAATCGATGCGGGCAGCATTTTAAAAATCCAAAATGGTGTCTTCCGGTTTAGATAAATTCTATATAATTTCAACATTGCGGGCATTTTCGGAATGGGATTTACGAGTAGATAACGGAAATCGAAATTGGAAACTATTTTGTAAACCAAGATGGCAACTTCCGGTTTAGATAAACTTTATATAACCTAGATAATATGAGTATTTCTGGAATATGATAATTATATAGTAGATATATAGGGATAGATATAGTGATGATAAAGTTATAGAAAAGTTTACTCAACCGGAAATAGCAATCTTGGCCTTGAAATTGACGTCAATCATCTATTTCCATCATCTACTCGTCAAGCCTATTTCAAAAATATTCTTATGGTTAGGGTTATAGAGAACATCACTCATCCGGACATCGTCATCTTGGATTTCAAAATGGTTCCAAACATCCATTTTCGATATCTACTTTTCAAGCTTGTTACAAAAATATCCATATTGTTATGTTATAATCATTAAATTTCATGAAGCGTTTTGACGGAACGAATTGAAATATGAATGTGAGATGTACTTTTTTACAAACTAAATCCCAAATAACGAACACTTTTATACTAAATAATTCAATTTACGAATCCCGACTTGGTTCGTGCATGGAGGCTCCAGTGTAATGAAATGAAAAGGCGTGTTGCGGCTGTAAGTAGGACTTTGGTGGTTTGCGTAATCAGCAAAAATCCTACAGCCAAAAGATGCACACGAAATTTGCTCCATACAAATGGCAAATTTTCTTTGTTATTTTGTAAGCGGGTCGTAAAAGGAAGCTGATTTAGTGCTCGGGCTGTTTGGCAGAAGATTCCTACATTCAATACTCATTGACACAGTAGAAAATGGAAAATGTCGCAGACCACGAGCTGCCAGAAGTATACAAGCATGCTGACATCGGAAGGCTAGTAAAACACGGCATATTGCCTTGGGCTGGACATACAGCGCGAATGCCGGAAAATAGAACCTGGAAGAAATGATCGACTTCGGGATAGACTCCGCACTCGCTGACTGCGTGGAATCGAGGCCTGCACTTGGGACTTACTTTCAAGGAGACTAGAGACTGGCGGTCCAAGATCAAGTAACCTGGAAATCAAACATACCTTCGATTAAGAAACCGTGAAAGTAAGGTGATATTAAAAATTCAGTATGTTTCAAACCCTTTTAAAAAAAGGGTATTGAACTTTTAGGTACTTATTTTTCTAGCTCATTGACGCGACAAAATTATGCTTCAATATAAAACTGTTTCAATGAAATATTGTCTATCACGGCTTGCTTCCTGACTGCGAAAGTGCTACTAGAGCCCTGAGCCCAAAAAAAACAACCACACCCCCACGGAGAAGCAACTTTGCCACCAACTTTTCAACCCACAGCTGGGTGTGTGTGTCGCTGTTCGTTTCGGTCGACCGGTTGTGCATTAAAACTTTCCCGTTTACAAGCTATATTGCATCTCTTCGCGCAAAGTGTCACACCGATCGAAGCGTGGCTCCGCGACGACACGCCAGGAAGAGGTGCGGAAGTTTCAAGCACGGCCGAAGTTTTCTGTGCCTGTGTTCGCATCAGGGCTCTCAATCAACAGATAGCGCCATAATGAGCAGTAAGTTTCCGGTGAGCTTTCATGGGGCGGAAAGTTTTCCGACTGATGGAAATCGGCCCACAAAAACAGTTTCAATCGCCTTCAATCGCGCCTGAGTTTGCATACGGTGTGGTGTGGAATCGATGGCGAAAACTTCATCATCGGAGCCGTCAGCAGCGTGGGTGATTCGGTGTTGCATGGAAATGGATTTTTTTTGCACCCACGGGAGGACACAAATAAATCATAGTCGATATTAATCTCTGCTTTTGTTGTTGAAGTGCGTGTGTTTCGATATGCGAAAATATGCGCCGAAAAAAAAACCCACAGGCAAACTTGTTTATTAAACCTGGCTTAGCGCCAGGGAGGCTGCTGGGAATGAACTTCGGTCGACTTGACGTGGACTGCCGCCCTCACGGATCCAATCACTTCGAGGGATACCGACCGGTCGGAGTTTCACTTGATGTACTCGAGAGTGGCAGTATATGACAAACAAGCGAAATAAAAAAAAAAATGAAAAGTTCTCCTGTCACAAAATGTCACCCGAGTTCCACAAACACATCAGTCATCTCCGGTTGTCGGTCGGGCCCGCCTTGATATATCACTGAAAGGTTCAACCGACATTGGCTATGCTCCCGTGCTACTCGTCACGTTTCGCATATAGTCGAATTCTGGAAAAACTAAATCCTACAGGTTCACGGTATGCGCTGAAACACGCAAAAACACACATCCACACTCATTCAAACAACGTCATCAGTTCACTCGCTCAGAAGTGAATAATGTAGGATTATTTTCAGCACCGAGCCATTTCTCCGGAACCTTCCGGTCCTCCCGAACGCAGTCAGTTGCGAATTATTGTGCCTTTTTTGGGTACCGGTTAATGGTTACGGTTATGCTGGAACCGATAAAGCGCAAATTATGTACTCGATAAAATTGCTTAACAATGGATCGAAATAGTGCTCATCCGATATTAACTTGTAGTAGCAATTAAATGACTTGGTTAACCCCCAGTACCTTCAATGCTTCAAGCGAAAGAGTCGCTGTACGATGAAAGAATGGGTTCGATTGTCAAAAAAAATTCCGTGCAGCAATATTGCGGTTACTATTTTTGCTATCAAACCAATCTGCAAACATTTTCAATTTGTCATAACGGAGACTAGTTCCGGATTATTCAGATAGCGGAAATTACTTCACAACCACGTAGAGAACAAAGCACTAGGAAGCCGGTTCCCAGAAGCGAAAAAAGTCATCCACCGAAAGAACAACAAAAAGTGGAAAAAGTTGATAAAAAAATTGGTAACGAAAGTCCTAGGATAGACAGGCCGGTACTCCCACACAGTAGCTGTTTTTTGGGTAGTAGCAATAGTGTGGTGGTTGTGGCGGTGATGGCGGTGATTTCAAAGATCATTAGGCTTGATTGCATTCGATATCGCCCGTCGCCGTCGTCGCCGCCGCCGGCGCTGCTGTCGAGAAGTTGCTGCAGCAAATAGACTCTAGTGGTGTGACAACGATGAAGATGTTTCGTGCAAGAACTGGCGGCAAGAAAAAGAAACTTTCCCTAGCGTCGGCGGTCCCTTCGTCGTCCTGTCACGAAACCCGGACCTTAAAAGGTACCTTCTTCTGACAGTAATGGTTTCAGTTTTTCCTCGTTCGTACTCGTTTGGGGTGTTTTTTCGTGGTCTATGTGTGTGTTTTTTTATCGTTCAATCTCAGAAACTGACAGTTTTCTTTGCTTCCCGGGCGGCAGACGGTTCCGGGGAGTAGGTGGTCCGATAGTCGGAGATTATGCTGCGAAATCACGTTACTCGAAAGGGGGGTGGCGGTTTTGAAGAAATTATTGTGTTCTGCGAGAGGGAAAAAAATCGAGCGTAAGCGATAGAAAGTGGGTCAATGAGAATCGATGGGAGGCGATTTTCGGACGGGTCGGATTAAATTGAGGTGTTCACCGGGCGAGAAAATCCGTCGTGGAAAATTAACTGTCAATTACGGAGAAATACAGCAGATTAGGGGTTAGTGGAATATTGTGTGTCATCGCTTGGGATGAGTTTTATGAGCTGGGCTAACAAACATTAGACGGAATTGCCAAAATAGGAACAACGACTGGAAAGGATAGAATGTCGGTGTAGAATTTAGGATTAACGGTTTACCACAAGAAGGGGGAAGGAAGAAACTGTGTGACACAAAACAATGACTGTTAGATGAAGCGTCCGGATTTTCTCGACCATCGTCTTCGGATCAAATGTTCTTTTTAGTTGCTTCTAGTATTCGCAGTTGAGAAAAAAAGATATTTTTTCATACTTATATACGTCCGACGTCTTGCTATAAGGATTTAAGCAACTTTATGGGTAGTTTTACCGTCGTACATGATTGCAGTTGCGGTTGTGGAACCTTAACGATACAAAATAATCCGTAGCGGGTAGGACATCGTATGAATTTGTGTCAACTTAGTACAAAACTGGCACGTATTGGCCTGGCCTGACCATTCTTACCGCTCGAGATCCGTTGGAAGTACCTCGAAAGAAGTTTCTACAGGTATCGTTTGTAATGTATATCAGCTCTGCGTGTGTCGAAACGAAGATTGTAATTTGAGGACTTTGATTCTACCGTTGTCATGTTCGACAGAAGTTTTCTGCCTCAGTTAACTTGCTAAACGTTATCACAAGGCTTCCGTATACATAAACACCATCTTAACTTTTAGTAACTGTTCTACCTCGCGATTAGTTACACGGAAAAAAATCAGTTCATAAATTCATGAACAAAAGGTCACGATTTCGTGAACTGAACGATTTACGAAAATCGTGGTCAAGCTCCTGAAATTATGAATAATAAATCTCGTATTCATGAAACTATTTGTGTTTTCCAGAAACCAGTTCGCCCGAATACATACATCGCGTTTCATTAGAATGTTTGGTTGGGGTACTGCTGTTGTTCCCTGGACATGTTTATTTTTAATTGTGATTCGTGTTCATAATTTGGGAATACACAGTCGACGGTCAAACGTTGTTCATGATTTCAAGAGCTTATTCACGATTCTTGTGAATTTTCATGACGTTAGCGGGATTAAAGTTCACGATTTCAAGATTTTAGTCGCGATGTTCGTAATTTCCATTCACGTTATCGTGATATTTTAGTCATGAGTAGAGTGATTCATGTTCATGATCTCAGGATCTTTGTCACGATTTTAAATATTTTTATAATGATTTATGTGATTTGTGTTCATGATTTCAAGATCTTAGTCGCGATTTTTGTAACTTCTGTTCATGTTTTCGTGATATTGTAGTTGTGAATAGAGTAATTTATGTTCATGATTTCAGGATCTTGGTCATAATTTTATATATTTTTGTCACTAGTTGTGAGATTTGTGATCATGATTTCAGGATCTTAGTCACGATTTTCGTAATTTCTGTTCATCATGATATTTTATTTTAGAGCTTACTTTCAAAGAGTAATGTAACTAATGTTCACAATATCAGCAGTTTTATCATGGTACTCGTAAATTCTCTTCGCCTGATCGTGATCTTTTATTTTTTGGTTACTAGCGGTTTTCTTACTCGTAATTACCTAATAATAGGTATAAAATATGACTCATTCGCAATATCTGGTTCTGTGAACTATATCAGACACACTATTTGGGGCTCTCAGTGCAGTTTAGTTTTCTGTCGGAACATTACAATGAACCTTATCAAATGAATAACGATGTTCGAGGTTCTAATAGTTTTTTATATCTACTGCTACGTTAGCAGCTGGTTATTTCATAAAAAAGTCCATGGAACGTAAATGATTCCACGAATAATACTTCAAATTTTGTGAAAGAGTTCACGTAAAAATTTCATTACCATGTTGCATGAAATTGTAAATTATTAGGGAAATCTAAATATCACAAGCACGCAAATAGATACTAGATAGATCATAAATCATGTACTATAAATCATGTAGGGGAGAGAGGGTAACAATGAAACACATTTTTTCTACAATCTAATTTTGATGATAATACTTGTTATTTGTGTAATCAAAAGTGATACATAGTGCCACTCTGTTGTTAACTAATACATATATTTTTTCCAGCTGGTAAAATTCACGGGAAATAACATTTTTTGGATAATAAACAGTCGGTGGTAAAATGTATCAGTGTGCCCCATGGGTAGGAACTATGAAACACGATGTCGTCTATAGTGAAATATTCTACTTATAAATTTTATTCTTTTGTTTTGACGAAGAATGATCCTAACGCTTTGAATTAAAGTTATATTGAGGCGAAAATCGTTTGTTTACGAAAGAATCCACTATAGCATCGCGTAACATTGAACCACCATATATACATATCAGCTGCAATCCTGAAATAAGAGACAATTTCTACAAAACTTGCCCAAATTTACTAATTTTGCACTATATGAGTAGTATTTACTGTTGAAAATCGGAACCCATTCACATTTTGAGACAGACCACAAAAACAAAAAATTATCACTGTTCCCCATACGCCTTCGTTCCACAGTTACCCAATGGGTCTATTCATGAAAATTGTGAAATTACACAGAACCATGAGAAGTTACCAAAAAACTTTGTTCGCGGCATATGTTGAGCATAAAATTTGCTATAAATAGCAATAGACTAAACATTTATTCAATGAATGGTAACTCATAAAGATGGAATAATGTTTTTCATTGCAAATTTACTCTGGCTATCACAAAACAAACAAATATTCATTAAAAGAGATACAGTTATCAGATCTCTTCCAAAATATAGCAACACGTGTAAAGAATTAGAAATCGTGAAATATAAGAGAATGAGACGATTCTGATCATGCATTATGATTTTATTGCGAATGTTTCATAGTTCCTGCTGATCCACTGTTACCCTCTCTCCCCTACTATAAATCATGAACCAGTTCATGAATACATTAATAATATTTGATGATTTTCAGAACCATTTCACGAGCACGGATATAGGATCGTGGCTAATATATTAGGGATCATGAATTAGTTGACGAGATTTGAATGGATTCATGAATAAAATTCCGAATTCCATTAAATAGTTCACGAAAAAATAGCCTGAATAATTTGATTTTGTGAACTATTGTTGTTATAACTATGAAAAAAATCATGAGTTTATGAATAATGTTCATAAAGTTGTGAACTAGTTCTTGGCGAAGACCGTGACTGAAGTTCACAAAACAAAAACAATTTTTTTCTACTGATTAAAGCGTTATGCGGACGTTACTGAAGGGAAATTGAACAATGCCATGATTTTTGGTCATGGTCCTGTTTTCGTAACGTAAAAACGTGATTGTTCCAGAATTCATGGCACTTTATTCACGATTTTGGGAACAATTTTTTTCCGTGTAGTTCAATGTTATTCATAAGAGTAATTTTCCTCAAGATCACTTTCTTCTTCTGTGGTTGGCTTATTTCTACTGCACCACCGGAGACAACGATTCTACACTGTTTGTACAGTGAATAAGCAACAAAGCGGTAGTTATAATGAACAAGCGGAAGATATTTATTTATTTATTGGAGCATGGAAAAGTCCATTTGAGCTGAACACACATCTGCTCAATCTCTACCCGATTGTTACTCTGAAGTTATCTAAAGCCATGATCGTTAGAATCGACCGTAACTACGAAGGATTTCTACAGTGATAATTTGAAAAAAAAAAAAAATAACTGAGTTTGTTACGTTTATGAAACATCTACTGGAGTTGGATTTGGTATGAGGCCCCAAACAGGTAACTACGTTCTGCTAGGGTTCGCGTGCTATTTATCGCAAAATATTTTCCATAGATGCGGTGCGGAAAATGAGCTTTTACAGCGCGGTATTACCGCAACCGCACAAAAAAAATTGATAATTTCTGCATTGAAAAGTGGATTTAAAGTGGACTTTTACCATTTGAGAGGGACGCAAACAGATTTATTTTCTTAGCGAATGCTTAGCAACGGCATTGTTAGGAAAATCCCTCTGTCAGAACGTTCGAGTTTTAGTTTCCTCCCTTCAACAGAGAAACATAAAACACATTGAATTGCCATAATTTTCATTGACTTGCTAATGATTTGAGACGAAATGCGAATATGATTTGCATTCTACCTATCGCTACTTGTTTTTTTACATTTTGGTTAATCTAACTTGATAAACAGCCTACTTACGGGCGTTCAATAAAATATAAGAAAGATTTCAATACCTTTCTGTAATTAAAGTAAAGAGCGTAAATATTTTTCTCTCCAAGAGAATTGCTCTCTAGACTCCCTAGAAATGGATGGCATGTTTCTTTTCGCTCAGGTGATGTCAGTTCATTCGAAGATGGCGTCGAAACAGCAAGCACTCCGCGAGCGTGTTGTACGGTTTTACGAAACGCATGGACATCGTGGAAAAAGTTTACGGTAGAGAACTTTCGAGACGAAAATGTACCCGTGAGTATAATTTACCTGGCATCCCCGAGCGTGGAGCGGATGGTCGGTAGCGGCTGTCCGGTGAAGATAATGACTAGGAAGAAGAAGGAAGCGTTGACAAAGCTGTTCGACTACAAGGACATTCCGAGTTTGCGTGACGCTGGCCGAAAATGTCACTGCTCCCATACCTTGATTGTCGGAAGAAGACTCGGAGATTGTCGGAAGTAAACGGACGAGCAGATAGCGATCGAAATAGCAGTGCCGGTGGATGACGAAGAACTACTGCGGGACGTCGTTCGTGCTGGACGACGAAAGTTACTTTCCGCTTTCGAAGACCCACATTCCAGGAAATGACAGCTACTATTCCAGCGACAAGTCGGCCACACCCCCCGTAGTAAAGTATAAGTTCAAGCATAAATTAAAAAACCTATTTTAATCCACCTAGCGGTGCAATTGTGCCTTTCTCAATCATGAATCACGAGAATGTGTGCGTTGTTTATATTCATTAAAAGAGTTCGAGTTCTAAAATTTTGAAAAAAAAACAGCCACGGTAATATTGAACTGAAAAACCTGTTTTAATCCACCTAGAGGTGCAATTGTGCCTTTCTCATTTCTCCAAACTATGATTTAATAGCTGGTTCGTACAATATAACTTTATGGAAATGTCTTTCATTCTTATTACACTTGGTAAGTATATATAAGAGCACCTTTTTGCATTCATCGCGGTATCGGTTTGAATCGGAGTTTTCTATGTGATCGACCTCCACAACCCGTAACTCCGGTGCTGGAAGTCGGATGGAGATGGAATTTAATATCAGTTTCTGGGGACGCAACACCTGTCATTTGTGACTAAGTTGATCAAATCGGTCTAGCCATTTTCGAGAAATCAATATAACCGTTATTCTGACTTTGGATGCTTCCGGATCCGTCGATGGTGGCCAGTGTGGCCAAAGAGACTTTGAATGACTGTTGGGGACCTAGATCTACAAATTCAACAGTTGTATTTACATTTTGGAAAAAAAATCACCTTTTTACATTCATCGTAGAATTGGTGATCGTACGTATCACCCTGTAATTCAGGAACCAGAACTCGGATCCACACAAAATTCAACAGCAGCTGATGGACCTTTCATTCAAAATTAAGTTTGTCAAAATCGGTTCAGAAAATTCCGAGAAACCGATTTGGAAAAATCAACAAATTTTGTTTTGTAACCATACTCTTCAACTCGTAATTCGGAACAAGATGTCGGTTGAAAATGAAATTCAATAGCAACCTATGGGAATATTATACCTTTCATTTGAATCTTAGTTTGTAAAAATCGGATCAGCCATCTCCGAGTAACCGATGTGGACATTTTGTTAACAAATCCGCACATACACACACATACATACACATACACATACACATACACATACACACATACATACATACATACATACACACATACATACACACAGATATTTTGCGATTTCGGCGAACTGAGTCGAATGTTATATGAGACTCGGCCCTCCGGACCTCGGTTAGAAAGTCGGTTTTTGAGCAATTGCATAACCTTTCTATATAAGAAAGGCAAAAGAATAATATTTAATTAGCTTAATAAGCATGAGTTCAATGTTATCTTCATGTGATTATAATTTGCAAAGGTTGGTGGAATGCGTTTGAACGTGTAGGGAATGAGGGTTTAGTAGAGTGGGTGTGGAGGATGCGTCAGAAATCCTTCATCTTATTTCGGTATACGGGGTGGATGAAGGAAATCTGGGCGTGAGGGTGATCCAAGAAGAGGGGAGTGATGAAGGAGGGAGGTGTAAGGGCAAGGTGGGGAGGAGGGGGGGGGATAGGGGCGGCTACGCAATACTCAACTGCATATTTTGCCTTCCATTTGAGACTTGGTTTGAGAAAATCGGTTCAGTCATCACCGATGAACCGATGTGACTTTAATTGTGGAATATGCCCGGAATTCCGGACTTCCGGAATCGTCGATAGTGGACAATATATTCAAAGAATGTTTGATTGGCAATCAGTGATCTAGATCTGCGATTAGAAGTAATTTGGTGACCATTTCAATAGTTTTTAGCCTCTGAGGTATTACGATTGTACCGATTTATATGGGAAATTCCAGTGTATCCTTACTAACACCCCTGTAACTCCGGAAGCAAGAGTCAGAACCGAATGAAATTCAGCAGCAGTCAATGGCATTACTGTATCATTCAATTGAAATTAAGTTCGTAAAAATCGGTAGAGAATTCGTTGTGGAATGGGTGTGATATTAGCTTAGGAACTTGGCGGGTTCCCCGAGGGCGTCATGAACCGTCATAGGTGGCCAATGTGGTCAAAGCTGCTTTGATTGATCATTAGTGATCCAGACCCGCAAACTAGAGTAATGTTACATCAATTTTAATATGTTTTACATCATTTGAACATTATGGTGGTACCAGTTTATATGGGAATTTGCTGTGTGACCGCACTCTTCAACCCGTAACTCCGGAACCGGAAGTCGGATCAACTAAAAATTCAATAGCAGCTTATGGGAGCGTTATACCTTTCAGATGAAACTAAGTTTGCGAAAATCGGTTCAGCCATCTCTGAGAAAATTGTGTGAGTTTAAATGACACACACACACATACACACACACATACACACACACATACATACACACACACACAGACATTTGCCGATCTCGACGAACTGAATCGAATGGTGTATGATACTCGGCCCTCCGGGCCTCGGTTAAAAAGTCGATTTTTACAGTGATTGCATAGCCTTTCTTTATATGAGAAAGGCAAAAAGGTGCGAAATCGGCAAAGTCCCAAAAAGTCGATTTTTACAAAAAAAAATTTTTTTCGAGGTAACATAAAATCTCGACGTTTCATGCATTTTAAAGATGTATGGCATCAAAAATACGAATTCGATTTCTGAAATTTCATGTGGTCCCCCCTTTGAAAAAAAAATTTGAATTCCGGTTTATATGGGAATTTCATATGTGACCGGACGGTTTAGTCTATATTTCCGGAACCATATAAGCGATCCGTACGAAATTTTATAGACATCTATGGGGATATTATAGCTATCATTTGGGACTAAGTTTGTGAAAATTGGCCCAACCATTTCCGGGAAACTGATGTGAATTCGTAAATTTTGAAAGATGGCCGCTTTTCCCGGGCACTTCCGGAACCGTCTATGGTGGTCAATGTAGTCAACGAAAGTTTGGTTGGCCGTTGGTGACCTAGAACAGCAAATTTAAGTTGTTTGAGAGACATTTTAGCGAAATTTTTACCTTTTTTGCTTTCATCGGAGTATCGGTTTGAATCACAATTTGCTATGTGATCGCACGCCACAACCTGTAACTCCGGAACCGGAAGTCGGATCGGGATGAAATTAAATAGCCATTTACGGGGACGCAATACCTTTCATTTGAGGCCAAGTTTAGTCGAATCGGTCTAGCCATCTCCGAGAAACCGATGTGACTGATATTCTGAATTTAGATACGTCCGCCGGGGCTTCCGGAACCGATGATGGTGGCCAATGTGGCCAAATAGACTTTAAATGGATGTTAGTGACCTAATACTACAAATCGAAGCAGTTGTGGTCATATTTTGGAAAATTTTTCACCTTTATACATTCATTGCAGAATTTATTAAAATCGACATTTTCTGCGTGTTCGTATTTATCACCCTGTAATTCCGGAACCGGAAGTCGGATCCATTAGAAATTCAATAGCAGCCTATGGGAATGTTGCACCTTTCATTTGAGACTAAGTTTGTCAAAATCGGTTCAGCCATCTCTGAGAAAAATGAGTGACATTTTTGGTCACATACACACACACATACACACAAATACATACATACACACATACATACACACACAGACATTTGCCGAACTCGACGAACTGAATCGAATGGTATATGTCACTCGGCCCTCAAGGCCTCCGTTAAAAAGTCGGTTTTCAGAGCAATTGCAATACCTTTCTATTGAGAAAGGCAAAAAGTTATACCGTACATCGCCATAGCGGACAGAGGGATTTCAAAACCGTGGTTCAAGCTGAGGGCTCTGGCCATCAATCAACAAGTGTACCAGGAGGAGCGCCTTGAGAAAATTCTTTTGCCATTCTCAAAGGAGCATCATGCGGATGGGAAGTACGTCTTCTGGCCGGACAAGGCGTCTTCCCATTACGCCAAGAAGACACTGGAGTATCTTGAGCGGAAAAAGATACTGTACGTGCCGAAAAAAAAAGAACCCGACCAACTTGCCCCAGTGCCGTCCCATTGAGGATTTTTTCGGCTCTCTCAGTGTCCTAGTGTACAAAAATAATTGGCGGGCCAAGGATACGAAGAAGTTGACCACCAGGATCCGGAATTGTATCCGGAAGACAAACGTCAGCGCCGCCCAGAGCTCTAGTGAGAGCAGCACGACTAAGCTGCGTCGTACGGCTGACCAGGGCCCCTGAAATCGATTAGAAAAAAGTTTTTTTTTGTTTTCTAACTATATCACTGAAAAAATTCTCATTAAGCAATAAGCAATTAAGCAATAAATATACACCCAAAATCCGACGAGTATGCTGCCGTTACAAGCTTAATTGCCCAATGTTTTATGGCAGCGGTTCTCAACCTTTTCGTACCACAGACCCCTTAGTAATAACCCTGGGTTGCTGCGGACCCCCACGGATAAAGATCGATTTTGTATGCTATCAATATGTTATTTTCAGTTTGTTGAGAAACAAGACTTAAAATTTAAATTTGCGCTCACAAAACATATTTTTCTTCGCGGACCTTCAGCAATAACTTCACGGCCCCCTAGGAGTCCGCGGACCTCAGGTTAGAGTCACTGTTTTATGGGATTCCCTATATATAAGAGACATTTATGCGAAGAACGGCAGTATGTTTCTATTACTTTTGCGTAAGATTTTGTCTTTTTGGCAAAAGACCAAACAATTGCGCATCGCGATAATACACCCATATTACCGCAAAGGTAGTAAACGGTGAAATAACGAATTTCGGTAGCTGTACAAGTATGTGCATCACACAACCAAACACTTTTTCAGTATGTGTCAGCCAAGGCACTCTTCGTATGTACGATAATTCGATCGATTTCTGTGATAGTATTAGTATCGAGTCAAACCAACCGGAATTCTTCCGAAATTCAGGTTGGAATCTACCGAAATTTGGGCAGAAACCGGCCAGAATTATCGATTTTTTTTACTGAGTAGGTTGACAATGCAATAAAAATGTTAGGCAGTTTTTGGATCCGGACCAGTTCCTGGATACGGACCAGTCTCCGGATCTAGCCCTTCCCCTTTTGCCCTTACCAAGTACTGGAACTGAACCAGACCGAGACTTGGTGCTTAGATCCAGACAGGTGTCTGGATCCGGACCCTCGGTTCGGATACGTGGATCAAAATTGTAGGTTTTGTTTCCCGTATATGACGGGATGGATGGTTTATGTTGTGTGCAGTCGCTACCTTGCTGTTGATGTCCGGGATAGAAAAGAAACTTCAATTTAACACCGACCAGTATACCCCACCACTATTCCGAGACGGTTTTTTTCTGACTGTGCTTTGAAGCTAGCCGAGTGTGAACCGATCTTCAAATACGGAATGTGTCGTGCAGAGAAAATCGAAACTCGTCTTTATCCACATTGTGTTCGCTTCGCTTAATTCGCAATACAATGACAAGCGAAGTGCTACACACTTACAGACAATCCGACGCGTTAATATTTATTGTATAAGAATTGATGACACATGGATGCGACGCAGAGAAGATTTGAATGTGTTGGTATTGCCATTTAAGGAATTTTTTTGTTGCGACCGTTTTAGTATTAATCGTCTTGCTATTAGAGCATTTTTTTTTCTTATTACCGTAAAAGTATTACAGCCGAGTTTTGGGTTTAGCTTGCTACATATAGACACTCGACAGACAAAGCTTAAAAACTGAAACTTCGTCGCCTATTTCACTAAAAAATGTTTAAAATAGTCACTATCGCGCTCCTGATTCCATCTCAATGCTCCTAAGAGATCGTCTTACTGATCGCAAATTCGGCTCAATTCATAAAAAGAATGAAAAACTCCCCGTCAAACCCAACTGGAATTTGAATTGGAATTCCGAATGACTTTCGCCGAAATTCCGACTCAAACGAAATAGCCTATTCTGGTTCGAGATCAGTTGTATCATTTGAACCGAATTTCTGGTAGAAACCAGCCAATTATATTGCGACTAACTTCAATGGGGTATATTGAACTACTAACAAATATGTAAAAAAAAACATGATAATAAATATAGAAATAGTCTATTACAAACTTTAGTTCCGGTGAGTGGAGAAATCTCGTATTTTATTTGATTCAGATCCAACGTCATTAATAAACCGGGGATGGTGATCCGTCGTTTCGACATTCTCGAATAATCGTGCCCTTTACATATGGGTCACGATAATGTAGATTTTTTCAATTACGAGATCAATAGAAATAAAGGCGGTGGTCTGCTATTTTCGGTCGCATCCCTTTTTAACTATTTTTATTGGGTGATTGATCAACAGTGCTAGCTTTGAAAATGAACCGCTTTGGTTATGCAACTATTTTTCCGATCTTATTATTCGGAAAACAACTAAGTTGTGTTCATTTTATTACAATCAGAATTGCACATATTTTGTCTCATGTATTTTTAAGTGCATTGTAAGGGAAGACCTATCCGCCAGGTGATGCCGATCGAGCTGATATTTCTTTGGACCGAGCTAACTAATTTATTTGTTTGTTCAATGTTTATTTGACCAACTGGGGAACTAATCCACTTGGCATTTAGTGTGCGTTTAGGGAATACGCATGGTTTTGTCTGAGTGGAACGATGACTGTTTAATCATGTATGAGGATTGAGAATTGACAATTTGCGAGAAGAACCAACCAATTACCGATTTGCGGTAGTCATATCAGCACAAAGAACAAATTAAGGAATACATGAGAAACCGGCCGGCCGCAAAATATGACTATCGTCGATTCCAACGAAAATTTGAGGTTACTGGGAAATTTATAAATTTATAAACATACAAAATGTGTTATTTTTCACAAAAACAAAAAGTTGTGCAAAAATTTAAATTGCATGAAGCCCATTTTTTATATTTTGTCAAATAAATCCTAAAAAGAAAAGAAACATTTTAAATGTGATTGCATGATGGAGAACTTATCGGTAAAAAAGTTTTTCTAACAATAACTTTACACATGTTTTCAAATGTCGTACTATTTGGCATACAAAACTGTAATTTTATTCCGGAATATAATTCTAAGTATCATTTTAAATCAAAATGCATTGATCAAAAATCTTCCAAAATGCAACAGTTTTCGAGATATTTGGAATATTAATTCAACAAAAACAATTATTTCGTGTAATTATGTCATTTTTAAAAGCTTTTCGTGTTACCTTATCATAAAGTGTCACGAATCTAACGTTTATCGTTTTAAAGACGTGAAAAAAAACTTTTTCTTTGTATTTGGATCATGGAGAAGCTTTTAGTAAAAAAGTTTTTGTAACAACAGCTTTTGACATATTTTTATAATTCATAGTATTTGCAATTAAAAATACAATTTTCTTTTCAAATATGATTTTAAACATCATTTAAAACCAAAATGCTCTTAACAAAAAAATTCTGCGATGTAGTAGTTCTCGAGATTTTTCAAATTTTGTTCTAACAACGCAATTATTTTATTTTATTACGACGTTTTCGTAAGTTATGCGCGTTTTTCCATCAGATTTTTAAAAAGGCCCATAAAATTTTCTGTAACTTTCCCTTTGACATCGAGGCGATATTTCATCGGAATCAAAGGGTGTCGGTTACAATTTTAACGATTTTCGGAAAGAATGTTCGTGGAATTCCTCAAATGTTTACTGTCTTCTATCTTGTTCCAGTAATTATTATAACAAACCGCACGCATGTCATTGGTTGTATATTTGACTTACAAAACTGGTTGTTTCAGGTATTGTGCTTATATTATACCAGTTAAAATGTGCTTCAGTTAGCATAACAACGCGCACGAGTAATGATAATAAAAGAATTCACATCTTATTTAAACTTTCGCGGAGAAAGAAATCAATACATAATTGTCATTTCATTTCATATAATAGACGAATTTCGCGCCAACTCGAACAAATGTTGGCAGCACCCTATCAGATTTTAATGAAACTATCTGTACATGAGAACTTTGTCACAAAAAGCCAGTTTGCATACTTTGTTTTCCAAACATGATCTAGGCTGTCTTTTGAAAAGGGTCAAAGTTTTTTTTCAAATTGCTATAGTCTAAAAATGACAAATCCTACAAAAAATGTTGTAGGAGTGATTTTCACAAAATTAGTTAAATTTTTGAATAAAAATATTGAAAAAATTCTTCATCGACTCTTAAACTGAAAAAATCGATTTTAAAAATTTAAAGTCCATTTACGAAAAAAAAAAATCCCACCTTTGATATGATGACAACCCCTCCCGCTACGCCACTGGTGTAATCGAATCTCCATAAATCCATAAACACTAGGATATTGAAATTGAATCTATTGCGTCACGATCAGCGACATGTTGTAGATTGTTCTGCAAAATGATTTTATTTGCTTGGCGCAATCTATCGAAAATTATCATTAATGAATGCCTGAGATGATGGCACTGGATAGAGGTGATTTTCACAAGCCTAAGCTATGCAACCTGTATGTAAATATTTAATAAATTCGAGCTAATACGAGAGATTCGAAGTCACGTTCTTTGACCAGAGTCCACTATTGTTTTTCATATTCAATATCTCGAGGCTAAACCATCACTTCGGCAAGAATTGAAGTATTACAGCGACTGTTGTTCAGTTCGGCACTTCCCGATAGATTCTACAATACAGTAATTCCCAAAAATCTTTAAAATAGAGATCATCTTCGATACAGATGAATCATTAGTCGTTTTACCAGCATGGGTTCTGAGCATTTTGCACAACAAAGCAAAGCATTTTGTTTCAAGAGCAATACTTTATAAAAGCGTAAGAGTTTTTGCAGGCATGTTTTCAAAAAAAAATGTTGCTTGAGATCTGTATTTTGTACAGAAAAACACTTCGAGAAAAAAAACAAACGCTGAATAAAAAGTTTAAAGTCAATTCAATTTTTCAAAACATTAAAACTTTATATTAAAAATTAAAACTACAAAAAAACTCATTTTTTAAAAACTTATTTTTTGACAACGAAAATCTGAAGAGAATGGAAACATTTAATGTAGTTGCATCGCGGAGAAGTTATTGGTAAAAATGTTTTTCTTGCAACAGCTTTAAACATGTTTCTAAATTCCATACTAACTGGCAGATAAAAACATAATTTTATTACAGAATACGATTCTCACAGATATTTAAAAAAAAATCTTTCTTTCTTTTTCGAGGGTTGTCCTACTAGAGCTGGGTTCACGGAAGGGTTCCGCATCATTGCCTTTGCAGATGAAACGGGAAGTGTCACCCACTAAAACACGAACGGTTCAGTTGTGCGAGCGTATGGACTTTACGATCGCGTGGAATGAGCGTTTATTTGTGTACGCTTGAGATCATGTTAATCGGAGTGGAAGTGCTATAGGGTTCACTAAACCGTTGGGGCGATTTTGTGTTTGCGAAATCTTAGGCGTAGTTGTGCATGAATTATCACGATTGTATGTTCGTATTTGTGTACTATCGCGAAGGGTTCGGGCGTTTGTATGTTATCGTGTTCGATCGTGTGAGCGTTTGTTTGTCGCGTGGAGGTTTGAATGTCGCGTGTGCTAGCGTGTCACTTTGCATACATAAATTCAATTTTAAAACCAGGTGTCGATTCGCATATTCGCGTGTGTTCTTGGATGATCGCACGGATCGTGAATCTAATACTTAAAAATAAAAATCTGAACTTTAATATTCGAACATCATTTCTGATGTAAAATTTTGTGCTGTATCCGAAAATGAGGTCCAAAAAATTTACAGTAGAACAGTTTTCAAGTTTCAGTAAAAAAATTAATTTCACCTTTAAAATTAAAAGTGCGTTCGGTAAAATCCAAATGCCTTCGGTTGTAGTGCATCGATATGAAATATTATAATGTTGAATTAAAGGTAATTGAATGCGCTTTCAATCGCTAGAACATTTTGTTTTAGTGCGACTACTGGTTCTGGCGTTATTTACGAATCTATTGAACTTTTTCCTGATTTTTCGTCAATTTTTGAAGAAAAATGAGCGTTTGGTAAATATTTTGGGCAAGATAATGCAATCCAAAAAATATATTTTCATGGGAAATTAAAGCCTACTGATAACCAATGAAAATAAGCACTTATTAGTTTAAATCGGATGGAAATTGAAAAAGTTATTCATATATTATGGAACAAAGCCTAGAAAAAATTGGAATCGAGACGGTTCAATAAGTTGTATTTTTACCATTTTTTTGTTAACCATTTTTGTTAACGACCTATTGAGTTAATTTGTCAACAGTTTTTTCGGCATTTAATTAGCAAGGGACTGGAAGGTGAAGTATATTTTTCAATATTTAGAGCCATAGTACTCAAGGGAGAGCAAGGTGTTGAAAGGAGAAAGTTTAGAAAAGCGTGGAAGGATCATATATGCAAGCTTAGAGCTCACCGGCGACTTAACCCTTTGTCTGCTACCGTAGTGGTCAGGGTCTTTTGGCATTAGAAATGCGAATCACCTGAGTCTACGGCATGTCCGAACAAGCGTAAAGTAACTTGTTACTTCATGCTGTCGGAACCGACAAAAAGTTAAGTCACGGTAAACTTCCACACTAAGCATTTGCGACGTTGAAACTCATTGAATGAGCCGGTTTTGTTTTGGGGATTCATCGTTGCAGCGTTGGGTGAAAGCTGCCGACACCGTGCAAATCAGCAACACATGTGACCATATTGTCACACACGCTGAGACAGTCACAATAGTCGATAAAATAAAATCACTCAGGCAGGCAATTGGTGAGGGAACAAACAAAACCGGCTCATTCAATGAGTTTCAACGTCGCAAATGCTTAGTGTGGAAGTTTACCGTGACTTAACTTTTTGTCGGTTCCGACAGCATGAAGTAACAAGTTACTTTACGCTTATTCGGACATGCCGTAGACTCAGGTGATTCGCATTTCTAATGCCAAAAGACCCTGACCACTACGGTAGCAGACAAAGGGTTAAGTCGCCGGTGAGCTCTAAGCTTGCATATATGATCCTTCCACGCTTTTCTAAACTTTCTCTTTTCAACACCTTGCTCTCCCTTGAGTACTATGGCTCTAAATATTGAAAAATATACTTCACCTTCCAGTCCCTTGCTAATTAAATGCCGAAAAAACTGTTGTTCAATAAGTTGACCCAGAGAAACTCAAAAATCTCCTTTCTACAAAAATTGAATAACTTTTACAATTTCCATCCGATTTAAACTAATAAGATTCGTAAATAACGCCGGAACCAGTAGTCGCACTAAAAATGTTCTAGCGATCGAAGGTGCATTTAATTACCTTTAATTCAACATAATAATATTTCATGTCGATGCACTACAACCGGAGATATTTGGATTTTACTGAAGGCATTTTTAATTTTATAGATGAAATTCATTTTTTTTACTGTAACTCGAAAACTGTTCTACTGTGACTTTTTTGGACCTCATTTTCGGATTCAGCACACGATTTTACATTGAAAATGACCACCAGCTTATTTAGTTCAGAAATGCTGTAAACTAGTGTTATTGCACAAAAAAAAATAAACATAAAAATAATTCTGGTAAAATTCGATCCCTAGTCCTTTAGATCACATGTTTTGGATGATACCATCTGGACTATATTTCCGCTTTACACCAACGGTAAAAATGCGTCAAGGTTCACTTGATTGAAGGTTCAGCTCACCGGGTAGCCAGAGACAGCACTATTTTCATAACTTTCAGGGCAACGAAAGTTTAATTTTGCAATAACTCATGTACCAGTTGTCATAGCTGTGAACTGTATATAGAAGAAGTTGTTCTACTTGACTGAATCTATAGAATGTAGCATAAAATATATTTTTCAGGGGCACCAGGCGCATATTTATGAATATAATGAAGAGGTATTATTTTCTCATAGTAAATTCCATACAAACATAGAATCATTTGTGCTAAAACATGCTCCAACAGATCTGATTCAGATTTAGCGTAGGAGCTCGTTGAAGAATTGCGATTTTTCTAACTTGGTTCTGCGGTATTCAATTTTTTCATACATCCTCGTGCCACCCTGGTACGTATACGTGAATGATCGCGAAGGGCTCAAGCGTTTGTATGTTAACGTGTTTGTCGCGTGTGCTAGCTGTATAAATTCGATTTTATAACCGTGTGGCTATTCGCATATTTGTGTGTATTCTTGAATAATCGCGCGCGATTATCTGACACGTAATTTGCAAGGTATGATTAACACCCTAAAAGAGAGTGAGTTCCCCCATATCACCAGAGTTCGCGGATATGGCAAAAGAGGCATCTACATAAAATAAAACCATCCCAATAACTGAAAAAGAAGCAAAAAATTTCATCACGATAATTTACAGCAATAAATATGGACGGTTTTTGATACAAACGAGCCTAATATATAACACAATTTATATTATGCCATAATAAAAGTCCTGAAGCCGTGCACAATATTATAGTCAAAAAAGCTGCTTCTTAGCACAAGAAGAAATTGATTACTGTAATACTTGTACTTAATAGCCTCCAATCTGTATGTAATGTTCTTCGAGTATATCGAAAGTTTCGGTTCAACCTTTCACATTAAAGGAAAAACCTATAAATCTATGTAAATGTAAAATTGAAAAGTTCCTCAATCACCGACCGATTTTAATTGTATTATGTCTCAGAACTACAGAATACAGTCGAACTGCAGCGGTAAAAATTTGGTCCCGGAAAAGATTAGAAATGAAAAATGTATAATTCGGATCATTTCGAGGTACCTTCATAGGAGGCAAATTGAATCGAATCAAATGTGTACATCGAGCACTATATTTATCATAACGGAAATTAATCGGGTAAATTGTGTTTTGACTGAGATAGAACGACTTGGTGGCTACTGGATACTGAGTTTAAAAATGCCACCCAACTTGGGAGACAACTTTTTTATTTATATTAGGCTAAATCGTAAAGTTTACTTCGTCCCAAAGCTCATAAGAAAATTTTCAAAAATCGACTTTTACGCGCTCTCGTTCACTACTTTCCTTTTGCTAACAAAATTGCATTTTTAGAACCTGGAAAACTAGTTTGCAACGTTATTTAGTTTGTTTCCATTTGTGGAAGATTTTTTGTAGACCCGAGAGTACTTCCAATGCAACTGAGGTTGAAAATTCTTTACAAATTCGTTTCAAAATATTTCGTTTCATCCGTTCAATTGAGGATTCAAAATATCTCCAACAATAGCTAGAATCCTTCGCTGATTCTGGTGTAGCAAAAATTTGAATGACATTTTGGCATAGCTCTTTTAGACCGTCGAAGTAACTGCGAGGGTTATCCTTTCTTCAACTGTCCTGGGTTTTTACTCGCTTGATACATATACTATGTGCAACTCAGCTCGTTAGCATCGCGATAACGTATATATTGGGAATCTACGGTAATTATAACATATTCGATAATTAATAGATGATTTTCCAACTATTTATTGTATTTTGTGGAAACGAAAACGAGACTGCTTCATGCAAGTTCTCCACAGACGTGACAGCAGAGCACACACCACATAAAATATTCACTTCGGATTTCGTTCTAGCTCTTCACACGCGGCAACACATTGTTGCTGTTGCCGCATGTGAATATTTAAAACAAAATCCATTGTGAATATTTTATGTGGCGTGTGTCGTGTTGCCTCGTCTTCGGAGAGCTAAAAACCTATTGCGAACCACGAGCAACTCGAGAACAATGCCTTCCATGTTGGGGAAAAAAGAGTAAAATAATAACCGATTTGTTGGTACAGCTTTGGATTGGGTATTTTCGCGGAACCTACCAGGTTGCTTCGTTTCATTTTTCATGCAAACAGAATGATTTTTACATCCTTCTTGTAAATGGTTAACGAACGATCTGTGATGCGATTCATTACGCTATACCTCTAGCATTTGGTAGTCAGGCTGCAAACATTGCTGCGGTTATGGCCAATTACGCTGTTTTTATTACCCCTGAAATCCCATTACTTTGGTGAATCGGCATCACGACACAACACGACAGAGACGGCGACCAACATCTAACAAATCGACCAACCCTCGTAACAAAACTTCTTGCATCGTAAATGACATCCCACATATAATCTCATTGTTGTAGGTACATCTAGCAATTTCCCGGTAAACAGGACAGATCTTCCCGCCCCGCAAATTATTCAAATTGTTTAATTTACATGCATCAGATAAGAAAGTCACTCGATCGCAATTCTACAGAAGCAATCATTCAAAAGGTCTTGTCTCGCCCGGTACCTACTACTATTCGATAAATGTTCTACCCATTTACAACCACAAAGCACTGGCCATGCTGAATGGTCTGTTAGGGCTTTCAATCGAACGACGACGACTGTGCAGTGTACACAGAAAGGATAAAACAGTAAACCATACATACGTGTGTTTGTGGCCCGGAATCGATTACATTGGACTGTATAGAGATGTAATCCTTCTGTGCGTAATTTATGAATCTGCCAGCCGACACAGTTAATTACACCGTTGATATCGGGCAGTCGAAGCAGAAGCGTGACGCACTGATAACGTCTGCCGCCACCGATCGGAGCTTCTGTTAGGCAAAACCAGACCACATCTAGAGAAAGGGAGGAAATTTATTTTACTGCTCGGCCGTCTCTTCCCTTACAATCTCCACTCGCCCAGAAGCTGATGGGGAATTGACTCCAATCGACTTATGTAATTCGATTTGGTTCGACAATAAATTAATGAAAGTATACTTAGTAGACTCGAAGAATAGGACTCTTCCGTTCTTTTCCCGTGCCCCCCGCACTTGGATATTGGTTTCAGTTCTGGCAAGCTTCTCGAGAATGGTAAATTATTGTTTCATTCGATTCAGCAAGCAGGCCGGCCGGTGGCGGATGCTGGCCGAGACAGGGCGGTGGCTCAGGACAGGGGCATTCATAACCGGATTCGAGAGGACTGTTTCAGTTAATTGACTGCCCGGGCTGGACTGGTGGAAACTTGGCATGGTGATAGCGCGTCACGTGCAGTCGAGTTCAAGTTAGTGGAAAATTAGGCGAATGTCCGAGTTTAATAACTTAATGATGACAGCTATAATAGCGATGAGCATGGCGGGTGCTTGAGCTACAGGCTACGGAAATTTATTGAAGGATGATTGAGTGTGGGCAGTGCTGAGCAGCCGGAAACATTAGGCAACATTTGTAATTGTGTCGTGTAGTTCCGGTGCCGTTTATCATGGTTTATCAGTCGTTTTAGAGTGTGCTAGCCGGTATACAAATTAAGTCCTTGAGGAGGGGCGTGTTGCGGCTCTTTAACGGTATTATTTAAAGTTAAAGGTAGTTCATCTAAGTAAATGAGCCCCATTGTTTAGCACAAAGATCGAAGGATATTATCATGACAATTAGGGTTCGTCGCGGTGCGGATGTGGGCGGTAAATGGATAATCCGCACCGCAACCGCAAAAAAATAATAAAACCGCACCGCTTACCGCAACCGCACTGCATTTACCGCACCGCACCGCGCGGTAATGCGGTAAATGCGGTAAAAATCTGTATTTTTCAAAAGTGTGTTGAAAAAATATTAATTTATTTGTATAACTATATATAATTTCCTATTTACACGAACATTAACTTTGACGGACTCCTCAGAATGAAAAATTTATTAAAAAATGTCAACTTTGCAAGTTTTATTAATAAAATGCCGTACATCTTGAGATAAATACTTTCGAAACAAGGTAAACATTAGCATAGCACTGAAGTCCTATGAAATGTAGCTGTATTTCATCATTATACATACAAAAACGTTTTTCAGCTGCAATTAATAGGAAAACTTTTAATTAATATCAGATCAGGTATCCATCCCATCTCAACCGGTACAGAGTTGTTGAAGGACATTTGAAAAACTGCAAAATATGTATGATCTACAGCATACAGCAGAAATGTTTATACAAATAGGGGATTTAAGGAACAAAATACGTTAAAACACTTACTTCGTATTTTTCAAGAAATCGATGTATTCTTATTAAAATACTAAGATTGCACCCTTAAAATTGTATGAGTTGTAATTTTCTAATAGCTAGTTCGAAAGATCTACCTTTTTATGTAGTTTTTCTAATATTTTTCCATAATGCCAATGCAAAAACTTCAATTGAAGTTGGTAGAGGTCAAAAATAGTCCTGTGCAAAATTTGGTATCTGGGCTAACTTTGACACTTTTCGCAATATGAAAAGAGGCTTTGAGAAACACAAAAAAATCGAAATACCCTATACTTACTTCGAAAGCTTTAATTTCAAAAAGTTACAAAATACTCCTAACTGAACAATATTAGTTGTTAAATTGGTAGAAAATATTCCCAGTTGGACGAACAATGGACGTATGCGAAAAAAGTTATGTAGAAGGAGTCTTAAAAACGAACTGCAGGAAAATTCATTGCGAATTTACACAGAAACCAACAGAGATAGAAATACGATGTTGAAGAACGAATAATAAAGTTATCAGCCTAATTTGGACCCTTGCCTATTTTGGACGCTCTTCAAACATTTGTCTCCCTTACTGCTGATTCCTCCAAATTCGTTTGTTTTGATGATGATAATTTCATTCTTTGGGTTGTTTTTAAGTCTTAAGACTTTTTTAAGTTCATCTTTAAGTTCTCCAAATTAATTAAAATTTACAGTTGAGAAAACGCCATCGTACACGATTCATAATTTCACGGTTGCCAAGAGGAATCGGGAGAAATGAGGCTTTTTTAAATTGAATTTCACAGTACAATTAGAGCTTCCATCCCGGGAAATTATTTCCCGGGAATCCCGGGATTTTTGGATTTCCCGGGATTCCCAATTCCCGGGAAATTGTGTTTTCCCATTCCCGGGATTCGGGAATCCCGGGAAAAAAGATTTTTAATTTATTCCAAAAGGCGTAGGTTCTGCGAAAGAAATTCTGTAGGAAATATTTTTACCGGTAAACATTTGGAGTGAGTAGTGAATGCAGATTGTAGCGTTAGTGACGCGCGGTACTTTCTTAAAAAATCGATGAGTGTATGTTACAAAACTTGGGATGGTTTTAAGTGATATCATGCTTAACGCAAACGCTTTTTAAAATAAGGAATGTTTCTAGAACGTCTGCAGAAATATTTGGTCAGTTCATCGAATGCATATTTCGTCTAATTTGTAATACCGTAGGTGTAATATCTGTAAATTTTTGAATGTATGAAAAGCAATACACAACACTGTATCTGTCCAACATCATGCGCATCCACACTCTTTGAATGTCGCTTTCAAGGATGCAGAAAGGATTTTTGAAGGGATAAGATCAAACAATCCAGATACTCACCCGTAACAAGAAATCGATAGTGGGATTCGTCCATCGCTGTACAGTTCGTCCATTATCTACTTGATTTTGATTCACAATTAATTCGAAATGATGCTGATCTTACTGTGATGGAAATGGATTCCATATATCACATTTTCTCATTTAATCGGAAATGACTGCCCACTACCCTGAAGCAGCTCGATCTTTTCATTCAAGATTATTAAAGAAGGTGCTTTGCATTAAATTGATTACATTCCATCGTATCAGAACAACGAATTCCAATTTTGGACAGTAACTCCAGCAGCTGCGTTTAGTCCCAATTGTAATCGTAATTACCAAAATTTAGGTTATGCCTATAGCCAAGAAAAATCATCAAAAGGAGTTGATGTTGCGTAAACTTATTGACGAGCTATCGAATGATTGAATGATGTGTAGGCCACCAAATCGCCATTTTTTAACAACTGCCTTTAGGACAGATATACATGCAATCAAACGGATTTGAAAAAATTTCGATTTATTCTTTTGTTTTCAAGAAAATCATTCACCTTTTTATTTTTCTTCTGTATTCCCGGGATCCCGGGATTTCCCGGGAAATCTATTATTTATTTCCCGAATCCCGGGAAGCTGAAAACCGTCGGGAAATGGAAGCTCTAAGTACAATTCAATTGTTTTTCAATGATTGGATTGTGCATTTTATATATTTGAAAAGGTTCGCTTGTAATTTTTTCAAAATGTTCAAAATATGTCGTAAATTTAATGGTGCCAAATTAATAATGTAAGTAACGATGGGTTGAATATAGATTATATTCGGATTTCTTTTCAAATCATTGTAAAGTCCATGGAAATTAGAGCAATTAAATGTTTATTATGTTTCCCTATTGTAAGGTAATAATTTGCGTCGTTCTTAAATGCTAAAAGTCAAAGTTTTAATTCACTTTTTGAAGCAGACTTTATCAATTATTTTTTTAAGTGCGGTTGCGGTAATACCGCGCGGTAAAAGCTCATTTCCCGCACCGCATCCGCGAGAAAAAGTGTCTCACCGCACCGCAGTTTTTGCGGTGCGGGTGCGGTAAATACCGCGCGGTTGCGGTAATTACCGCAACCGCGACGAACCCTAATGACAATTAATCTACAAATATCTAGGATGAAATGTTTCTCTTTATTCAGAATAGTTTCACTCGCGACGTAGCGGTATTCTGTAAGCAAAACTGTTCATGTTTACCATATATTCCGTATGACCGCAAATATGAAATGCGGTGCGGTTCTGATATTTTTTTCTTGTTCTCAAAATCGTGAATAAAGTACCATGAATTCAGGAATAATCACATTTTTACGTTACAAAAACAGGTTCATAAACAAAAATCATATGTTTTATACAGGTCGGACTCGATTATCCGGCGATTTGAAAAAAATTTCATCCGGGATAATCGAATCACCCGGATCGAATCAAACTTTTTTTTTGCGTTATTTTATGAATTCAAGCTTTATTCGTGGAGAAATTGGAAATAAAATGGCCAGGGTAAATTTTCCTATTATGGTAAATGTAAATATACCTATTTTGGCCCTAGTCGATTTTTCAGACTTTCAGGGTGTGATTTGTATTTTCAGTTGGTTTTCATTTATTATTCATATTGGTAACGAGTTAACGGCATGTATCAGTTGTTTATAGTTTTTTGTGCAAGAATTCTTAGATAAACTTTTTAATTTGGAAGTCAAATTCGATTACCCAAGGCTTGATTTTTCGAGGTAAATGATTCGATTACTCGAATACCAGGAAAAATAAAGTTAGTAAGTAAACTGGGGGTCGTCTTTTTCTTGGCTCCAGTGTAGGGCAATCTAAATTAGAAAGTTTTAGCAGTTTTCAATAATATTCCCAGGCTAAGAAAATATTCCAAAATTTCATTTCCGCCATTAACAGAAACTATCCCTGACAGCACTGCTTCAGCGGAACCCAATCAGATTAATTGTAATAACTTCTGTTCTAACGCTAATATGTATATAACTTTTAGTGCTCAAATGAAAGATCTTAGTCGCAGTTATTAGCCTTACTTGTTATTGTGTAAACCAAAAGTTATAGTCATTTAGAAGCGTGGTTGTTCATCAACAAGAAGGACACGAGGAGGTTAAAGATGGGAGAAGAGCAATATTGTGTCAAAGTCCACTGCAACTCAAAGCAGGATATTCATCAGAACATTGCACCGAATTTCAATGAAAATAGGACCATGATTCTATCAGTATCTAGAATAAAGCGTAATCTTCAGCGGAATTCTATCTTGAGAAGGATTCCACCGGACATTTAAGAAGCTTTTCTTTAGAATCCTGCATCAAAATTCAGAGAAGAAAACTATAGAAATACGGATAAGGATTCAATCGAAATTCTGAAATAGATTCTATTGGGATGCTAAGAAAACTTCGATCAGAATCCTGGAAAGTATCCAAACAGAATCCTGAGAAGCATGTCTTAATTATCCCAAGAGATAGCCAGAAACCGACCGAGCAATGTAGGTATAATGATGATATTTTATGTGGCCTACAGTAACCGATATGTGTATTACGAGAAAAATGTACTTTTAGTGTAAAATTAAAAAGTTGCATATTTGGCAATGTTGGCGTTAACACTTTTCTTTGTTTTTGAATCCCTGAACAAATCTTAAAAAAATATCTCGCTGATTGATTCTAGTGCAAACAGTACCAGAGATATAATCCGAAGAAAAACATTTGTTTAAACAATATGTTAAAATTAACCGTTATGTGTCCAACAAAGAAAAACACCCCTAACAGGCCAACGAGGGTACCCGGGGTCCCACAATTTAAAATGCTCATAGCTATGGCTTCCTTTAACCGATTTTGACACTTTTAGATGTTTTGGATTCAGGAACTCGTCCACTTGATTCTGTAACATTGAACCGGATGGATGGATCTGGTTCTTGGTAATCCGGATTTTTAGGAGTCATGCTCCAGTACTAGGGTATGATTTGTACACATTTGTATTTGATGCCCTACACAGCAAAAAAAAATCTTGTAATTTTACGTCTTGCCAGATGCACATAAAAGGAGCGTCCCAATTCGCATAAATTTACATTCAATTATGTGATATTGTGAGTTGTTCGACTTTTACCAGTTCATTCAGTCTGAGTTTTAAATCAAAAGAGTCACAATATTAAATTTTATATATCAGAACACGTTAAATTCTATTATTAGACAGAAAAATACGTTGCTACGTTGTTTACGTCAAATGTAATTTTCATTTTTTCTAAGGGTGTAGCAATATGAATATCAAATCTCTTCAAATTGTCTCGGAAGTCTGTTATTTATTGTTACGGGACCCTATGGCAGTTTGAAAAATAGAATTGGAATGGAATAGCCACTCACGGCCCTACGAGAGCCTGCTCCGGAATGTCCGTTCTGGGATCAAATCACCAAATGGTTTCAAAATCACGAAATATAGCCTATTGATGCAATGCCAAGAATTTTTATACCCACATTGCTAGTATTCCATTGAAATTCACTAATAGTATCCCAGCACTGGAACATGCTTCCGGAAATCCGGATTCCCGGGAACCGGTTGAAGTAACCCGATTCATTTTTACCAAGTCTAGAAGTGGATGAATTCTTGAATCCAAAACACCCAAAAGCATCAGAATCGGTTAGAAATTACCTTAGGTATTGGCGGCCTGCCATGTAGAAAAAAAAAATAGGAACCCCTCCTCACTCCCTTCTTACTAGTTTAAAAACATTATTAACCCAAAAGCTTGACTTAGTGAAGTTCTAAGATGTCGCAAAGTTTAAATTTCCAGCTACGGATAAAACATGGGAATTTCATTATTTGAAACCTAAAAAGGTACCGGGGTACCGCGTCGGACACATAACGGTTAAGAGTGTTCCCATGGACTGAGGGGCTGTTTAAACGACACAACAATTTAGGTTATTATATATTGGCTCTAAATGAACATTTTTTTCAAAACTGGTTCCAATCCATGAAGGTCGATTCCAAGTTTTGTTTTTTTAGATCACTTTGCGCGAAATAACCCATATATAAGCTATTTTTGAGGTAGGTTAAAATTTGAAAGGAGATAAAACTCTAGACCCCCCAATTGCCCGAAAAATGTTCTATTGACTGCAATGATCGAATTAGCACTATAACAAGACATTATAGTTGATATTTGATTTTTTTTCAAAACACCCGGATAATCGAATCACGGATAATCGAGTCCGACCTGTAATTATGTTCCATTTCCATTCAGTAACGCATAACGCTTTTATTAGTGGGTGTTGCGGCTAGTCGTCCTCTCGCCACTCATTTATACTTAATTTAATCACGGTTTCCGCCATGTTATTAAGAAATCGTTTTTCTGTACGTGAACTAGTTTACAACATTATGAAAATTTATAAAAAAACCAAAAGTTGACTCATGATGTTATTCATAGATTTTGGAGCACTAGTTCACAAAATCAAAATATTTCGGATATTTTTTCGTGGTCTATTTCACGAAACTCGGAATTGTATTCATGAATACTTTTAATCCTGGTGTACTAAATCATGATTCCCAGTACATTAGTCACGATCCAATATCCGTGCTCATCAAATAGTTCTCAAAATCATGAAATAGTATTCATGAATTCGTGAGTTGGCTCATGATTCCTAGTATAATAGCAGTCGTAACCATTCGTGCTCGTAAAATGGCTTACAAAATCATGAAATATTATGAATGTATTATGATTATAACTGGTTCGTGATTCCTAGTTCATGATTTGCGATCTATTTCGTGTGCTTGTTATGTTTAGAAGATATCCCCAATAATTTTCAATATCATGCAATATAGTAATAAAATTTTGACGTGAACTATTTCATAAAATTTGGAGTATTTTTCATGGAATCGTTTTTGTTCCATGCACTTTTTCATGAAATATCCAGCTGCTTGTTACCAGTAATAGGTACGAACAGTAAATTTGACAATCGTTAATAATTTTATATGGTTTAGTGTTATGTCTGGACAGGCAACGAAAACTGCGCTGAGCACCGCAAGTCGTATTCGTGACAGGCATTGTAATTCTCTCTCAGTCACGCGAGAAGTGGCTTATCCGATGTCCAACTTTTCCGAGATAAGATGAGTCGCAAAATTCTCCGTCTCCACAAATAGCGTGAGAATACTTTTCCGGATAAAATTTATTTGATTTTTTACTTCTCATCGGAAAAGGTGACAATATTTTAATTTAATGAAAATCAATGAAAGCGTCAAAATATAAAAAGTGGCAAAGAAGTACGACAGACTTGTTTTTTCGTGTTTTGGAATAGCGATAGCAAGGCAGCGAGCGCAAAAAAAAATTATTTATCCGGAGAAATACCACGTTGTATTTATCCGGAGAAGTTGTGTGAGTGCCAACTTTTCGTGTGAAAATGTGAGTTTTTATTGTCGCAGTAACAAATTAACTGGACGCATTTACTCATATGAGCGATAAAAGCAATGCCTAATTCGTGGCATAGTTCACAGAACATGATACCGCGAATCAGTCACACTTCAATTATTCAGTTCATATTGTCACGTTACTTCGAGAGCAACCAAAAAATAACAGATCTCGATAAAGCGAAAAGAAATTACGAATACCACGATAAAACTGCTGTTATCATGAACACGAGTCACATTACGCCACGTGTCATATTCGAAAGTAAGCTCTAGAATAAAACATCGAGATAACATGAACAGAAATTCCGAGAATCGTGACTGAGATCCTGAAACCATGGACACAAATCACACAAATCGTGACAAAAATATCAAAAATCGTGACTAATATTCTGAAATCATGAACAGTGCAGTAAAATTTCATTTCATTCAATCGAAACTGAATGAACGCAGTCAATCAGTCGTCTACGGTAGCATTCATATTCATTTAACGCATCAGTTGCTGTTGATCTGAAGCTCAGTTCGTGGCACTTCATTCATCGATGCTTTCAAATGAGTTGCAATTCATATTCAACCTCCTTCGTTTGATCCTCCTCTGGTTTTCTGGTGGTAGAAACTAAACAGGCAAAAACGTCAAATGACCAGAACCTGTTATTCAATTGACAGTGAACTCTGAGTGACTCAAACGAAGACGGCAGCAGAACTCAATTGATATAGTGGTGGTATGCTTACAATGAAAGACTCGCAGTTTCACTTGAAACGAATATTTTCGTTTGAAATTGATATTTTACCGCACTGATCATGAATATAAATAAACATTAAATATCACGACTAAAACATGACGATAAAATAGAAACTACGAAAAACGCAATTAAAAGCCTGATATCATGAACCTAAATCCCACCAGTCTGACAGAAAAATCCAATAGAACACTCATGAATAAAATAGCACGGTATCTTAATGTGAAATCAAAAAAAAATCGCGAATAAGCTCCTGAAATCATAAACATCAATTGATTGTCCGGTGAGTATTCCAAAATGATGAACAAGAATCATAACAACTAAACATGTCCAGTAAACAACAATAGTAAACCAACCAAACAGTGGAATGTAGCGCCATGTATATATTCGGGGCGAGCTAGTTTTTTTGGAAACAAAAATAGTTTCATGAATACGATATTTATTATTCATGTTTTCAGGAACATGGTCACGGTTTCCGTAAATCGTTCAGTTCACGAAATCGTGATCTTCTTTTCATGAATTAATGAACGGATTTTTTTTCATGTAGTAGGATCTTGGCTGACTAGGTAAGCGAGGTAAGTGATGTATGTAGGGGAAGATGGGGTAAAACGCACCACCGGGCCAAAATGCACCCCTTGCTTATTTCGAAAACAGCTGAAAATTTCTAGTTTTCAGCTCTTATAAATGCTGTTTTACTGTTATATCAGTGCTTTCCAGTTCTTTTTATACTGTAGCTCATTATTCTGTGGCATTATATATGAAAAATCTACTAAATAGTTCACTTTTTGCTAAATTTATATCGCTGTTCCATCGGGGGCAAAATGCCCTCTTCTTTGATTTTGCTGGTTTTTTTTGATCGAAAAAAGAAAAATCGTTCTGAAAACCTACTAATTGTATACCCGAAGGCTATTTTAAGGCACACTTTTGTGAAATCTCGTCAGAAAACAAAACTACATGCTTGTTCGCCGAGCATTTTACCTTTTTTTTGTTGCGGTGCATTTTACCCCGACAAAGGTACGTTTTGCCCCGCTTATTTTTCAAAAGGTAATTTTTATTGATTTTGAAGAATTGAATTATTTTCGCGTTTTTGAATATTTTGAAAAACGTTATGATTGCGATTACAGAGAAAAATGTTGGCTAAACGATATCATTAGTTAAATTCTCCCAATTGATGTTCTACAGCTGAGTTATGGTCATATTTCCTTAGGGGGTGCGTTTTACCCCATCTTCCCCTACTTAATCTGAGTGTACAATACATTTTTTTATGAAAGATGAGGTGAGTCATTGAAAAAATACACAAAACCCGGCTGATGAACAAACATAATATACATAGGCTGATTCATCAGTACTATAAAAATGGATACCAGGACTGAAATTTTAAGCAGATTATTGTCTTAATTTTTGAATATGACGCTACTCACTCAAATCGAGGAAGGCTGCTAGCACTCACCTGAAACAATAGAAAAAAGAACTTATTATTTTAATGTTAGAAATAGAAAACCTATTACATGCTACTTGCACACAACATTGTTGCAAAAAAGGTAATAAACATGTTCTTCTAAACAGGTACATTATATAAATTCTATACCTTGTCAGCACGGCCATTTATTAAACTTCATCAGAGAGAAAGGGATTACTAAGATTAAGCATATATTCATTTTTTAGAGATTTTCTTATAATAAAAAATACTGGCAACACTGTTGCTATATATAGGCCGTTGTTAAAGGTGAAAGTTTTTTTTTTAAATTTTTAGTTGTTTTGCAATCGCGATTTATTTTATTTTTGTATTTTATCTGGTGTTTTTGTTGATCGGTTAATCTGATTGTTGCAAGTGTGTTTTTTTCCTAGCTTTATCCCATCGCACTATGACACGCTCATTTTCGTCGTCAAGAACAACCTCTATTGGTGGATATCTGAGTTATCAAACGTTACGTGCAAGTTCGTTTCTATCGACACATATTAACTTATCCGTTGGAGTTATTTAATTTCTTGTGCATATTGCATATCCGCTAGGCGTTATTCCTTCGTTCAACAGCATCCCAGCAAACCAGCAATCGTATATAAAAGTTTACAATAAATTACAAATAATGACAGACTAAATCAAAATTACAAAAAGTGCAAGCAAAAATTATGTTTTGTTGTAAAAAGTTCACATAAAATGCAAATCTGTGATCGAAATACAATGTTGACTTGAAGTTATTTATTAGTCCACTACAACTTAAAACAAAATTGTACATGCGGAATAATAATGACAATTTTGAAACATTATATAGAAATTAATTTACAATTGGATTAAACTGCAAAATCTTTCAAAAATAGTCACCTCCTTATAGCACTTCGCAAATTCTCTGCCAGACTAGTTCAATATTTGAGCAATAAAAATGGTTTGAGTACAGAATGTAGGTTGTGATTTGACAGGTGGAGTGCCATATTTAGGTTGGATTATGGTATTTTTAGATCGTAATCACAAAGCGATAAAAATGATCAAATAAAATCGTTGCTTCACAGTGTATAAATAGATGAGTACATAGCGGCTATGCTGGGAATACGAAGATCTCAGGTTCGAAACTGGAAGTAAATCGTAGCAGGTAATTTTAATAATTGATGTTCCAGTAACTCCAACCTCACCCATGAAAAACAATCTACCAGTGTGGGCGTAACTGTGTCTTATAACAAAATTATGGAAATTTCATCCTGATTTTTTATTTTCATAATATTATTTTTAAAAAAATACTTCTTGTTACCACATTGGGGACCTTAAGCTGCATAAACCTTCATGTGTGATTGTAAAGTTGATCATATATAAACTCAAAATGATAAGTTAGATGATTGTATAATGCTTCTGATGAGTTCAAAATTCGTCGCAAATCACATAGTTCTACTATGCCGATTTGTTGTACGTATATGGCCTCCACTTCTGTTCACATAGAAGAGATCTGTGCATTTTATACAATCAATTCATATCGTTGAAGAGTACAGTTAATCGAATTGCAACTTATTAAAGTGAATCAAAATGTTGGCTGGGATGGCTTGTACCAAATACTCGAACTCAAATCGACTCAAAATGAATCAGCTGTCGTACTGCAGAAATTCGATCCACATGATATATGTCAAGATGGATTATGATATTCGAAACATTTTGAAAACCCACTCGCGGGAATTATTCTGGATATGTAACTGTTGTGCTCTTTTGATTTCTAATGATGATTTCCATAGAATGGTTTCACGTTGTTCTGACAATACAAAGATCGACGAAAATTTGCTTAAATATCTAAAGGATATCACAGCTGATTTGATAGATGACGTAAAAGTGACAATGCAAAGCACGTTTATATCCCGTTGCGGGCAAAATGTGTTGCTCTTGACTTGTCGAAATGTCCGATAAGACCATCGGTTCGTGAAATGGAAGCAATTTGTTGAAGGTGAACATGAAGCTCAACATAGCAGATGTTAATGCGGTGCAATTCCATAATTTACGCCATGTGATACTGATTACGTCAAAAAACATTAGTCAAGTAGAATCAGTCGCTTCGCAGAACAACTTGAAACACGTCGTCGAATGTAATGACATTTTATACAGCATCCCAACGTATACTGATAATGACAGTATTGAAATAAAGCTACATGACCTGGCACCACGTACTAGTTCCGCCGCTGTCAAACAACTTATAAGTCAAAATACGGAGAGGTGGTTAGTGTTAAGAAAGATAATTGGAGGAATTTCTTCCCAGGACTTCGCAACGGTGTTCGTATAGTGAGAATGCGGCCGACAATACTTATTCGCTCCTACTTGACCAATGCAGGCAGATGCACAGTGGGACGAACCTGGATTTAAGTCCATATAGGAAGATCATGCGATTTTCTCACTAGAATTTTTCTCGTATCATCTGAGCCATCGAAAACAATTTCGCGAGATTTTGGGTGATTTTAACGTAAAATGAATTTTTAGCTTTTTATTTTGGGGGTGGGCGTAGCGTAGTTGGTAAATCGATTGCCTGTACGCAGCGCCCCTGGGTTCGAGTCCCAAACCCGCACATAGGGTTAGAAATTTTTCATAGGACATTTTTCTAACCCGAAGAGGCGAATAACATTAAGATTAAAACCTCTATAATCGAAATAAAAGAAAGCTTTTTGAAGGGCATCACTCAAGTGTCTTTTGCATTATTTGATCATAGGAACTACATCCGGTTATTTTCGTTTTCCAAAGAAACGGTTGATTTTATGCATTGCATTACTTAATCAAAATTATCCGTGTGATAAAATTACATCGTAAAATCACCAAAAATAAATCACTAGTTGGTTTAGTTAGTGTTTTGATAACTGTTTTTCATGTTTTTTTTTGAATTCGAACTTCTAATGCGATAACAACAACGTCGCCCGTGAATGCCCGCGATCACACCATACTCATTCGAAAGTTTTTAATTTTCTCTTTAAAAATGAGCCTGTGCTAGCTTTGCGAAAACTTGCGGTAAGCAGTCAGAATTTAAAAATAAAACTGTGAATGGAGACGGATGATTATTACTGACATTGAATTTGAATAATCACTTTATAGCAAGAATAGTGACACGAATACCTGCACAACTTTCAAATAGCATTGACAGTATGATCTACAAGGGTTTTACTAGTGATCATGAGTGGGAACTATGCTTTTTGAGATGGTAAGGGTATTAAGAATGTTTAAAAATCAACACATATTTTCAACCAATTGAAGTATGCCATAAAATGTTCCTAGAACTATTTCTTGCTAACTTACACAGTAGCTGTCAAATTGAGTGAACACAGTTGAGTTCTAGTTATTTGGTGAGGCTATTTTTGATCCGAATTCGCATAGCACTGATATATCTTAAGGGTAGGCGATTTTATTCAAATAAAATAAGATCATTATTATATAATTCATATGTGCGGTTTTGAATTTATAAGATATGAAATAAGCAATCTAAGTAGCTTAAAGCATGCCTGTGAAAAAATCGTTAACCATCTTGTCGTTTAGTGAATGTAATTAAACATTCCACGACGCTAAAAATGTTTGTTTTGGAAAAGAAAGAAAATGTAGTTTTCATATCAAGTAATCTGCTAATGAATTAGACGTTCCAAAATTAGTCAAACACATCTTATTTGATTCGTAAAAACTAAAAAATCATTTTTGAAGCACCATACTGAGATGTTAGTCAATTCGTTTCAATATGAAAAATAAATTCTAAAATTACTATTGAAAAAAATCATTATAAACGCAGACACATTTTTTTTCGAGCCACTCTAATAAGTAGGAAAGTTAATTTCTATTTTTATTACCAAAATAGGAATTCAGCGTAGAAAAATTTCTTTAAGCAATGTTTTGAACCTTCACAATAAAATAATTTTTTGAGCCACCCTAATGTAAAATGAAATTTTTTTTCACATCCTCAAAAAGGATTTAGCACTCGAAAATTAATATACAAAAATTTTAAGAACGTTTTCGAAAAAATATTTTTTGAGGCACCCTAATGAATAGTAAATATTTATTTTTAATATGTTATAATACCAAAAACGAATTCAGCGTATCAAAACTACATAAAACCGTCCCATTTGAACCGATATGGCAAAGTCTTGACTTTAGTCCACCTTTTGTCCACCTGAGTCGTGCCACTGTGAGATGCCCTCAAGGTATTGCAAATTTTCAACGAACACTAGTCATGTATCCAGGGTAGATTCCTACGTGCCAATATTGCGATCAGTCGCTACACCACGGAAAACTTTGCGCAGAGATTACTAGGGCAATTCCACTTGATACGACCAAAGCCGGTATATAGTCGTCGTATACTAAACCACAACCGATTGGTAAACCGACGACTGCGAACCGGGCAGTAACGAACATCAGTACAACAACGATCGGGCACAGTACCACCAAACCAACTTCCATTACCAACATCCAAAAAACGATTACACCAAGTTGCTCCAAACCAACACCACAAACAAAGAATCTAAAACCGATAAAGAAGGATTTATACGCGAAAAAAGATGACGAGAGAACACGGACCGAATGACTGCAAAGGTGCGGCAGACAATGCACCCGGTGTTTCACCACTAAGGAAGAGGATCTCAACACGCAGCAGCAAGCTGCGTCAACAAGACCCGATGGACAGTTGAAAGCTAATTTTATTTTTTACATATTGTAAAAATCTTGCAAGACCCACGGCTCGGTTATGCTAACGAATTCAGCCGTGTCAAATAAACAAGAAGCGAAAAAACGCAAGCGATACTTCTGTCACAAGACCGACGACAACAAAGCTGTTCTTCGCCAAGCCGAACTTCAATACGAAACGCCCTAGAATAGTGTATTCGATGCGTATATTATTCGTGTGTTTCTGAACAAAATAAAACGCGCTGGTGTTTACGGGACGTATTTCTCGGAGATGCCATCGCGCAATCCACAGGCGAGTCCGTTGATCTGTTTGCAGAACACTTACGTGATGTATTCAATAACCCAGATATTTATCCGTCACAAGAGTATATGGATACATTACCATCGTACAATTTCAGTCTCCCCTGCCGACTTGTTGAAAGTTTTATTCAGTGTAGACCCATTGAGCAGGAGTAGGCCCGGGTTGCTTTCTTCCATTCTTCATAAAACCCGATCGCTGAAATTCCGCGTATTGCAACCTATTTTTGCGATATGCGTGATGGATGGTTCTTCCAGCAGCTGATGCAACTCATGGTTCATTCGCCTGCACCACGTTCCGTCTCCCATCTGCACGCCACCATAGATGGTACGCAACACCTTTCGTTTGAAAACTCCAACGGCGCGTTGGTCCTCCACGAGCATAGTCCAGCTTTCGTGGCCGTAGAGGACCACCGATTTAATCAGCGTCTTGTAGATAATCAACTTCTTGCGGCGGCGTATTTTGTTCGACCGGAGCGTCCTCCGGAGTCCAAAGTAGGCACGATTTCCCGCCAATATTCGTCTCTGAATTTCGAATTCGTCGACCATCTCGATTTCGTCACCGTCAATCCGAACTCGGGATGGGAGGTCCACATTGTTGTCTCTAGAACCTCTTCCTCTCATACCTATTATCTTCGAAACGTTGATGGCAAGTCCAATTCTGCTGGCTTCAGCCTTCAGTTTAATGTACGTTTCCGTTACCATCGCCTCAAAGTTCCGTGCCAAGAAGCTGGACGGACTTCCTGAAGATCGTGCAACTTGTGTCTATCCCCGCTCTCCTTATTACACCTTCTAACGCAACGCTGAACAGCAAGCACGATAGACCATCATCTTTCTGTAACCCTTTTCGAGATTCAAAGGGACTCGAGAGTGTCCCTGATACTCGAACAACGCACATCACCCGATCCATCGTCGCTTTGACTAATCGTGTTAGCTTATCCGGAAAACCGTACTCATGCATTATCTGCCATAGCTGATCTCGATCGATTGTGTCATACGCCGATTTGAAATCGATGAACAAGTGATGTGTGGGCACGTTGTATTCGCGGCACTTCTGCAGAACCTGCCGAATCGCGAATATTTGGTCCGAGGTGGCGCGGGAACACATAAATCCCGCTTGGTAGTGCCCCACGAACTCCCTTGCAAATGGTGACAATCGGCGGCAAAGAATTTGGGAGAGGACCTTGCAGGCGGCGCTAAGCAGTGTGATCGCGCGGTAGTTGTAGCAATCCAACTTGTCTCTCTTTTTATTGATTTGACAAACGACACCCTCCATCCACTCCTCCGGAAGAATCACCTCCTTTCAAATTTTGGCGAATACCCAGTGCAGCGCTCTAGCCAGTGTTTCACCACCATATTTTAATAGCCCGCTGGGTAGTTGATCTACACCGGCAGCTTTGTTGTTTTTCAGCCGACCGATCTCCTCCTTGACTTCTCTGAGATCAGGGGCCGGCAGCCTATCGTCTTCTGCGCGTGCTCCAAGATCCGTTGTCATACCGCCTTCGTCCTCTGCTGCTTAACCGTTGAGGTGCTCGTCGTAGTACTGCTTCCACCCCTCAATCACCTCACACTTGTTCGTAAGAAGGTTGCTGTCTAAGTCCCTGCACATATCGGCTTGCGGAACGTTGCCTTTGCGCGAACTGTTCAGCTTCTCGTAGAACTTTCGTGTGTCGTTTACGCGGTTCCGTCGCTTTGCGATCTCGTTCCTCCTGTTGGCGATTCTTTCTCCGGAGGACCGAGGATTGCCTGTTCCGTGCTTGTTTGTATCGCTCCACATTCTGTATCGTTCCGTGCTGCAGCATCCTCGCCCGTTATGCATTCTACTCCTCTATTCATGCATTCTTCTCCTCTATTCACTGCTTACATTCGTAATCGAACCAGTCGTTTCCTCGATTAGGAATCGCTGTACCTAGTGCCGCTATAGCAGTACTTCCTATGGCGGAACGGATCTCCCTCCAGCCATCTTAAAGAGTAGCTGCGTCCAGCTGTTTTTTCCGTGGGTAGTGTTGCTTACAGCTGCTGTGCGTAGTCTTGGACAACCCCGGCGTCCCGAAATTGCACGCGATGTTGAGCCTTAGTGTGCGACTACGACGAGTGTTGTACATCGTCGAGAGTTTTGAGCGCATGCAACTATATCTATATTCGCACTGCGGTAGGTACGAACGTTGGTGATATTAGAGAAGCATCGCCCGTCGATTAGAACGTGATCGATTTGGTTTTCGGTGCGTTGGTCAGGTGATCTCCAAGTGGCTTTGTGGATATCTTTGCGGGGGAAGAACGTACTTCGGACTACCATACCACGGGAGGCTGCGAAGTTCACGCAATGTTGGCCGTTGTCATTCGATACGGTGTGCAAGCTGTTTGGCCCGATTACCAGTCTAAACATTTCCTCCCGTCCTACCTGAGCGTTCATATAACCGATGACGATTTTTACGTTCTGTTGCGAACAGCCGTCGTACACCTTCTCCAGCTTCGCATAGAACGTTTCCTTCTCGTCGTTGGGTCTCCTATCGTGTGGGCAGTGTACGTTGATGATACTGTAGTTGAAGAAACGGCCTTTGATTCTCAATGTACACATCCTTGCGTTGATCGGAGTCCATCCAATCACGCGTTGACGCAATTACAATAACATCAATTCTACAAATAACTGTTGTAGCTGTTAGCACTAAAATAAAAGGAAATAATCGCAGTAATTAGCCTTACTTGTTATGGTGAGGAAATCTTGTCTAACCCCAAAGTTATAGCTGTCTGAAAACGTTGTTGTTTTTAAACAATATAGGCATACAGGGGTTAATAAAATCAATAATACAAATATAATGAATAAAATAAAAAAAATGAAAAACAATGATCAAATGAATAACAAGAAAAAAAAAGAATAGGGGAACATGGGGATAGAGCTTCCATTTCCCGACGGTTTTTAACTTCCCGGGATTCGGGAAATAAATAATAAATTTCCCGGGAAATCCCGGGATCCTGGAAATACAAAAGAAAAATAAAAAGGTGAATGATTTTCTTAAGAAAAAAAGAATAAATTGAAAAGTTCAAACCCGTTTACTAAGCAAGGTGCCTCACTAATACGTTAATTTCTCCCCCTACAACCAATGGAATGTGTAAAAATTTATATCAACAGCTTTGCTTCGTTGTTAAGAACCAATATAAGAACACAAATGCGCTGGAAACAGTAAAATTCTCGTGCTTGAGCGCAACGAAGACTCGAATCGAGTGCCCCTATTGTTGCGCTACCATTTGACTCAATGCGTTGAACAAAGATGGTAGACACTGCTCTAACCAACGGCTTCAAATGGATACGGTGATAATAGAAACATGGCGCAAATGGGCTCATCACCCTATCTGTCCTAAAAGCAGTTGTCAGAAAAAGTCGATTTGGTGTCCTACACATTATTCAATCATTCGATAACTCGTCAATAAGTTTACGCAACATCAACTTCTTTTGATTTTTCTTTACTATATGTATAACCTAAATTTTGGTAATCACGGATACGATTGGGACGATATACTAAACGCATCTGCTGGAGTTACTGCCCAAAATTGGAATTCGTTGTTCTGATACAATGGATCAATTTAATGTAAAGCACTTTCTTTGCTAATCTTGAATGAAACGATTAAGCTGCTTCAGGGTATTGCGCAGTTATTTCTGATCAAATGAGAAAATGTGATATATGGAATCCATTCCGCTGTAGGATCAGCATCATTCCGAATTAAGTGTGAATCAAAATCAAGCAGATAATGGACGAACTGTGCAGCGATGGATGGAGCCTACCATCAATTTCCTGTTACGGGCGAGTATCTGGATTGCTTGATCTTATCCCTTCAAAAATCCTACCTGCATCCTTGAAAGCGACATTCAAATAGGTTGGATGCGCATGATATTGGACAGCTACAGCGTTATGTCTTTCTTTTCATACATCCAAAAATTTACAGATATTACAGTTACGGTATAACAAATTAGACGAAATACGCAGTCGATGAACCGATCAAATATTTCTTCAGATGTTCTAGAAATATTCTTTATTATAAATAGCGTTTGCGTTAAGCATGATATCACTACAAACCATCCCAAGTTTTGAAACAAACACTCATCGATTTTTTAAGAAATTACCGCCATTTCAATTACTAATTTGATTTCATTCATTCAAGATCTAACTATTAAAAGAACTGTTAAAAAATCTGATCAATCGGCTCATCGGTTGTAGAGATATCGTGCGCATCACTAACGCTACTGTAAGGAAATGCTTCGGTACAACGACCGGCAAATTAATCCATTTTTGCATGAAAATATCAACATTTTTAGTAGTATTTTGAGCAAGGCTTGGACTATATACCTAAAAAATCATGAGAACATCTCAGCGAGCCTAAAGATATATAGTCCAAAGATCTGCAAATCAGTTGGAAAAGCATCTGCATCCACTGCTCCAAATGTTTGCCGATAAAGATATTTCCTACAGAATTTCTTTAGCATTACCTAAGCCTTTTGAAATAAATTAAAAATATTTTTCCCCGGGATTCCCGAATCCCGGAAATGAGAAAATACAATTTCCCGGGAATCGGAAATCCCGGGAAATCCAAAAAATCCCGGGATTCCCGGGAAATAAATTCCCGGGATGGAAGCTCTGCATGGGGAGACTTGACCAGGTTTTCAGCTGAAACTGCATAAATCTCTAAAAAAGCCTTCAATCCCTCAAAAGTCATAATGTGCAATATTATGGTGCGTCTTCATGATTTTTTGCAGAATTTTTAACTTAATTTTTGAAAAGTAACAAAAGTTTTTCTGTGATCGTTTTTTTTGGTCAAGTCTCCCCACTGCGGCATTTTTAAAAATCATAACAAAAAATAATGACATAAAACATACTGTAATTATTTTTTCCCTATTGTCGAGATCCTTAGGTAGCAGTAAAAAATATAAAAGAGTTGCATTTGATAAATTTTGATTTTTTTTAATGCATTTCTTTTTAAGGATTAACTGTACTGCTTGCATTGCATGTTCACACGTCACGAAATCAGTCCTACTATAGCTAACTTTGTTTACAAATATTAAAATATAAAGACTTATGTTTGGGGTGGGATGGGTGGGGTGGCGTGATTTACATTAACAGTAGATACCAAAGCATAATAAATATTAGGAATTTTGTATCTTTCTTCAGCTGATCGCCACTTGGTCAAGTCTCCCAAACTAGTTATTGCGTTCAATGTCAAGCAAATTTTAGTAATAACTATTCCAATGTTCCAGTTTATGTAAAAACATTTCACTGCTTCACAAGGATTAAGATGATATATTAGTACATTAATAGGAATTAGTAGTCGAGTAGATAAATCCATACAAAGTTTGATAAAAAAATACATCATTCAATGCAAATTTATTAATGACGTAATATTTTCTGCAAAGAAAGGATCTTTCACTCCAAACTTTTAAAATTACCTTAAGGGATCGAAAATTCTTGAAAAAAATTTAAGAATCAAATAGAAGACGCCATAGCCGAAAATAGAATTTTGCGCTTGCTCAAGAGAACCTTTGTTTCTGAATGTTCTGAAATGTTTGTAAAAATCTCATTATTTGGAAAAAAAGTAATTAATATACAATGTACTTTCTAGTGTTTCCATTCCTTTTGTTTTCATCTTTTCGTTTTCGTTTTCCCTTTCTTGACGGCATCGTTTAAGATTATCTGGTGTTTCCACTTTATTGATTGGCTTTAATTAGTCATCAGGTAACTGGAATGTTAAATTTGGCTGTAAATTCGAAAAAAGATTTCCGTAAAGAGTGCAATTTTCAGGTCCAGTATTTTGACGCGTAATTTGAAATAATGAACTGAAATAAGGTACCCTTAAGCAGACAGAGAGAGAGAGAGAGAGAGAGAGAGAGAGAGAGAGAGAGAGAGAGAGAGAGAGAGAGAGAGTACGAGTCATATATAGTAATACCTGTGAATAGTATTCATTTAAATGGGTAGGGTGATATTAGAAACGGGGTAAAAATATGACCTTTATCCTACATGATATTTTAAATATGTTTTCAAAGAGGAATCATGTGTTTTCAAATTAGGGATGGAGTTTCCACTAATTTATGTATTTTCCTTTTGTTTGTTTTTTTTTTTCAGAAATGCATATAGTTCTAGTCCAGTGTAATATTTGCTACTATGTGCTTAATTTTTTATCATTTCACGGAGCTGTATTAAAAAATAGAAAAAGGAATCAAGTCTCTTCAGTCTCCTTTATGTACAAACACTCAGTATAGAATTGAGTTAAATTGGAGTTGCAGTAGTTTTCGATTTTTGGATAAATGACTCTCCATAGTGCAACGTTTCGGATGAATATTCCTTCATCTTCAGGGGAAAGCAGGATTGGAAGATAAATTAGTTATAGCTTTCTCATAAAACAAATATTTTCAAATTTTGTCAAGACAACAAATATTTTATTTGTCAAGTGAAATGTAATATTAAGTTTGTTTCCGAGAGTGGTTCTGCTCTACGCTAAAATGGAAAAACTATTTATAGGGAAACAGAAGACAAAAATAGTTTTGTCTTCTTAAACCTACACAATCACGTCGCAAACATCAAATTAGCCTGGGCATCAACGAATATTTCAGATTAGTTGAAGACACTAGAGAAATAGCAGGATAGACGTGAGTCATGACAGTTGCTACGAACACGAAAGGAGAGAGGGGGGGATGGTAAATGATGGTTACTGCTGTGACTTTATTTGTGTATATTGGCCGATATTTTGATTCCTTACATCTTTATTATAAATAATGCTACTGGTAATTTATGCCATGACCGGTATGACATAAATCTTGAGAAAGAAAATTTTTACTAGTATACCAGAAAATTTTCACTAGTATGCCAATTTCATCATCGCAAGGAACTGATCTGGAGCAACAATGTCCTAGATGCCATTACTAAAACAAGTTTGTCAAACAATTAATTCTTTTTTTGCGCTTTGACGTATATGCCAATATCTTATTTAAAACTTTTTTGGTGGTAGGAATCCCAATGGTTGCAGGTTCGAATGCTGCCTCTGGGGTGATTTTTTTCACAAAGCTGCTTTCGCTTAACTCACCATTTCGATCTGTATTCCCCATTGGATACCATCGAAAAGTTCTAAGTTTGTCAAACTCACTCGACTGTCAGCGAAATTTATTATCGCAAGAGACCCAGCATGAGTTATAAAGAAACAATATCAACCACATCAATACTAACATTGCTGCCGATAGTTCTCCGCCTTAGTAAGCTGTCGTCAGACCGCTTTCCGGTGTCTCAGCCGAAACATTTCAACATCATGTTCGGCAAAACTTCAATTCATTCGTTTGTCAATGATAAATTTGAGAATTAAATAACCATTCATTTCGTCCTGCCGAGGTAGGATTATCCGCTTTAATTGAAGAGATAAAAAATCTGCATTTTCCTGGAATTTTGAATGAAATAAAAAGGATTTTTGGGAAACTACCCTCATTAAAAGTGATGGTAATTTTTGTAGTTAGGGTGGTGAGCCTGTTTCACCCTATTAGGGAGAATGTTGTTTGTTAATTACACGGTCTACAATTGATGCAGATATAATACTATTAATATTGTAGTTTTGGTTAAAAATGTCAACGAAAATGGCTTGAAAATTAAAAAACACTGGTCATTGAGCTAAATGAAATCATAATTAGAGTGCTACAATGAAAGACGCTGATCTTATCAACGGTTTCAACCTAATAACGGTATAATAGGAATAAGATGAAAATGGACTTGGTACCCTAGCTGTGTCCAATCTCATTACACCAAATGAAAGTTCAATGGAACAAAGGTTAACCGGCCCACTTAGTAAAATTTGAGGTTAACGACATAAAATCTTTTCATGATCCGGATTCGCCATGGAAGCGGAAGAGGGAACCCCATCACTATTTCCATCCAATTGCAAACCACGGACCGCTCAGCTCAGTTAATCATGACCCAGCACAGAAACCACAAAAAAAACCCGGGACACAGCTACAACCGGGAAGATATTGTAGTTCCGCTGTTAAATTCAATTTCGGTGGAAAATCTAAATATAAATGCATGTCATAAACGCAAATCACTCTGCGAAGTAGTGCCGGGATCTGGAATGGCAAGGATGAGCGAGGAAAATGTAATTCGAGTGCAATTGTTCGGATATAATTGAATCAGATAAGCTTTTCGTCAACCATTCCTGGTGAGGCGGCATGGGGGATTCTTGGATTCAGCGACCCGGCAGACGCAATTCGACATTCTAGATCCCAGCAGTGGGATTGATGTTTTCGCTGCTACGGGGGAAGATTGAAGTGAAACAAAAGTGCAACCAAACACCCCCAAGATTTGAATCGGACGGAAAAATGACTTCATTTGCGAGTGACTATAGTGAGCTTCGGATTACTACCAGATGATAACAAGCAGGAATGCTGAGATAATAGTCGCTGTGTACTGCCTGTTCCACGAAGTTCGGCTCAGACAAGACAGCGAGTGTGCCACTTGCGTGATGGTACGGCAGCTGGACGTGAACCTGCTGCTTGTCGGATTTTTCGGTGTGCAATCTGTTACAGTTCCAGTTTTCTTTCTATCCTAAGCTATTAGATGGATCACCGCGTCGCCGTCTCGAAAGGCGACTGCTTCGAGTCGCTTCGCAATCCTCATTCCGGATGGAACGGGTTGATGGGAAAATAAATAACATTAATTTCCAAATGAGATGTCACAGAATTTATAACTCTGCCGGAGCAGACTTGTTATTTTCAAATCGAAGGGGCGGGTGCGCGCGGAGGTTGCAATCGCATGGGACCCACGGCATGGTATTGAGTTTGTACTTCTCGCGAGATGACAGACAGACCCAGCCGGAGAGATGTGCCCTACAGCGCGTTATGAAGCAAGTCTGGCTGGTGAAACTTTTCTAGATTTCGTGAAGTAATAAAATACGTTAATTAAGAATGAGTTATTTTCAGACAACTTTGTTTATGAGTCTTCGAGCGGACACAACTTTCTTAAGAGCGTAATTTTGTAATCTGTTCAGAACTTGAAGAGGGAAAATAAAAAACGCTCGAAGAAAATCACTAATTATACTTTTGTAAATTTGATCAGGTTCAGAATTGGAAGGAATTTAAAGAATTCGGGCTCCATGGGAAGTGATGGATTCCGCACAATCATTTAATACCAGAGAGGACAGAACCATGCTCGGATTTTCTGAGGGAGATGAAAGCAGCTCAGTTTGTCGCTGATGCCTTCGCTTTTACTTAATCTCAACACATTTTTTCTGTAATTTGATTCACTAGAATAAATTTCACTCAAATAATCCGCCTTGGGGCAGGTTACGATAGCTGTCTTTCACTTCAGGAAATAAGCATTTCCAAGAATGAGAAATATGACGGAATTATTATCAGAATCTATTTCGTATTTTGAAGCTAACATTCCCCTCAGATTTTCAGTATAATTCGAAAACAAATTATTTTAAACAACAGATTTTTGAAGCTTTTCCCAATGGTAGAATGAAAATTGATCGTCAACCAACCTCCGTCAATGAAATATGGCATCTGTTGCAACAGAAAACTGCAATATTCACGAGACTCTCCAAAACAACAGAATAAATTGTAATCACTGTGTTTTGTGTCCGAAAGTAAGAATCTGACGGGAATGGTTGTGAACTCGCCACTCGCCACTACCCAAACGCCAAGTACAACTTTGTCGGCTGTTGGCATCTTTTAGGATCAAAACAAGAGCAATTTGTGTTTGCGCCGTTCGGTCGTCGTCGGTCGGACACTCCGTCTGTGGATGTCAGTCCGGGAGTTCTCTTTGCGCATCGGAAAGCTAATTTGCATTTTTATTATTTTATGTAAATTAAATTTGGTATAAACTCGCACACATACACACATTTTGCCAAGCTTGGGGCCAGCAGCGGCAGCAGTAGTCTTGTCGTGACAGTGGCCCCAGCTCGGACACATGCTGGCACCGATCCAACCGATGGGCCGAGAAAACACTCTGAGAAAGGTCATCGGAGCTTAGCTGGAATCTGCAACAGACTTTCGGATCTCGGCCTCGTATCGCACTTCGGTGGATCACATTTCACCTGCATCCCTGTGTTTTTGAAGCACCCTTCCCTAAAGACCGAAGCGATAAAATCAGTTACAAACTAACTGCAAGTTTGTGTACTTCATGCGGAAAGTAGAAGAGACTAGTGGTTGTATAGAGTGTATTCGCTAGCACCGGTCATGGAACACAAAATTGCATCCATTCCCGGGCCTAGAGGAGTTGGCTAGTGCCACTGCCGTACATGGCAGTGCACTCGGTTGTAAAGCATAAAACTTTCGCAAATTGTTTCCCAATTAGGGTTAGTTTGCAAATGCTGCAGCTTTTCCAGAACGTGCAATTTTGTTGGCTCCTAGCTTGCGAGAAAGAGATGTATGAATAGATAGAGAGATGCGGAGACAGGTAGAGAGAGAGGGAGGAATAGAGAAATAGGCTGGAATAATTTGTGTAAATTTACGATCTTTCTCGACTGGATGCACAGAATAGGAAATTAAAAAAATTGACACCCAAAATCTGAAGGATAACTATAAAGTGATAATCTGATTTTATCAGACTCAAGGTTGTACGTTAGACGGACAATATCGGGACATATTTTATTGTTTCAACTCGAAAAACCAATACTGTTGAACTATTTTTCCTTAGTACCTAGACCCAACCTCATACCTATTTGTTATTATATTGTGTAACTACATATCTCTTAGTTTTAACGTAATCTTGCCATCATCGGAGTTAGCTTCCTCGCTGATAGGGCTGTCTGTTGATTTGGGAGTGCTAGACGCTGCTTTCGCAGTTGTCATTATGATCTGAACAGCAGCCACAAATTTTGCAAATGTTCATAGCTTAGGTGATGATTTTGAAGATTGTGTTTTGGTTGTGATGCATTCTACTCAGTATTTTCCACGCAAGGTTTTCTAATGTTGTACCGTTTGACTACAGTACTGACACTTAGCAATCTGTTCTGCCCCTACCATCGCGTGGATTGAGTGATTTTACCTTCGTGTATTTTGAATTGTAGAATTTTCAACTAGGATGGAATTGAACTCTCGGTCGTGATGCTCACGACAAACATGCTGCACAGAGGTCCTATGGTGCAAAATGTTTTTGATTGTATGAAACTTTCTTCTTTTCACATTGAAAATGTGCACTGCATTATCTGGGGCTACGTGTCATTCTAAAATCTAAAATCAACCGATGTCTCGTTTTTGCATTATGATTTTAAACGATTGCTGGTTTTTCACCATTTTACCACTAAAGGGCGAACACGAAATTATTGCGACACCGAAAGTGTCATGCCAATTTCCTTATAATGTTTAAAATCGATCCAAAATTTTAGGGTAGTTTTATACATATATTTACTTCAAAAATCAAAAGAAAAGTTAATCGATGGAGCCTTGAGTGTAAAATTGAACGCATTTTCGCTTGATTCCCTCTATCAAAGTCTTTACAGTGTCATCCGGTACCAGTTTCTCAGTTTTTTCTATTTTCTTAACATGTCTTTCTCGTCTTTGACTGTCTTTTTGCTCTTCCGAAGTTCCCGCGTCATCATTGCCCAGTACTGCTCCACCGGGCGCAGCTCCGGACAGTTTGGCGGATTCATGTCCTTTGGAACAAAATGGACAGAATTGGCCTCATACCACTCCAGGACACTTTTAGAATAGTGGCATGATGCCAAATCTGGCCAAAATAGCGAAGCTTCGTCGTGCTGCTGCAAGAACGGAAAAAGGCGCTTCTCGAGGCACTCAGATTTGTAGATCTCGCCATTTACTGTCGTCCACATAGAACTTGCTCTTGCAGGTGAAAAACTCCAACCTCGGAATTTGCTTAAAATCGGCTTTTATATACGTTTCGTCGTCCATCACACAGCAGCCATATTTTGTCAGCATCTTCTCGTAGAGCTTCCGTGCCCGAGTTTTAGCCGTCGATTGTTGCCGCTCATTGCGGTTTGGGAAGTTCTGTACCTTGTATGTATGTAGTCCAGCTCTCTTCTTTGCATTCTGGACGTAGCTCTGCGACATGCCGATCTTTTTAGCCAAATCACGGCTTGAGACGTTGGGATTTGCTTTAATCATCCGCTTCACCTTTCCCTCCGTCTTTTTGTTCTCCGGTCCCGGTTTTCTTTCAGCTCCTTTGCCATGTTCCAACGTCAACCGCTCCTGGAACCGCTTCAACACTCTGGAGACGGTTGAAGGGTGAATATTAAACATTTTTCCCAACTGCCAGTGCGACAGGTCAGGAAAATCCAGGTGTTTGGAAAGAATTTGTTCTCTCGACTCGCGTTGGTTCACCTCCATTTTCGTTGAATCGAAAAACACGACTTCGAGTTTGACAGCATGTAAACAATACACATCAATGAGAAAGTGTGCAAAATTTGGTTGATTTTTACCCAATGGTAAAAAAGTAATGCCCTCTTGAATGTGTCGCAATAATTTCGTGTTCGCTCTTTACGCGTGTTTCCTATCATATTAATTTTGCATAAACCAAGCTGGTTCTGCAATTAGCTGCTTCGATAAATGTTTTCTAATTAAATAGTAACAGAAGATGAAACACATCTATGACCCATAATTATTTTTCAAACTAATCAATATTTCGCGACTGTGGAGATAATGTACGCGTATTTTAAAGTTACCTTTCGTTCGTTGACAGATTTAAAGATGCAACATTTGGAAGAGTGTTCAGATAGAAGTTTACCGAGGAAGACGTAAAACATTTTTTTAAATTTTCACTATTGAAAGAAGCTGTTTTTTGATTGGTGCGAGTTTTCATTTTTAAGGATGACTTCGAATAACAATGGTAAGAAATGATAAGACCTGATGGATTTTATTTATTATAATCATTTATTTACTTGATTATATAGAAATTTTCTTAAAAAAGATGTGTTTTACAAGACGTATATAATATATTTAAATCAGACGAAAAAATGGAAGTGGTTAAACAATATATTTATAAACGGATAGAGAGCATAAACGATATTTGCAAAGATCAGGAAAATACCTGAAATTTATTGGTTTTGAATAATATACCGTTCAACCAGATTGTAACACTAAAACCAAAACTAACCTTTTCTATGTTGGTAGGAAAATTATTATTTGTGTGTTGGGACTACCCTAATCAATCCAAAACCATTTTTTATGAAATCGTATCTGCCGAGATGGAATCCAGAGCACTAAAATAACCTAGTTTAGTGATTTCGACAGATTTAGAGATTTTGGCCAACTTTTGTTCTGAGTGGCATCACTGTGCCACGGCATAAACGTTTTTGAAGCATAAACCTTACTATAAAAAACAGCCACCCACCACCACCCACAAAAATAGCCATCTCAATTACATCCGTTCGATTGATTCGAACTACAATCAGTCAACATTGCAATCATTTTTGTACCAAACATGTTAATTCTCTCTTACACGAAACAAAATTCCCATTCCAAACTGGAGCTGCTCTTCTACCTAGAGTTCGAATCAAACCTTCACCACTTGATTGATTTCCCACCTCTGTGTCACCGTTCACCACCCTCAATCAACACTCACAAGTGATCGATTTCCCGACAAACATTTCTTTCTTTGCTCGTACTTTATCCTATTTCCCTCTTTCTGGGAATCCTGCTCCTTTTTTTCTCTCGTTCCCCAACCACTTTGAGCGATGATTAATTTTAATTAATTATACGCTCGATTGAAACTGGCACGGTATCCGATCGTGGGGTGGATGGCTGGGCTGGGTGACGACGCGCTGTTTCGTTTCATATTCCCTTATTTTCTTCCCTTCACGCTCTCAACATTGACGCAATCGGGTGATTTTTCTTCCGTCATTATGACATGGCACTAACCGGGTGCGACTTGTTCGAGACTGGCTGGACAGACGCTGCTTGCAAAAGGAGTCCGCACGTTTCTGAGTTAATATAATTGGACCTGTCGTCACCGTCGCCGTCGTCGTCGTCGTCGTCAGGCGGAAATGATACGATCACTCATTTGGTACCTATATTTATTGAGAATCATGGCCGAATCGCCACGTGTTGCTTGCAATTGGAGTAGTTATTTTTATATAATAAACGTGATTGGTTACGTTCGGCTAAGCGTGACTGAAACGGTTCCCTTTCTTCAGCTTGCAAGAAAATTATTGTGTCAGTCGCAATCCAGTATACTGAATGGAAATATAAATTTTCCAACTCGATTCAATTTCTGTCATTCGAAGTGCACCGAAAATAGTGCCAAGTTTCAATTTCTTTCAAAAAGCCAAAACTTCTCCTTTATGCATAAATATACGACCAAATCAGCGTTATGCTTTGCCATTCACCAAATTCGATTCCGGTTTTTCGCAAGCACACCCAAAATTGATGCTGCACTTCCAATCACTCCCGTAGCCGGGAGCGAGGTTGCATTTTCGAGCAAAACCATTTCGCCATTGAAATCTTGTTTCGTGCCCGATTATGATGGGCCAACGAAAACCAGCCAAACTGTATCATTTGTCGTAAATCCAATATTCTCAGGGCCGGTGGGGTCCGTGCCGTGGGGTCAACTTTGTTCGAATTTCTTTGTTCGGGGCCAATTTTTTTGTATTTGGTTCACTTTTCCTTCAGGCCAAGCGAAACTGGAGCCGGGCAGCATAAATAAAAGCGTTGAAAGTTGTATGAGACAGGGAGAGAAAAAAAGAAACTTTCAACTGAATGTTATCCTTTTCGTAAAATGGTTTTACTTGTCTGTTGAAGGAAGGCGGAAAGTCGGCACGATCGGAAATGGGAAAAGTAAATCGAATTACGACTGGGTTGGTCTATTTTCCGTTCGAATTTCGACACGGCACAAAGTTTAAAGCGTTTCGAGCACTTGGATATTGAGCGAAATATGTTCGATTTTCAAGAAGAGTCTTACGTCAAACCTGGACCACACCGTGTCTAACAGTAAGGGCCGTAATCTAGAGACTAATCCTTCCAATTAGATGGCTCAGCTGGCCAGATTTGTCCGGTTTTTTTGCAATAACGTCAAACTGAAAGTTTAATCTATTTTCTTGCCCTTGAAGACGTTCGCCAAATTTCCGCCTCCGGATGCTCCTTCCTAATAATCTCGATTGAGTAAACAGTCACCCACGTTGGATGGCTCGGGTAAACAGAAGTGATGGTTGGGCGTTTTTCTTCATATTGAATATCCTGCTGAAAGATTGAAGTAGCAGTCTAGCTAGTGATAATAAGAAAGTATGCTTCACACTTGTTAGAACTGTTTGAGTTGAAGGTTTTCGAGCAATACGACACATGCTTATTTGCCATAAATCCATTTAAAAAAACTTATAAATAAACTATATTCATGCGATACATTATTGTACCTTAACGACTAACCCTCCGGAAATTGTGTAATGCACTGATTGTATTACAGAAATTCTAGTGAAATTGTTTTAAAACTTCATGTGGTCGTTTATGTTTAATGGTGCGATTTCCGTACGGTTACGCCAAACAGGCTTATTAAAAAAGATTAGAATTCCAAATCATTCAGTACAGTATGCAGTAGAGTACTTGTAGTCTATTAATTTGCTTATTCTCGTTATCCGTTAGGTCGCTGATAATTTTTGACGGAGTCTATTTCAGTCATAGAGGTACACCGTAATCAATAGCCGAGCACTGCTGAAGTATCTAAAAGTCTGTTCCACTAAAATAAATCCCAAAACCTAAGTTCCGGTGTTTTTAACGTTGAAAAAAAACCGTAACCCTCAGTCAACATTTAACTCTGAACAACTCTCGCTTAGCGGTCTGTCTATCAACATCCATTAGAAACTCGTCTCTATCTAGGCGAGACAGAGGACACTTAATCAACCGAGCGGGGTCGGCGAGTACCCGTTCAGCCACAAAAACTTAGAATCATGGGTCACTGACGATGTATGTACGTGCGTTCTACCTTCATGAGGCACTCCAATTCTGAGGAATGCTGTCTTCATCTGTGTGAGTGTGCGGACCGCTTTCAACCCTCGTCGTCGCTAGAGAGTAGTAATCATGTAAATCAATCAACAGCTGTTGTGATGTGGGATTCGAAGAGCTGATATGTACGTTCGGTTGCAGCTCTTCAGCTGGGGTGGACGGTTTTCTAATATATGGAAAATCTTGTTTGGTAAATCTGACGGTACCGTATGTGAAAATTACTCAATCAGATGGTTAAGCATGGGTATGTTTCAGTACCGGACATAAAACTTTTCAGTGTCAACTGGAACGGTGTAAGGGAATGACTGATTTTAAAAATGGGGTAACCCACATTTTTCATGATTTACCGGAAACAGGAAGATGGAAAAACAGGAAACTAGTACTGGAGTACCATCATAAAAACTAAAAATAATTTTCAAATATTTCGGAGCTGATAGCACCCGACCGTCATTTGGTACACTTTCTTCTTTCGTGCTGTTTTCGTCTATACTGTCAGCATTGCTGCTGTCTTGGACATTCTTAACCCTCTACTGCCTGGTAAGCATAAGCATAAGAGATCGCCCGTAGTTGCTACTCCGAACCAAATTAGGTTGCAAAATGTTCATTGGAACAACATGGTTGGGAATAACTTGATGAGCCACATTGTACAATCTATATTGATCCCTGCATGCTGATCAATACCGACGCCGGCCACGTCCGAATGCAGATCTTCTGGGAAAGAAAGGAATGTTAGACTAATACATGTTGCTACTAGAGACCGAGGAATCCTCAGCATCTCCACATGTATCACGTGAAGGGGGGGAGTTGTTAGTAAGTGTTCAAATAGCGTTATCATGTAATAAATGCTCTGGGCAGCCGGCTGCCGAGAATTTGGGAAATTTATCATTTGTTGTATTAATACGATTAGCAAAATAAGCAACTTGAACTCCAGATAGCCGGCTATGAGTAGCACTGCTTGTATATTTTTAAATAATATTCAATCACGCGACGATTTTTTTCGTGGTTTCTATCGTGTCGGTGCTCATTTTACCCGGCGATCGTTCAAATAAAATGCGGAATCTTATACAGAAGCTATTTGCGTGCGTCTTTATATTTTCTTGTTTCGAGTATTTGTAGATAGTTGGAATTGCACATTGGAGTGACAGGAAAAAAATGACCCCTATCGGCCCACCCCTGAGTCGATTTCTAGTCCCACCAGGAGTACTTGTTCCAAATTTGAAGCAAATCGGACAAGTCTAGCTACCGGACCAACATGCCTGAAGTTTGTATGAGATTTTTCGACAATTTACATGGAGAAAAGCCACTAGCTCACATTTTCGCCGCTAGGTGTCACCGTTCGCAACGTATTATCACTGTAAGTGAAAATAAGAAAGATAATTTAATTGTCTACAACTTTGTCGAAGACTGCTAGTGTATCCGGCTTTGTTAAAAGAAGTTATTAAACTTTTAGCGAAGTGATGTCTGAGTCAGTTTTCCATAGGGCCTAGCAGTGCATGGTTGTGCATCAGTACTCAATTCGCAAGAACTAATCATTTTTTTTGTGAATGAACCGTTAGATTTAGCTCAAAAATACGTTCAGAAGAATGGTGGTAAATAATAGGAGTCATGTTTTGGTTAGAACATTTTAGTGCCACATTGTACCGCCTAGAGGGCGCCAACACTAACTTTTCAACGGAGAGAGATAGAAGTTAGATGTCTTCCACAAAGTTGTAGAACAGGCATTTTGCAATAATTCTCCCAAACATCTCGAGATTCTATCTCTCTTCTATGAAAAGTTAGAGCTGGCGCCCTCTATGCGGTCACAGTTGGAATTAAAATTTTCCACCCAAAACATAACTCGTATTATGTGGTACAACTCTTCTGAACATCCTATTGAGATAAATCTAACGGTTGTTTCATAAAAATGTATAGTTCGTGGGAATCGAGTACTGATACACAACCATGCACTGATAGGCCCCATGGAAAACTGACTCAGACATCACTTCGTTAAAATTTTAATAACTTCTTTTAACAAAGCCGGATTGACTAGCAGTCTTCGACAAAGTTGTAGACAATTAAATTATCTACCTTATTTTCACTTACAGTGATAATACGATGCATACAGTGTCATCTAGCGGCAAAAATGCGAGTTAGTGGGTTTTCTTCATGTAAATTGTCGAAAAATCTCATACAAACTTCAGACACGTTGGTCCGGTAGCTAGACTGGTCCGATTTGCTTCAAATTTTGTGCAAGAGCTCCTGGTGAGACTAGGAATCGACTCAGGGGTGGGCCGATTGAGTTTTCAAAAATTCATTATTTTTCTGGGCAGTCTATTGTACATGTATAACGATTTCGTAGTAAGAGGTGCTTTTATTAATATTAAACTTTATTAAGTAGTGTGAAAACAGCCATGCAAACTGAGTTATTTCCGTTGTTACTTTGCGTTGCGTTGTGACGATGATCCTGGCGAACGCACACCGACCTCATCATGCCTGACTGCTAACTATCCAACAAGAGCCGCTCAGGAAGTGGCAAGCAAGAACTCATACCAATCCGACCCATATCAACACCTCAACAGCATGATAGCCATCATCACCGGCCGCCCCCATCTCCATCGTTCACGGGGACTAGGTAGACGGGAAGTGTTGATGCTCCACTCACTCAACGGAAGGACGACGACCCATCAGACTCTTCCACAGGTGTCGCGGAGTAGGCGGTTTGGAAGGAAACAGGGTCTAGGATTCGCTTCACGCAAGCAATGCGACCCGCAAACCATAGTCTACCAGGCTGCAGTCCAGCCAGCCTTCAAGAACACGACCGCTCGAAAAAGAAGATCCTGTTTAGTTCCTGGTTCCTTCCAAACTCGGGGCAGCCGTCTACCGAGAGTATCCCATGTTCTCCCAACAAAAGCAACTCCACCTCCACACAGTCGACCGTGAGAGCACTGCCTAGGAAAGCCAATCCCATTTGCGTAATGGGCCGGATCACTATTTATTGCGACAGCATTCAGACAAATTTCGCCATTCCCTCTCTACGATATAGCCACGATAGCTCGAGATGTCATAAATCAACGAAAGTAGCTCCCATCCTTCTATCGGACCGTTTGTGAAACACACGTACATGAACGACTATATCGAACATTGAAGGGAAATACAGAGGATCGTCAACCTGATGCACGGGTCTGTTACCAATAACGGAACTTGAAATTAGATTCATTAAAACAGACGCGGCGAACTTTCAGTACGCACCGACCCGCGATCATCAACACCAGTCAAACCAAAATCCTATTGGAGCTGACCTCCGAACAACCATTCACCCTCACGGCACCGCTTTCTCGGGGAGACCCGATCGCATCCTCCCACCCCGCCACCATCGGTAGAAGGCCGATAGCACCCAGTCGTCGCCGGTCCAAGGACCTAATGTCATCAACAGACTTAGACTCGCGTGGAGGCATGAGATAGAATTAAAAGCTAACCAATGAACATGACAGTAAAACACTTATTCTTCGCGCTGACATAACTGAAGGTAATTGTCAACCGGTCCCCGAACACTCTCGCGAATTGTCAATTCTCAAACCTCATACATGATTGAAGTAATCATTCCACTCAAACAAGACCATGTGTTTTTCCTATACACATTAAATGGTCTGTGGATCCGGTCCCCTGTTGGTAAAACAAACTCTAAACAAACACAGAAATTAGCTTGCTCAAACCAAAGAAAAGTTGGACGATCGGCGGATACGTGTTCCCTTACAGTGCTATCACATCAACGAACATCTAAAATTTACATGCGACAAAATATCTGCAATCCCGAATATAAAAGAATCAAAACCTCTACTCATTTGCAATAAAAAAAAACATTTGAATATCCCAGGCGGCTCATTTTCAAAGATAGCACCGCCGATGAAACACCCAATAAAAATAGGTGACAAGGGACGCAGACGAAAATAACTGAGCACCGACCGACTGGTTTGCCATCTATTTTTCGGGTGAAGAATTTTGGGGCGACACCTGGTAGTCGCTAGTCGCCGGTGAAACGCCAATTATTTGAATATGCCAATTTTTCTTATTGCCGTATTGTTTCACTTTTTGGATCGAATTTTTTTCTCTGAAAAACCATTTTTCACTATTTTTAGAATGTAAAGTGTGTTTCTAGATGTTTTCTGTGCACTTTTATTGTCCTTGCATCGGAAATCGACGGCGCGTAATGCGGGGCAAAGATTTTTTTTTCATTTGCCGGAATTCTATTTTCACACACTGTCACCACCCGCGTCAGTCAAAAATATGCCGAAAAATGCGTTTATAAGCCACTTCACTTTGTATAATCGTTAAATTGCACCGTTATTCACACTTTCGATACCTGGGAGGCAATAAACTGTACCGAAAATGATGAAAATTAACCGACTCGAAGGAAGCTCTACGAGAGTCAACCGTTCGCGACGAAGATACACACTCGAATCCGTGAATAGATCTATAAATACAAGTGCTAATAAGTTAACCTATTATTTATTTAATACTTGGTTATTGAAATTATAACCTGGATTTGTCTAATCTTTTCGCTATTGCCAATTCTGTGATATTATAGCATCCATTGTTAACCCTATACTGCCTGGTAGATGCTAAACTGAGATGTTTGGTGTCGCACCAAACCACCGTGGGTGTATGGTATAGGCGGAAGAGGGCACTTCTGAGAATTATTAGAAAATAAAAGGGGTATTTAAATTTGTATATTGATGGCTTTTAGGAAGGCGTATAAGAGGGACATATAAAGGGGCTTGCGGCTTGCCAGTACATCATGAACACAACTTAATGGACTCTACCGCTGCAGCGAATCTTCAATGTCAAAATGAAAATTGCGATCGCATCGCATCTGTCCGCTCAGTACGCCTCCCATTGCAGTCAGCCGCTGGACACAACAGTCATAACTCGGTCATTCCCTCCGCACCGCTGCTTGCTCCCCTTCTGGACAACAGTACATCCTGCTCTCCCCGCGTCACTCGCGGTTATGCTGATCATCGAACTCGCAGTTCTGAAAATTGGTATGCAACACGACACCTCTCACATGACGCTGATGGTTTGCGGATCTACTATCAGAACGCGAGAGGGCTTAAGACGAAAACTGATGACGTGTATTTAGCTGCTGTGGACGGTGACTACGATGTTTGCGTCTTCACCGAAACATGGCTTGATGCGAGGATAACATCGGTGCAGCTTTTCGGCGATGCTTACACCGTTGTGGCGGTTAAGCAAAAGCCACCATGCAACCCGATCAATAATCATCTATGCTCATCATAATTTAAGACCTTTGACGTGATCCATCTGATTACTATACAGAAAGCATGAGTCACAGTCAATATAAAATCAAACCCCGATAAAGCAGTTAAATACTTTCAATATAAACAAAATCCAAATGACTCCATCTAGCTTACATCGTATGATTCTAGCCATACTTTGTAACACTTATAAATTCCGATAGAACAATCAAAAGACTATTCTAACCAGCAAATAGGCAACGCGTTCACAGCGAGCCAGAATTCATAAATATCATACATAAACTTCCGTCATATCACTTGGATACTGCACGGACCGATTCAATTTAATTACCACAGAAAATGCTTACAGCGCAACAGCGACCGAGCTGGCCAATGTAAATTAACTCTACAACCCTACCCGGTGCGTCCGCTGTGTGGTAAGATGTTTTCTAAATAACAAGCCTTCTCCAAACAATCAGTTTTTCCAAGCGTTCCAAACTTCTCGAGAACAATCACACTCACACACATGTAATAGTTAAGTTTAACAAAACCGAAATTTGTCGAAATAAACTGAGAGTAAGACTCGAAACGTTGAACAAAAAACCTCGCGTAAGCGACAGCACACTCTGATACTCAGAAAGAAAATCACCGAACCTGCGACACCGTGTACCGTGCGGACCGAAATAGTGGCAACAGTATTCGCGGTCGTGGAGGAGGAGTTTTGATTGCTGTTTCCACCGCATTTGCCTCATGTGAGATTGATGTAGGTAGTTTAACCAGTGTTGAGGCTGTTTGGGTTAGAATTACAACTCCATCGAGGAACTTTTATATTGGTGCTGTCTATATTCCTCCTGAAAAGCGACTCGACTGCAATATCATGCAACTTCACATGGATGCTGTGAATAACGCTTCTTCACAAGCTGGCGCGGATGGCGTGATGATTGTCCTTGGTGATTTCAATCAGCCAGGGCTCTTTTGGGTGCCGTCACGACACGGATACGCTTACCCTGACCCGATTGCTTCGACAACCAACATCGCCAGTCGTATGCTACTGGACGGATTTGCTTTCAACGGATTAAGTCAAATAAGCAAGATTCCCAATCACCAGTCACGCTTTCTGGATCTCGTCTTTGTTAGTGAGACTATTATACCTGTATGTTCCGTCAATGAACCATCCAGCGTGATTGTTCCACTTGACAACTTTCATCCCGCGCTTGAAATCTCAATTGGCACTATTCGCTCAGTTCAGTACGTAGAAACTGTTTCTGTCGACCGTCTCAACTTTCACAAAACTGATTTTGTAACGTTACGCAGTTCTCTGTCGCAAATTAATTGGAGTGTACTGTATGCCCAAAGGAGTGTTAATGCTGTAGTTGCCCTCTACAAGCGACTACTACTGAACTGTGTTGAGACCTCAGTGCCTATACTCTACTCTACGTACGTACACAAATCGAAGGTGTCCTCTTTCTAAGCGCATGTTCACTTTTGCCAGTAATGAGTATCGTTGTTACAACAAGCTTCTGTATAAACGCTATGTAAACCGCATGCAGAATAATCTACGCCAAAACCCGAAGGGCTTTTGGTCATCTGTCATCACGAAGCGAAAAGAAACTGGACTTCCATCAAGGATGCTTTACAACGGCGAAGAAGCTACGACAACTGTGGCGAAATGTACGCTGTTTGCCAGATTCTTCTCAAGTGTTTTTTCAGCTGAATCGCCAACCGCAATCGAACTCGAAAATGCTTCTCGTGACGTTCCTGCTTATGCTGTTGATATGGATGTGTTCACTGTCTCCGAACAAATAGTTATATCTGCAATCCGGAAAACCAAGTCATCTTATGCACCCGGCCTCAGTGCCATACCTTCGACTGTATTGAAAAAACGTTCGGACTTACTTGTAACACCACTTGCATATATTTTTAACCTATCGCTTCAGCAGCAAACGTTTCCGGAGGATTGGAAACGCTCAGTAACGTTCCCGGTATTCAAGAAGGGTGACAGATGCAACATGGAGAGCTATCGCGGAGTCACTTCGCTTGGAGTCGAATCTAAAGTATTTGAATCAATCATCAACGAAGCGTTATTTTCTGCTTGTCGACACTACATCAGTACATCCCAGCACGGATTTTTCCCCGGACGCTCGGTCGAGACGAATCTCGTCTGCTTCACGTCATTTTGCACGGAACAATTGTCTAAGAAATTGCAGGTGGATACTATCTACACTGATCTAAAGGCAGCTTTTGATAGTGTTAATCATGAGATACTGATAACAAAGCTTGATAAGCTAGGGTGTTCTACTAGATTCTGCCATTGGCTTCGATCCTACCTTGTACACCGTGAAGTCGTTGTTCAAATTGGCGATATTGTTTCAGAATCCTTTATCAACACGTCCGGAGTTCCTCAAGGTAGTACGCTGGGTCCACTGCTTTTTTCACTGTTCGTGAATGATGCAGTTTTCGTTCTAAGGCGTGGAGGAAAGCTGTTTTTTGCCGACGACTTAAATTTTTTTCTTGTTACACGAAATGAAGCCGATTGCCGTGAGCTACAGCATCTTATCGACACCTTTTATAGCTGGTGTGTAAGAAACATGATGGTCCTTAGTGTTGCAAAATGTTTTGTCATCAGCTATTTTCGAATGAGAAATATGCTTACTTTCAACTATAACATCGCAGGAACTCTGCTGCAACGCGTTGACCACGTGAAGGATCTAGGAGTCATTCTTGATGAAAAGCTAACGTATACTCATCACGTCTCTGCGTCCATCGACAAAGCCAATCGATTACTGGGATTTATTTTCAAAATTTCCAGAGAATTTCGGGATCCTCTGTGTTTCAAGGCTCTTTATTGCTCATTGGTGCGCCCGCTGTTGGAATTTGCAAACGTCGTTTGGTGCCCCTATCAAGCAACGTGGAGCCATAGGATCGAAGCAGTCCAGCGTAAATTCATACGATATGCGTTACGTGGATTGCCGTGGAACGATCCATTAAACCTGCCACCGTACGAGGACCGTTGTCGTCTTTTAGGACTTAATACTTTAACGCATCGGAGACAAGCAGCGCAGGCTACTTTCGTGTCAAAGATTCTGCTGGCTGAATATGATGATCCGGAGCTACTAGCGCAAATCAGCCTCTACGCGCCTACCCGTTCTCTTCGCCCACGAGCCCTGCTGCATTCTGAAATGCGCAGCACTAACTACGCTGCCAACAGTCCGATTTTAGTAATGAGTCGTCGCTTCAACGAGTTTGCTGAAATTTTCGACTTCGTCGTGAATTCTTCGCAGTTTCGTCGTCGTGTATTGTCACTAGTTTAATTGTGTTTAGTTTAACTTAGTTTAGTTTAGTTCATTTAGACAAATTGTCAGTTGGACTTTTTTATACAAATACAAATACATCTGGAACCGGGATATTGGTCAGTCTTCCTCGGGCCCGAAGGGTGTTCACAAGCCGAGACCTGTACTCGGTGCACGCCTAGACAAAGTGCTCGATATCGTGATAGCCGTCGCCACAAGCGCAGATACCACTATCCACTAACCTAACTGTGCATCCAGCTTGTAATGGTTTTCCATGAGTCGGGATATCACACGAATGAAGTCACGACTCACATCTATCCCCTTGAACCAAGGTTTCGTCGAAACCTTAGGGATTATCGAGCCCCCTTCCTAGTTCCCCATTGCTCCCTGAAGTTTGCCAACTTTCGAGGGTTCTCTGATGAGTAATACTAAAAAATTTGCTGAAGCAAATTGGTCTTTCATAAACGTCATCTTCTAGGGCACCCACCTTAGCTAAGGAGTACGTATTCTCATTGCCTGAAATGGAGCAATGAGACCCACACCAAGGTAATCTGGAAAGAATTGTCAGATAAAGCACTCAGTAGCTCCCGTATTTTTCCCAAAATTTTCCATGTTTCATCGATCGAATAGCGTCAATGGAACTGAGGCTATTCGAAACGATGAAGTAATGGTCTGCGGGTAATGTGTCAATGACTCCAAGGGTATACTGAATGTCAGCTAGTTCTGTAGCGTAAACTGAAACAGGGTCACTGAGTTTGTAGGAGGCGAATACCGGAACCAGTGGACCCTTCGAGGTTTGATCCGTCAGTGTAAAATATCTTAGAACAGTCGACTTCTTGGAATTTATTATAAAAAATGTTTGGAACCACTTGCGGGCGTATGTGGTCCAGAATTCCACAAATCTCGTCTTTCATACATGTGTCGAAGAAAACAGTAGATTTTGAAACATTTATGAAATGCACACGGTTGGGATTGTAAGAAGAAGGATTAATAATCCGCACCCTGTAGTCAAAGTACAGGGACATGAAACGGGTCTGAGAATTGAGCTCAACAAGCCTTTCGATATTTTCAATCACCTCCGAGCTCAAGATATCACATCGAATGAGCAATCGATATGAGAGTTCCCAAAATCGATTTTTCAGCGGGAGAATACCCGGATTGATCGTATGGGTCGACTGCATGCACCCTAAAGCGATACGCAAACAACGATAGTGAATTCTTTCGAGTGTGATGAAATGAATGTTCGCGGCGGAGCGAAAGCAGAAGCATCCGTATTCCATTATCGACAGTATCGTTGTTTGATACAACCTAATTACGGTCCCCACCATGTTCCGGTTATTGTACGATCTTTTGTTGGCATTTTTGTTTCAGATACCTAATGTGGCATCCCCAAGTACCTTTCGAGTCGAACCAAACCCCTATAGATATTTTACTGTGAAGACCTGAGCTATAGTTTGACCCATTAATAAAAGCTGTAGTTGTATTGGTTCACGCTTCCTAGAAAATACAACTAGCTCAGCTTCGTGGAGAATTCGACACCCAGCTTAATAGCCCAAGCAAACAAATTGTCCAAGGTATTCTGTAATGGTCCTTGTAGATCGACAGCTTTGGGTCCCGTAACAGAAACCACGCCATCGTCTGCAAGTTGTCTTAACGTGCAGGAATTGTCAAGACGTTCATCAATGTCGTTGACGTAGAAACTATATAACAGGGGGCTTAGACGTGAGCCCTGGGTAAGGCCCATGTAGCTAAATCGTGATGTCGATAAGTCACCATGCGAAAAATGCATGTGCTTTTCCGACAACAAGTTTAGTAAAAAGTTGTTTAAAGTCGCTGAAAGACCATGCTGGTGCAGCTTCTCTGAAAGAATTTTGATAAAGCCCCCTTAATATCTAGGAACACTGGTGCCATCTGCTCTTTGCTAGCATAGTCCATTTGAATTTCGGTTGAGAGCAAGACGCAAGACAATCGTTCGTCCCTTTGCCTTTGTGAAAGCCAAATTGTGTATCTGACAGCAAGCCATTTGCTTCGATCCAATTGTCGAGGTGGGATAGGATCATTTTCTCGAACAACTTCCGGATACAGGATAGCATTGCGATCGGACGATACGAATTGTGGTCGGAGGCTGTTTTTCCTGGTTTTTGGATGGCGATGACCTTCACTGGTCTCCAATCGTGTGGGACAATGTTAGCCTCAAGAAACTTATTCAATAAGTTCAAAAAGCGTCTCGGCAGAGTCTGTCAGATTCTTCAATAAGTTGAAATTGATTCTGTCTGGCCCTGGAACACGACAAGAGAGCAAGTGAGAACTCCACCATCGAAAAAGGTGTTTCGTTCGCGCTATCATAGGGGAAAGAAAGCGCATTAAGTCTTCTGTTCCAAGCCGGAGTCCGAACAAACCTTATTGGCGAAATCGAATATCCAACGGTTTGAATTTTCATCACTCTTGTTAGTACTGTTTCGGTTTTATATACTCACCGATGTTTCTGTAGTTAGTCCGTCAACAAACCGGCGCCAGCAATTCCTTAGCTTTCCTCAAACTCTTCAGTCGCGTGATAATCAGATAATCCGTCGTCCCGGAAGGTCTTGTACGCGGTGGCCTTCTCCGCGTACACGTCTGACCACTCTTTGTCCCACCATTGGTTGGGAGGCCGTCCGCGAGAACTCACGTCTGGTACGCGTTTAGTCTGAGCTTGAAACGTGGTGTCAAGAATCAAACGAGCCAGGAATCTGTACTCTTCCTTTGGAGGAACCTTTCGTGTCGACTCGACTTTGCCGGATATCGCGTCCAATCAATATTGCGTGCGAGGTCAAACGAAACATTGATTGTATTTAGTGGCCCTGAACCGTTAGCAATAGTAATTACGGTTGGCAGATGGTCGTTGCCGTAGGGATCAGGGATTACCTTCCGCATGTAATCTAACCGCAGCGAAGAGAGCTGTAAAAATACGATCAACAATATCAGAAAAAATTATGAAGTCAGCGCTGGTTTCATTCTTTTGTCAACCCCATGTGTCAGCAGATCCGCGCAATTCAATTTCTAGTCGGAACGGCCCCGTCACATTCAACCCGATTTGATGGTACATATATACTATACTCCTTCGTTAAAGGCCTATTGCCAGCAATAGCATTTTCCTGTTTAAACTTTTGCCACCAATCGCTTATCAGGGCGAATATTCGAGAAATCTATAATATTTCTAGTCTTTGGTCCGGAAGAAGGTTAAAAATGATCTGATTGAGGGTGGCACAATTTCAGTCGGGAAGGCGATTTATTTCTACATCCGTCTCACGTTGAGGCTAGTCATTTTCAGGGGAATTAATTTTTGCAAGGGCTTAACTGCTTCACTGCTGTGCTGGCCGAATAACGGTAAACATGCAATACCAACAAAAGAGGGGAAAAAGCTGAAACCTCTGCGAGGTGGAGAATGCGCAAGATAACGTTGACAGTGGATTAGCACTATTATTTATAACGTTTCACTGCACGGACTGGAAAGATTGAACTATCGGTCCGAGAGTCACCGAACGATTAAAAAAAAAGAAAATAGGAGTGTTAAATATTAAGTTTTCGATTACTGAACAGTTTCGTTAAGTAGATTATATATTTTCTGCATTGTCCAAAAGTCCATGAATTCTTAAATAAATGTTTATTGTCATTCAGATACTTGCCGCTATTGAAAAACTGCGTCGAATGGTATATGAGACTCGACCCTCCGTACCTCGATTACAAAGCAGGTTACAAGAACTTTGCTTTGAAAAACAATTTATTTATCACACTTTCAACTTAGGGGACTAAAAATAACGGGCACAGTAAATTTTATTCGTTATCGTATGCAGGTTAAACGTAATTGACATCAAACCGTAAATCGGGTTATGGAGTATGCGTTTCTGCTTCGTCTCATCAGAATCCGACACCATCTTAGTGACAGGACTATGCTAGCGCCGGATTGACGATAGCTGCAAAGACGGAGACCCGGTTTGTGTTCTTGAACAAAAACGAAGCAAGTATGATGTCCCGCAAGAGAAGATATTCTGTTGAAGTTAATGAGAAGAACAAATATCGAAACTTGGCATGGCTTAGCAAACCAATACGATTAAGCACTATGCTTTAATTCTCCACAAGGAAAAAAGTTTTGGTAGAAACCAATGTTTCTTCATTTTCATCCATTGGCTTCTACTAAAAATTTTTCCAAGTTTCGACTCCATTTGTTCTCATTAGCTTGAACGGAATTTCTTTTCTTGTAGGACATCACGCTTGTCTAGGTGTTTGCTCAGGAGCTCAAGTCGTTTCTCCGTCTAGTGTCTAAATAGCGTCTAGTGAAGCTAGCGTCAATCCAGCGCTAGCTTAGTCCTGTCACTAAGTTAGAGTCGGATTCTGATGAGACAAAGTCGAAACGCAATCTCCATAACTGATATAGTTATAGGTTTTGTGCCCTTCACGTGCAAATATAGTTTTGCCCAATTTTCTTCTTAATGGAGAAAAATTAGTTTCTACCAAAACTTTTCCCCTTAGGGAAACACAGGATAGTGGATGTCACGTAATGTTCTAACTTACTCCGCCTCCCCTATATGTCACAGCATATAACAATTTATGAATAGACCCTTCTGAACAGCCTTGCTCAATTAATAAAATTGTGACAATTATGCATTTAACCAAGATTTCAGACGCAGCTTCAAACGGGCTTAGCATCCCACGTGGAATGAATTATCGTCCACTGAGCAGTTCGTAGATTCCACCAACAACTCGAAATGCGTCATCAGATGCAACATTGTATCACAACATTTTCAATCAATTTTCTTAAATTCCATCCAATCGGCTAATGGAATTTAAAACCCACTCGCTTATCAATCATTAAGCGACCCTTCCGCCCGACTGAAAACGCCCACTATCGAAATCCTTTCGCCATCATCACAAAAAACAACCTACCATCCCACCGACGAAGCGTTGATCCTCTGAAACCACGAACGAACACACATCCTTCCAAATTGATTTGCCTTTAATTTATCACACTCTGATGCCCTACGGCGCCGCATTTCCCGCGTACAGCTTGGTCGGTCGGTCGGTTGGTTGGTTGATCGGTCGGATGCTTGCGTAAACATTTCGCCTTCCTATCAAATAACCGTTTTATCATCGGAGCAAATTTATTGTCGAGTGGTAAGCGGAAAACTTTCTTCGCAAACTGTACATCAATCGTTTCCAAGAAAATGTTCACTTTGGGTGCAATCCATGCGAAGGGTACGCGGGAAAATCGAACACGCCTTTTGCCCGAGTGCTCGCATACTTAACTTTACGACTAAGAATGACTACCGTCTGCTATATCATCTTCGACGGACTCGAATATCAAAAGCATTCCCGTTTTCGGAAAGGCAAACAGTTCATCTTAGATTGGTTGGGATGTAATCGGGACCGCTGCCGGATTGCCACCAAAAAAAAACCGACGGAATGGCGAAAATATGAACTATAAACTTGTCGCAACCCCTTGCAATGCAATACGCTGGAAAGCATTCCGGACACTCAGCGCACTCCATATCAGCAAACAACTATTAAGTGATTTGATTTCTGTAGCTCTTTTTGATGTGCCAAAGCGCAAATACTGTGTACGAACATACATGTATGTACGAATGTGTAGTGCTAACAAGCGTCCTTCTTGGATCAACAATTCTATTACCCCTGCGGCAGTCGGCAACATTTGCGGTGGAACAGCAAATCGGCGTCATTTAGTGCCTTTTGGCAGCTTCAGCGCGGAACTAGATAACAGCGAACTGCCATGAATAAAAGAGGTCATCCATACCAGACACTTCGTGCCGGTCTAATAATCCTCGAAACTTAATCTCACCCGTCGTATAAATTATTATTGCCGTACTTGGGCACTGCACATGTTAGAGTTTGGCTGCTTCGTACTAGGGTGTCCTTGCGTACTCGGTCAGTCGGAAGGGAGGAAGGGAGGAAGTGGAGTTTGGGTGGGGGCGGAACTTCGTACATCTTTCATTCTGCCGGTAATGCCATGCCGGGTGTGCCCTGTATGTGCGAGATATTTGGCAGCTTGGGGTAGTGAATTATGAGCTTGGGGTAAGTTTTGGCGCTAGCTCATGAATGTGTTTCACATCATTTAAGTATTATCATGTTATGAGTTAATAAGCAGGGAATTAAGGTCACTTGCATGGTTGAAGGGGCAGAGATAAGTGGAATGGTGTTTTTTAAGAGTTTATATATAATTCTATCTGTTTTCTTTGACAAATCATTGAGTCCGCTTAATATTAAAATTTTTCAACGTTAAAATAGTTCAAAGGCGCCTTAATAAATCGAGTGAGACAGCAGAATCACATATTCAAAGATTATACCGATATATCTCGATAGTACGTATTCTCGATAGTACGTACACCTTTTCTATTAGCAATATTTGTTTGGTACTATATTTTCAACTACCAATGACAACGGTTTGCGATAAACAGTCAACTCTCTACTTCTAACTGAGCCAGGATGAAGCGAAATAAAGAACAGTTACTTTAATCCAGTGTGTATTATTTGAAATACAAAAGACTTGTTTCTTTTGTTCTCATCGTGGTAACTCGTGAAGATATGTGAATATCAGAAGCAAAAAGTGGAGCTTCGGCCAAAAAAAATTGTTGTTGACTTTGGGTGTGTTAGTATTAGAACGAGTATCGAACAAGTGGAACATTTACCGAAAGGAATAAAGTAGCTCAGTTTTGCGAAACTCGTCTTTATCCAGCTTCATCGTATCAACCACACAGAACTGATAATGATCTACAAATTGGGCAAACTTAGAACACGTGGTTGAGTGTGTAACCAAAGCAACAACCAACAACACCAGCCATGAAGCTAATACCAAAGATGACATACTGAAAAGCTTTTTTGTGATTTTTTCGACTTTTGTAATTTCACCATATTCGATTTTTTTAAATTTTTACGATCATTTAAAAAAATTCAAATATTTTAGACCTTTTTGATTGTTTTGATTTCTTAGATTTTTCAATTTTATCGATTTTTTCGACCGTTTTTAAAAAATTTCGATCTTTTGGCTTTTTGTTTTTTAATTTCTTTAATTTTTTCGTTTTTTTTTGATTTTTTTCTGTTTTTGTTTCTTTTTTATTTTTCCAATAATTTAACTTTTTTAAATTTTTGGGATTTTCTCAAATTTTTTTCAATTTTTTCGATTTTTTTGATTCCTTTGATTCTTTGATTTCTTCAATGTTTCCAATTCTTGTTTTTTTTTATTCTATTTTTTCAATTGCTTGGACTTTTTAAATTTTTACGATTTTTTCAATTTAGTCGACTTGTCGCCTTTTTATTTTTTTTTCGATTTTGTTTTGTTTATTATATTTATTTATTTTTTTCGATTTTTTAATTGTACTTTTTTTATTTTTTTCGTTTTCATAAATTCCTTTGATTTTTTCGAATTTTTCGAATCTATCAATTTTTTCGGTTTTTATCAATATTTTAAATTTTTTCGATTTCATTGATATTTTTTTCAATCGTTTTGTTTTTTTATATTTTAGTTTTTTTTAATCTTTTGGGTCATTTCGATTTATAAAATTTTTTATTCCTTCGATTTTTTGTTTTATTTTTTGTATTGTACTCTATTTTTTAGATTTTTTTGATTTCTTCGACTTTTTTTCAATTTGTTTCGATTCTCTAGAAATTTTCGTTTTTTTCGATTTTCTGGTTTAGTGATCTTTACAAATTTTTCGATTCTTTGCAATTTTTTTTCGATTCTGTGTAACTTCAAATTTTTCAATATTTTCTTTTTTCGAGTTTTTTTAGATTCGATTTTTTTAAATTCGATTTTTTTAAATTTATCGTTACTGTCTTACTTTTTTCGATTTTATTTGATTTCTTTGATTTCATAATATGTTTGATTATTTAAATTTTTTCGAACCTTCCAGGTTTTTTGGAAAAATTATTTTTTTAAATTGTTAGATTTTTGAAGTTCTTTTTAACTTTTCGATTTTGTCGAATCAAAAGATTTTATCGATTTATTTTATTTTTAGATATTTATGATTTTTTTAACTTTATTTTCGACATTCTAATTTTTTTTCGGATTTTTCAATTTATTTTTTAATTTTTTAAATTTTTTCGAATTATTAGGTCTTGTGCAAATTTTTCGATCCAAAATTTTTCGAATTTATCGATATTTTCCGTTTTTCGATTTTTTTGAGTACCTTTCGATTTTTAAATTTTTTTGATTCAATCCGATTTTTTCCAATTTTGTAGATTTTGACTATTTGATTTTTTGGGCTTTTTTGATTGTTTTATTTTCTGATTTTGTCAACTTTTCGACGGCTTCGGATTTTTCAATTTTTTGCAATCATCGATTATTTAAATTTTAGCGATATTCCGTTTTTATTGTTTCTTCGATTCTTTTGATTGTTCATTGGACTCGGATTTTTCAATTAGGATTTTTTGGATTTCTTGGGAATTTTCCTTTTCTGATTTTTTTTGGATTTGGTTGTTTTTGTCGATTTTATGAATTATTGCGGATTTTTTGCATTTCCTGGGTTTTTATGGATTCATTAGATTTTTTGGATTTTGTGGATTTATTGGATTTTAAATGTTTTTTAATTTTGACTTTTTGGATTTCTGAGATCTTCTGTATTTTTTGGATTCTTTGGATTTTTTAGATTCGTTGTTTTCTTTTTTGGTTTTTTTTTGGATCCTTGGATTTTTCGGATCTTTTAGATTTTTGGGCTTTTTTGGATTTTTAGGCTTTTGGGTTTTTGGATTTTTTGGCGATCCTTTGATTTTTTTTGGGTTTTTGAAATTTGATTTTGGATTTTCGACTTGCGGCTTGAGACTTGCGATTCCATTTTTTATTTCTTCGATTGTTGATTGGACTCGATTTATTCAATCTAGATTTTTTGGAATTTTCCAATTTTCTGGATTTTTGAATAAATAAATCCACAAAATTTTGAAAATTTTTATTATATTTCTTCGAATTTTTTAAATTTCTGGATTTTTTAGATTTATGGGATTTTTTGGACTTTTTGCATTCTTTGGCTTTATTTAATTGTTTTTGGATTTTTTTGTATGTCTTTTGGATTCTTTTGAAATTTTTGAAATTTTCAGGGTTTTTTGTATCTTTCGGATATTTTAGATTTTTTTGGAAGCTTTGGATTTTTTAGATTTTTGGGGTCCTTGGATCTTTTGGACTTCTATATTTTTTTTGATTATTTGGATTATTAGTTTTTTAGGGTTTTCTGGGCTTTTCGAACTTAGATTTTCGGGTTTTGATTTTTCGATTTTCCGATTTTTCGTTTTTTCGATTTTTCGTTTCTTCGATTTTTCGATTTTTCGATTTTTTGATTCTTCGATTTTTTGATTTTTCGATTTTTCGATTTTTCGATCTTTCGATTTTTCGATCTTTCGATTTTTCGATTTATCGATTTTTCGATTTATCGATTTATCGATTTATCGATTTATCGATTTATCGATTTATCGATTTATCGATTTATCGATTTATCGATTTATCGATTTATCGATTTATCGATTTATCGATTTATCGATTTATCGATTTATCGATTTATCGATTTATCGATTTATCGATTTATCGATTTATCGATTTATCGATTTATCGATTTATCGATTTATCGATTTATCGATTTATCGATTTATCGATTTATCGATTTATCGATTTATCGATTTATCGATTTATCGATTTATCGATTTATCGATTTATCGATTTATCGATTTATCGATTTATCGATTTATCGATTTATCGATTTATCGATTTATCGATTTATCGATTTATCGATTTATCGATTTATCGATTTATCGATTTATCGATTTATCGATTTATCGATTTATCGATTTATCGATTTATCGATTTATCGATTTATCGATTTATCGATTTATCGATTTATCGATTTATCGATTTATCGATTTATCGATTTATCGATTTATCGATTTATCGATTTATCGATTTATCGATTTATCGATTTTCGAATCTTGAATTTTGAATCTGGAATCTGGAATCTGGAATCTGAAATCTGGAATCTGGAATCTGGAATCTGGAATCTGGAATCTGGAATCTGGAATCTGGAATCTGGAATCTGGAATCTGGAATCTGAAATCTGGAATCTTAAATCTCGAATCTTAAATCTCGAATCACGAAACCCGTGTTTCGAATTTTGAATATAGAACTACGAATCTTGAATCTCGCATCTTGGATCTCAAATCTAGAATTTCGAATCTCGAAATTCGTGTCTCGAATCTCGAATATAGTGTTCTCGAATTTCGCTTCTCAAATTTTCAATTTCGAATCCTGAATCTCAAATCTCGTATCTCGTATTATGAATCTCGAATACAGAATCTCGAAACTCGAATCTTAAATCTCGAATCACGAAACTCGTGTTTCGAATATGGAATCTCGAATCTTCAATCTCGAGTCTTGAATCTCACATATCGAATATCGGATCTTGAATCTCGAACCTTGAATCCCGTGTCTCATCTTTTCAATGTCGAATTTTGGACCCTGAATATTCAAATACTCCCCGTGTGCGTAGAGTATTGGAAAAGTAGATGTGTGGGTAATGTCAGAAACATAACCGCAATGAAGCAGAATACGGAAAACAAGCGACAAACTACAGTGGACTGGACATGTAACGCGAATGTCGGAAGAAAAACCAGAATATGTTATGCTCGGGACACGTGCTAGCTTCTTATTTCTTATTTCAAATGCGACTTGTGTATTGCAAAATTTAAAGATCCCTATCAATCCTATTTTGAACAGTTTGTAGATTAAAATATTCATGCCACAGTACTATGAAAAGTCCGTATCAGTGATGTTGTATGACTAACTTCGCCCATCGGTACGTAGCTGTTTAAGTGGCTTCAATTCGAGGGGCCGCAAAAGGATTCCGATTTCGCATCACGCTGAAGTGAAACCTATCAACAAATAATGGATTATTTTTAAAGCTTATTATTCGTCGCAGCATCTCTCCATCACTTTTCAATAACAGATTATCAACACATTTTGCGCGTTCCTGGTTGATCATTTCCCCCGCTTTGTTGTGTTTTCCTTGCTCCTACTTTTTTTGTTAAATTCATTTCCCGTAAGGTAAAAGCCGTGATATTGGCAGTTGGTGGTAAAACGAAGAAAACAAAAAAAAACACTTTGACATCGTCAGTCGTCGAGCGACTTTACGGTGTTTGTACCTACACATGGTGGTAGCTGTTCTGCTTGCTATAAAGAACAGGAATTCGGAGTCCGCGCTGAAGAGGTTTTCTCTTTATTTTTCCCGATGACATGAAGAAAAAATCGACATCAACTTGTCTGTCTGTCGTTTGGTTGATGATGGAAAATCGATTCGAGTCGCACGTGGTGCGGAGCAAGAATTTCTGATGTTTTTTACGATTTTTGCTTTCCACCTTTCAGGAACCGCTGGCTGAGGTTTGATGACTGGCAGCGGTGGCATTGATGGGATGTTTCCTCACGAACAGGAAACAATTTTGGTCTTTTCAGCGAAACTGAAATGGTGGCAAATATCTTTCAATTTCCTCCCCGTGTTTGTCGTTTACAAATGGATCATTACACAAAGAAGGAAAAGACGGAAGCTGGCTTGTAATTTGGACAGGAGTTTGGGCTAATCGGGAATGTTGTCTACGAAGTTGGTGAACTATCGGTTAAATTATATTTTGTTCAGAGCAGTTCTTGGAACTGGAAACCGAATTTCAATCCTTTTGCGGAAGACTTAAATTTTTGCAAAATCAAGCCGATTTTTAGAGGTTAAAGTATCTACAAGTATCTACCAATGCAATTAATTAAATAAAACATTTTCGAGAAACATGATCTCAAGAACTGACAATCTGTTCTTCCTGTGCCGAGTATCAAATGCATCCTAGGAATGCTTCTCAAGACGCTGCTAAGCAACCAAGTGCGCCCATCGCTTTCCCAAGAAGCCTGTCACCCAGGCACTAGCCCGCGTCCAATCACAATGAGCAAACACCGCCGCTGCCGCCAGTTCGTTGTGTGTTGAATTCAATTGTACACTGTAAACAAGGCACGGAGGCGTGAACTCAAACACACTTGTCACAATCAGCTCGAAAGCGTGTTGGTCGGAAAAGTGATGCAAGGATCGGTGAAAAAATGAAGCTGCAGGCAATTCCGCCAGCGGCGGCGGTGGTCGTAATACATCGGGGTAGCAGGTGCGGAAGGTATGCTGCGAGTTGTGAAACGGTAAGATAACCAAACCACCAGACCGGGATCAGATCCGGCAGCATTCCGACGATGGCTACAGAAAACATGGCTAATTCTATTTGCGTTCAAATACCGTGAACTTTCGCCTCGGGTAGAGTGGTGGCGAGTCATACGAGATAGGTATGTGGTGCGGCGTTGGGCGGGTGCGAGATCGTCGGGTGCTTCCGGATGGGCGGCATATCCGGAGACCTCGTCTGCTGCTGCTGGCAGGGTTTGTTTTTCGAGATCTCGGGGATCAGAGTGAATGCTTTTTTCCGTGTTGCTTTCAGCTTAGAGGGGATGGTATTAGTAGAGTGGAGATATACTTTTTAGGTTATTTTTTGTTCGCTCACTAGGCTAGGATCTGTATTGTACACGTAACGATCCGTCGATGCTCAGCGGGAAATACGCCGATGGGTGGGATTTACCAGCTGGGTACAGCTACGTGGTGTATTTTTCATGATGTTACGGTGGAATTCCGAGCGTAGGAGTTGTGTGCCGAGATTCGGGACGAGTGATATTGAGCTTATATACAGAGTCTATTTATTGTCCTCTTCAGGCAGTGAATTGGAATGGAGTTTGGAATAATACATTAATATAGCGCTTGTCGAAGAAATACGACATGCTTGTTTATTTAGTGAGTTTAGGTACTGTTTCCTCGTTAGATTTATTTTTTTTCTTGACTCATGCGTCATCATGAAATTTTTAGTCTTAGTCTTTTCAGCTTGAAAGGTAAAACGTCAGTAATAGATTTAAGGGGGTAAGGGTTTCAGCGTGAAAAAAACACTTTTTAGCGATTTTTTTAGAACTTTGCGTGAAGCGAATTAGTCCAAACTTTTGTACATTATAGTGTATCATTTCAATAACTGTCTGTATTTTTTTCAAGGTAAAAATGACAAACGACTCGGTGACGAAGCTTTTTGTAGAACGTCTCATGAAAAACATGATTTGCAGTGTTAACTACCACTCAAAAACTGCTTAACCGATTCCTTTCGATTAGCTCCGTCTCAAGTCTGGTTTTAGCGCCTCCAGTAGCTTTGTCACCCACCGAAGTCCGATGGGTAATGAACTAAAATCAGACACTCGACGATAGAAAAAACCCCGGCCTTGGTATCTAGTGGAAAAATTATTCAAATTAGGGATAGCATATGGATTTGTGCATTGGGCCTGGAGTCACAAGGGTTGCAGGTTCGAATCGTGCTTTTGGAGTGATTTTTTCACATAATTGCTTTCGTTAAACTAACCATTTCGATTTATTTTCCCTGTTGGATACCACAAAAAAGTTTTAACTAAAGGGTTGGCATTTACATCAAAAATCCAAGAAATGAATTAATTGTGTGAAATGAAACTGTGATTTGTCGAAAGCCTATCATGATTAGTTTACGAAGTTATAATTTATTTCATCCCAGAAAATTGGAAATACAGTGAAGACTCGATTTACCAGCCTCCGAATTTATCAGCCCCCAATTTTATCTATCCCCGATTTTATCAGCATTTTGCCCAGATTTTGTCAGCTTCATCTGAAAATTGATAGTTGATAGTATATGGGCTTTAGCACACGAACCAAGTTGAATTCGAGTAATTCCTTTATTGAGCATATTTTTCTTATCTTAGAGATTCGAAATATGCAGCAACAATTTTTTAATTTTTTTATAGATTTTGCACTGTCAGACCCCCTTAAATGAAAATTAAACTGAATAATCAGCGAGGGTCATGAGGCTATATCCAGGGACCAAAGAAGAATATTTTAAAAACTTCGGTTTCTTATAAATAAAGAAACATAATTACAGTTTAAATTTCATTTAAGGGGGTCTGACAGTGTCTTATCAGCCTGAAATTCACCAAAGGCCTGATAAAAACTGTATAAATACGAAAATCGAAAATTGGAGATCGAAAATCAAAACTCAAAAATCAGAAATCAAAAATCCAAAATCGAATATCAAAAATCAAGATTCACGAATCAAGACTCCAGACCTAAGAACCAAGAATCAAGAATTAAGAATCAAGAATCAAGAATCAAGAATCAAGAGTCAAGAGTCAAGAGTCAAGCGTCAAGAGTCAAGAGTCAAGAGTCAAGAGTCAAGAGTCAAGAGTCAAGAGTCAAGAGTCAAGAGTCAAGAGTCAAGAGTCAAGAGTCAAGAGTCAAGAGTCAAGAGTCAAGAGTCAAGAGTCAAGAGTCAAGAGTCAAGAGTCAAGAGTCAAGAGTCAAGAGTCAAGAGTCAAGAGTCAAGAGTCAAGAGTCAAGAGTCAAGAGTCAAGAGTCAAGAGTCAAGAGTCAAGAGTCAAGAGTCAAGAGTCAAGAGTCAAGAGTCAAGAGTCAAGAGTCAAGAGTCAAGAGTCAAGAGTCAAGAGTCAAGAGTCAAGAGTCAAGAGTCAAGAGTCAAGAGTCAAGAGTCAAGAGTCAAGAGTCAAGAGTCAAGAGTCAAGAGTCAAGAGTCAAGAGTCAAGAGTCAAGAGTCAAGAGTCAAGAGTCAAGAGTCAAGAGTCAAGAGTCAAGAGTCAAGAGTCAAGAGTCAAGAGTCAAGAGTCAAGAGTCAAGAGTCAAGAGTCAAGAGTCAAGAGTCAAGAGTCAAGAGTCAAGAGTCAAGAGTCAAGAGTCAAGAGTCAAGAGTCAAGAGTCAAGAGTCAAGAGTCAAGAGTCAAGAGTCAAGAGTCAAGAGTCAAGAGTCAAGAGTCAAGAGTCAAGAGTCAAGAGTCAAGAGTCAAGAGTCAAGAGTCAAGAGTCAAGAGTCAAGAGTCAAGAGTCAAGAGTCAAGAGTCAAGAGTCAAGAGTCAAGAGTCAAGAGTCAAGAGTCAAGAGTCAAGAGTCAAGAGTCAAGAGTCAAGAGTCAAGAGTCAAGAGTCAAGAGTCAAGAGTCAAGAGTCAAGAGTCAAGAGTCAAGAGTCAAGAGTCAAGAGTCAAGAGTCAAGAGTCAAGAGTCAAGAGTCAAGAGTCAAGAGTCAAGAGTCAAGAGTCAAGAGTCAAGAGTCAAGAGTCAAGAGTCAAGAGTCAAGAGTCAAGAGTCAAGAGTCAAGAGTCAAGAGTCAAGAGTCAAGAGTCAAGAGTCAAGAGTCAAGAGTCAAGAGTCAAGAGTCAAGAGTCAAGAGTCAAGAGTCAAGAGTCAAGAGTCAAGAGTCAAGAGTCAAGAGTCAAGAGTCAAGAGTCAAGAGTCAAGAGTCAAGAGTCAAGAGTCAAGAGTCAAGAGTCAAGAGTCAAGAGTCAAGAGTCAAGAGTCAAGAGTCAAGAGTCAAGAGTCAAGAGTCAAGAGTCAAGAGTCAAGAGTCAAGAGTCAAGAGTCAAGAGTCAAGAGTCAAGAGTCAAGAGTCAAGAGTCAAGAGTCAAGAGTCAAGAGTCAAGAGTCAAGAGTCAAGAGTCAAGAGTCAAGAGTCAAGAGTCAAGAGTCAAGAGTCAAGAGTCAAGAGTCAAGAGTCAAGAGTCAAGAGTCAAGAGTCAAGAGTCAAGAGTCAAGAGTCAAGAGTCAAGAGTCAAGAGTCAAGAGTCAAGAGTCAAGAGTCAAGAGTCAAGAGTCAAGAGTCAAGAGTCAAGAGTCAAGAGTCAAGAGTCAAGAGTCAAGAGTCAAGAGTCAAGAGTCAAGAGTCAAGAGTCAAGAGTCAAGAGTCAAGAGTCAAGAGTCAAGAGTCAAGAGTCAAGAGTCAAGAGTCAAGAGTCAAGAGTCAAGAGTCAAGAGTCAAGAGTCAAGAGTCAAGAGTCAAGAGTCAAGAGTCAAGAGTCAAGAGTCAAGAGTCAAGAGTCAAGAGTCAAGAGTCAAGAGTCAAGAGTCAAGAGTCAAGAGTCAAGAGTCAAGAGTCAAGAGTCAAGAGTCAAGAGTCAAGAGTCAAGAGTCAAGAGTCAAGAGTCAAGAGTCAAGAGTCAAGAGTCAAGAGTCAAGAGTCAAGAGTCAAGAGTCAAGAGTCAAGAGTCAAGAGTCAAGAGTCAAGAGTCAAGAGTCAAGAGTCAAGAGTCAAGAGTCAAGAGTCAAGAGTCAAGAGTCAAGAGTCAAGAGTCAAGAGTCAAGAGTCAAGAGTCAAGAGTCAAGAGTCAAGAGTCAAGAGTCAAGAGTCAAGAGTCAAGAGTCAAGAGTCAAGAGTCAAGAGTCAAGAGTCAAGAGTCAAGAGTCAAGAGTCAAGAGTCAAGAGTCAAGAGTCAAGAGTCAAGAGTCAAGAGTCAAGAGTCAAGAGTCAACAGTCAAGAGTCAAGAGTCAAGAGTCAAGAATCAACAATCAAGAATCAATAATTAAGAATCAAGAATCAAAAATCAAAAAAACAAAGAACGAAAAAAAATATTTTGAAATTCTCTCTTTCAAAAATTCGAGGACTGGAATTTTTGCAAATTCGAAATTCGAAAATGATAATTCCATAATAAAAACACGCAAAATACTCAAAATGCTCAAAATACTTAATATACTTAAAATACTCTTAATAATCAAAATACTAAAAAATACTCAAGATACCCAAAACAGTCCAAATGCTCACACTACTTGAATTGCTCATAATATTAAGAATATTCCAAATATTCAAAATACTGACAAGACTCAAAATACTGAAAATAACTCAAATTAATCAGTTATGTAATTTGCGTTTTGACTTCGTCTCGTCAGAATCTTACATTAACTTTTTGAAAGGACTAAGCCAGCGCCGAATTGACGCTAGCTCCAAAATACTAAAAAACACAATTTGTATTTCTGAACAAACCCCTAGTCCTGCGTGATGTCCCGTAAGAACGCTCAAAAACGGTTTTCAAGTTTCCACTAAGGAGAAATATGCACAGCATTGAAATACTCAAAATGTTCAACATACTCAAAATATTCAAAATACTCAAAATACTCAAAATACTCAAAATACTCAAAATACTCAAAATACTCAAAATACTCAAAATACTCCAAATATTCAAAATATCTAAAGTGCCTAAAACAATCAAATGATTTAAAATACCTAAATTGCTTAACATACTCAAAATGTTCGAAACACTCAAAATTTTCTAAATATTCAAAATACTTTCGGCACAAAACATTTATAAAAATTATCAAGAATTGAAGGAAATTGTCGGTTGTCACGGTAAAGATAGACCTTTATCAGGACACATGTTAGTGAACTCGGGTGATTCGTAGTTATTCTGCCTAAGCTCGACCCTCTTTAACAGAAGACAAAGATTAAGCCCGTACGATATTAAGCCTGTTCTAATGACCCTGCCACTTCTAGTTTTCCGATCTGTTTACTTCACATCCTTGCTCTCACTTGAGTACTATGGCTCTAAGTTTCATAACTTTCCCTACACAGTAATCTCTAGCTAATTGAATGTCGTTAAAATGTAAAAAAGAAAATGTGACTAACATAGTCGAAATAAAAAAAGGAAAAAATAAAAATTAAAACATACAAAATAATCTCTTTACTCAAAACACTCAATATACTCAAAGTATACGAAATACTTGCAAAACTGAAAATACTTAAAAAGTCAATGAAATGCCATACTCAAAATAATATAAATCCTTAAAATTACAAAAAACTTAAAGCTTCGAAATACTGAAAGTTCTCTAATTGCCCAAAATTCTTGAAATACTCAAATGCCCAAAATATTCAGAATATTTTAAATATTCGAAATACTCACAACACAAGCTTATCAATAAAACCAAAATATTAAAAAAAATTAAAATTACTCAAAATACTTAGAATGCTAAAATCGAAAATAGTCAAAATAATAGACATCCTTATACCATATCGTCAAAATTATAAAAAAATACTTACTAATTAAAATATTAAGAAAGTAGAAAAAGATTGGATGGATTTTAGTGAATTTTCGGCGGCTTTCGCGGTCTAGAAAATAAGAACGGCTGTTGTATACTGCCCGACGTTTCGGCCACTGGTTTTGGCCTTTTTCAAGGGAAATATTTTATCGTTTTGACGAAGAACGATAAGATATTTCCCTTGAAAAAGGCCAAAAGCAGTGGCCGAAACGTCGGGCAGTGTACAACAGCCGTTCTTATTTTCTAGACCGTGAAAGCCGAAAATCCACTTAAAATATTTATAATATTTCTAATAATATACAATTTTAATACATATTTTCAAAATTCTCATCTTTACCAAAAATACTGTGAATTTATTGCTCAAGGCATTCATAATGTCGCGAAATTTTAGGAATTAAAAAAATGAAACATAATTTCCGAATAGTTGAAATACTCAATGGATTCAAAATACTCTAAATGTTTAAAATATATCAAAATATTTGAAATATTCAAAATACTGGAAGATTTTAAATTAAATTTTCGATATAATAAACTGCCGAAATATTAAAAATACTGGGTATGCAGCAAATACTGAAAATACTGAAAATATTGAAAGTATTGAAAATACTGAAAATACTGAAAGTACTGTAAATAATGAAAATAATGAAAATACTGAAAATACTGAAAATACTTAAAATACTTATAATACTTAAAATACTTAAAATACTTAAAATACTTAAAATACTTTAAATACTTTATATACTTTATAAACTTTAAAGACTTTAAATACTTAAAATACTTAAAATACTTTAAATACTTTAAATACTGTAAATACTTTAAATACTGTAAATACTTTAAATACTTTAAATACTTTAAATACTTTAAATACTTTAAATACTTTAAATACTTTAAATACTTTAAATACTTTAAATACTTTAAATACTTTAAATACTTTAAATACTTTAAATACTTTAAATACTTTAAATACTTTAAATACTTTAAATACTTTAAATACTTTAAATACTTTAAATACTTTAAATACTTTAAATACTTTAAATACTTTAAATACTTTAAATACTTTAAATACTTTAAATACTTTAAATACTTTAAATACTTTAAATACTTTAAATACTTTAAATACTTTAAATACTTTAAATACTTTAAATACTTTAAATACTTTAAATACTTTAAATACTTTAAATACTTTAAATACTTTAAATACTTTAAATACTTTAAATACTTTAAATACTTAAAATACTTTAAATACTTAAAATACTGAAAATACTAAAAATACTAAAAATACTGAAAATACTGAAAATACTGAAAATACTGAAAATACTGAAAATACTGAAAATACTGAAAATTCTGAAAATACTGAAAATACTGAAAATACTGAAAATACTGAAAATACTGAAAATACTGAAAATACTGAAAATACTGAAAATACTGAAAATACTGAAAATACTGAAAATACTGAAAATACTGAAAATACTGAAAATACTGAAAATACTGAAAATACTGAAAATACTGAAAATACTGAAAATACTGAAAATACTGAAAATACTTTAAATACTGAAAATACTGAAAATACTGAAAATACTGAAAATACTGAAAATACTGAAAATACTGAAAATACACTGAAACCTCCATTTACGAACTCTTTTTTATATTTCTTATAAAAGAAATGTATAGAATTCGCTCAAACTTTCAAGATTTTTTCCGAGGCCCGAGTCTTATATACCAATCGACTCAGCTCGACGATTTGGGACAATGTCTGTGTGTGTGTGTGTGTGTGTGTGTGTGTGTGTGTCTGTGTGTGTGTATGTAACGGACAAATTCTCATTCGTGTTTCTCAGCAATGGCTGAACCGATCTTATCCAAACCAATTTTAAATGAAAGAACTGAAAAACAGTATGAACGCTATTAATTCGTTTTTGATTCTAATGTTTAGTTTCCAAGATATGAATGTTTGAATGCGTAAAAATGGCGCTTTTTGCAGTTTTTTTAAATTATCTGCCGAAATTGACAATGTAGACTAATAATTTATATGTTTTTAGACAGCTTTAACGAATACCTTTCGAACAAGCTATAGATTGTTGAAATCGGACTATTATCAAAAGAGATATTTATAATTAAATGCGGACGAAAGATTTTTATCATTTCCCATGGCCAGAAATATGACCAAAAACATGTAATCTATTATTAACACCAAAACGGCTTATTTTAGGTCAATAGTATCTTCTGAGAATTTAATGGAGGTAATATGCCCTTTCTTTTGGTATTGTGCTTTTGCTGATTAATCCCCCTATGAGTGAGATATTTTCACAAATTTTCTTGGAAGTGATTATATCGAAATGATGCTTTCAGCAATTTTGTAGCTTTTACTTTTGCGAATAACTTTACTGAAGACTTCAAATATCTATTTTGAATACTTTAAAAGTTATGGCTTGTTGTTTGTGGTTTACTCTTTGTCGCCCATTTATTGTTCAATATAGTAATAATCAATTGAAATAAGCCAAACATAATTTCGATAAATCGAATTTTGTATTTCATTTTTCTATCTACAACCGCTAGAAATAATCACCGAACACTTCCAAGTTGTCTGGAAGGAACTTGATAACTTATCAGTGCAAAAATGTTCATTTCTGCGAACCTTCTGACTGCAATTTTTCTAACTTATGACCATCGGATCGATCTGAAACATATCGGAAAATGGAAAGCGAAATAAATAACTCCAAGCAACGGCGTAGCCAAGAGAAGGTTTTGGGGTTTAACACCATACAACCCCCCCCCCCACCAAGCCCAAAAAATATATTGGATTGAAGTTAAAATTTATTGATGCAGACTGATTTAATTCAATTTTACAATAACAATTATCTGATCCGTAGATTGATAACCTGTTGTTGTAAACATCATTAGGACTTTTGATAAATTGTCGGAATGGGGTCCTGATATGTAACTATCTATCTATTGGTCTTGATTTCACAGTTGTCTAATAGCATCAATATCAAATTCCTGCCTGAGAACATTCCAATAGAAAATTCCAGTGTTCTGTAATCAATCATAATCCTCAGATTTATTTTCAATATGAGCTCGTTTTTGTAGAAATGTACTGTAATAATGGTCTTTATTTAATAGGAAGCGAAGTTAAAATTGATTTAATGTCTTTGAAACATAGAACTGCTCACCAAAAAAAAAAAAAAATGCATAACTTTCAACATTTGCTAAAAATGTTTTTGTCATTCTCATTCACTCTAAAATTCGTCAATCTAATCCCGACCCGGAGGGCCGAGTGTCATATGCCAATCGACTGAGTTTGTCGAGATCGGAAAATGTTTGTGTGTGTATGTGGAAAAAAATGTGACCTCTGTTTCTCAGAGATGGCCGGACCGATTTGCACAAAGTTAGTTTCAAATGAAAAGTACAACCTTCCCATCAGCTGCTATTGAATTTTTTATTGATTGGACTTCCGGTTCCGGAGTTACGAGTTGAAGAGTGCAATCACACAGCAAATTTCCATATAAACTGAAATGAAAAATTTTCAAAATCAAATTTGTATTTTTGATGCCAAATGACTTTAAAATGCATGAAACATTGAGATGTTTGACAAAAATTGACTTCTTTGGACTTTGGTACATTTTTACCTTTCTCATATAGAAAGCTTATGCAATCATTCTAAAAATAGTCAATCATACCGGCCCGGAGGGAGTATGCAGTGAGGGGTTACTACTTTAAAATTAAAACAAGTTTAAAATTTCCTAACAAGTTGAAAATTTTTGGCAGGACCTGGACCTCCCAGATCTTTCTCCATGATCCGCCGCTGGTTTCAAGCGATGTTTCAGTATCACATAATATCTCAAGATCGTGGCTGTCGATCCATTGTATGTATGTGCAAATCGTACTGAACATGTAATATTCATTTCCACCATTGTATTGAACATAACCAGCCATGGAATCGTAGTCTGGACAAATGAGACAAGCACAATTGCACCACTAGGTGGATTAAGACAGGTTTTTTTTGGGAATGCGTCGAGTTGAGACGAAAACGTAATATGATTAATAACGAGGATAACACTTTCCGAATGTAGAGAGAAATTTATGAAAAATGACGATTTCCATTCGACTCTATCAGGTTCTGATCGATTTTGATGAGCATTTGATTTTTGTTGTATGACCAATTATATGTATAGGTAAAATATTCAAAAACAGTAATTTAGCATCATTTCGAAACCGCCAATTTCGGAGGTTTAGTAACTCCGATGAGTTTTACAAACGTTAAACAGCGCTTCATTCGATAAAATAATTTTGACGGTATATCGTCCAAGAAGTATGTATGGTGAATTTTCTCAGGTTAATATTCATGACTACAATAAAGTCTCAACAAATTCGCTAAAGACACAAACTCTGTTACTATTTTCTGAAAAATTAGTTCTGCATAATTTTAAAACGGTTTCGGAATTATGCCGTTTGGACAGTATGATCGATTTTCACCAAACCCCCACCAAACCGAATTTCTGGCTACGCCGCTGACTTCAAGTAAGTAGAAACAAAGTCGTTCTACACTCGTTCACAAGAAACTTCTTCGAATGCTGAATATCTATTTTAATACATTGAAACCCCGATTTTATCAGCCAAATATAAACATATGTTTGATGGGCTCTAGCAGACGAACAAGACTGAATTCGAGTAAATCCTTTCTTGAGCATGTTTTCCTTATCATGAAGATGGAAATATGCAAAAATGAAAAATTCAACATATTCAGAAATAGTTATCAGACTACATTTTACAGATTTTCGGCTTTTTTCCTACACAATATTACGAAAGCTTATTAAACAATTTTTCCTAATAAGTTTGTGAAAACTATTTGAAATTTTTTAATAGTTTTATTTTTTATTTAACCGTGCTTTTTTAATAAATAGTGACTATCGCTTCACAACGTAGTCTATTTATCATGGCTTTCGGTGATCACGATCTCTCGAATTGCTGAACTGAAAATTATGGAATAGAAATAAATTTTTAGTATTCTTTACAGACCCGCTGGTGCCCTAAGACGATTTCGCTAGATTTTCAGAGCACTGTGCACCCAGTGCATTAACGCAAGTGACGGAGCGTTATCGAAAAGATTCGTGAAAATGAAAATTCCAGTAATGATGATGATTTTCCCAAACGGTTCGTTTTCGAGAGGTTTTTATTTGTTCTTTGGCATTAGGATTAGCGATAATAATTCAAATCAAGGATACTACTGGGAAGTCACCTTTAGAAAAAGTCGATGTCGAAGTAAAATTTGGAACTATGCACGCATGCACTTCAGAGATAGTGTGATATCAGAAGCTGCGATTTCATTTCAACGCTTTTTTGTGAAAAGGGCGATACTTACAAATGTAAACATAAGGCTTTTTTCATACATGCGAATGAGGGCTTTGAAACGCAACAAATTAACCTAAAAAATTGGATACTACGATATTGCTTTCTTAAACTACAGCAAAAAATACACGAAATACGCGAAACTGTATTTTTGTTTGTTTATTTAAAGTTTCGCCCTCCACGCTCCATGCAAACAAACAGGGCGATACTTTTTTGCTAGCAGTTTAGAGGCGAAACTGTTATTTTCGTATTTTTTTAGGATTATCAAGCTGATACCAGCTGTAAATAGTAACAATGATCGCTATTGATAAAACACAGACGAAATCGGTGGTGTAGAACGGTAGTTATTGTAAAAAAAACGTAAGGGCGATACTTCAATTCTGATAGGTGGGACCGAAAAAGTAAACAATCGCCAAAGGGGCGATACTATCATTTTGTCAATTTCAATAGTAAAAACAAATTTTAATTTAATAATTTCAAATACGTTATGAAGTTTTGGGTTTCGATCACTGAATCATGCAATCTAGGATGTAAAAACACAATAGTTCTTAAATAGGAAATAAAACCAAGAATGGAAATATTCATTGTTGGTTTTCTTTGAATGGTATCACTGCTAGTATCGCCCTTTTCAAGAAAAAGCGTTGATTTCTTAGTTCTCAGTCGCGTTGGAAATTTGAGTAAAGTATAAACTTCAAATCGATTCAAAAAAAAAATCGATTTTTTTGGTTCAGGAAAATTCAGTTTTCCCACCACAATTTAGATATTTTATTAATAGAGCATTAACAATAATTCGTTTGTATGTCTATTTTATGGGCCATTTTTTCGCTTTCCCATTGATTTGGTTTGAAATTTCTGGCACTGATGTTGTTCTATGCTGATTTGAGCGATTCTCTGAGTCCTACCACTATCCCATGTAGTATGTGTATTCAAAAACATCGCGAAGCACCAAGTTCTAAATGTTCTCAAACGATATAATAATAGAAGAGAGTGATAAGAGTTATAAGAAATGTCTCATCACACTGTTAGGTGGATTAAAAACGTTTTTACGTAATATTCGATTTACGTAACTTTTTTTACGAACTAAATTCGAAATAACGAACTCTTTTTGGAAAGTTACTAATATATGTTGGGTATTTTCGGAATGAGCATGACGGATATCGATGTCTTGAGCCATTTTGGAATCCAAGATGGCGACTTCCGGTTTAGATAAATTCTCTATAACCTCAACAATAGGGGTATTTTCGGAATGGGGTTGACGAGTGCATGACGGAAATAAGACCCTTATTGTTCGTTATCAGGAATATTGCTCAACCGGAAGTCGCCATCTTGGATTTCGAAAAGGTTCCAATTGTCCATTTTCAGCATCTACTTGTCAAGCCCGTTCCAAAAATACCCATATTGTTAGGGTTATCGAGAATATTGCTCAACCAACGAATATTAATAAGAATGTGAAGCAAACTTTTTTTACGAACTAAATCCCAAATAACGAACTTTTTTTTTACGAACTAATTCAATTTACGAACCCCCGGTTTGGTTCGTAAATGGAGGTTTCAGTGTACTAAAAATACTAAAAATACTAAAAATATTAAAAATACTAAGAATACTAAAAAGACTAAAAATACTAAAAATACTAAAAATACTAAAAATACTAAAAATACTAAAAATACTAAAAATACTAAAAATACTAAAAATACTAAAAATACTAAAAATACTAAAAATACTAAAAATACTGAAAATACTTAAAATACTGAAAATACTAAAAATACTTCCATTTGTTGGAGCTAATGCCGGGTTGACATTAGCTCCAACAAATGGAAACACTATTTGTCATTTTGAGAAAACCTCAGGTCCTGCGTGATGTCCCACAAGAACGCGCAATAATGGTTTTAAACAATGTTCTCCTTAATAGAGAAAAATAGTTTCACCAAAGCTCCTCTGCAATAAGAAGTATAGCATGGTACTCAAAATACTCGAAATATAGTAATGCTGGTAGATGTACAATGTACATATAATCGAGGTAAAATATCTGTACTATAGAGAAATAATAATAATAATAATTCTACAAGTATTTGGCATTTTTAGAGAAGTCCTACCAGTTTTAAACAAATTACTGCAATTTTTAATGTTTTATGCAACTCAGAGTAATTTAAAGAGCATCAAATTTTTGAACTGTAAGTTTTCTAAAGGACTATACGAGCTTCAGAAAGTTCCTAAGAATTTTAGGAAGAACCTAAGAATTGGAGGAAGTCCAACTAGACACAGAGAAATATTGCGAACTGCAGAAAATTTGTACAGAGCTCAAGGTAAGTCCTATAATGTAAAGATGAGCAGTACGTGAAGGTAATGGTTAAAATCTTCATAGTAATCTTCTGAGCTTCATGTAGGGAATATTCTTCGGAAACTTAGGAAGTCCTACAAATTTCAAGGTATTTCTGGGAATTTGAAAAGGTCTTTCCAACTTCAAGATAACTATTACAACCAACAGATAAATTCACAAAAATGCAGCGAAAAGTTCTGAAGTAGATGCAAACTCTTCGAATCTCAAGGAAGGCTACTATAAGAAACGAGAAACGGAAGGTACTATAAGTCTAAGCAGGACTGCAAGCTTAAGCAAAGTTTTAACAACATCAAAGAAGTTTTACGAATTCTTGGATTTTTTGAAAAAGCTTCAATAGAACTCAGATTCATATTTATCCTAGCACTACAAATCTCGTTGAGTAGCTGTCCTAAGAAAGCGATCTTGGATTATCTGAAATATGTGCAAATATACGTATAGTCCCGATCAGAACGACATAACAGAAAGCTATCAAATTTATATCTCATGTTGATATTTATTACTCGCTGTGTTATTTTTGTGATTTCCCTAGCAGCAAGGCAAGCAAACTTATATCAAGATTATATCTTCTGGTGATATCATTGAACTGCTAATATGATTTTAATGTACGCATATAACGATGATGTTATAATATATTGCTTATTCTTTAACAATTATCTTTGAACGCTAACTGTAAACTGTAAAGCGGGCAAATGACCAGTCGGTTAAAGCCCCAATAAACAAATCAATCGATCAACTGTGAATGATTGTTATATTACACCAATGATCGTCTATTTGCTAATACGCTGAAGCCTCTTTTTATGCGTATTTATTCAACCTTTTAAAGCAAATTTTCGAAGTTTTTATTGATTTCCATATATTTGCGTTACCCACATGGACATTCAAAGTTCCACGAGAATAGATAAGTTTTAGATGCAAGAGGTCGGAAAACTTGAAAATAATGTGTTTAATTTACTTGGTTGCATTTTGATTGAGATTACCTTTTTGTGAAACACTCGTCTGCACGCAATTTCGAATATGTGGCTTATGATTTCAATGTTGAAGCCTTTATTCAAAAAGTTTTGGAATCGCAAAGTTATCAACAAGCTATTCTAAAGAATATAATTTTCATTTGAAACTTATTTTAAAGAAGATGCAGGAAGTATCAAGCACTCCAGATGAAATAAAGAAACGCGGATTCAAATAAAAAAGCATTTTTAAACTATTTTTTATGGTTTAGTCAAATGATTCTATAAAATTTTTTCTTTTAATTAATTGTGTATATTGCGAAAACGAATTTTCAGAACTGTTTGATATATACTTATTTCCACAATACCGTTATGAATTTTGAGGATCTTCAGTCCGATTTTTCCAATTTATGCTGGTTTTTCATAAACAACCGAAACTTGTCCAGCTTGTGGGTATCTGATTTTGTGCGTTCTCCGAATTACCAAAGCATTGTAATTTCTTTTATTTCAACCCCCGCATAAAAATGTTTTAGTTTGAGATTGTTGTATCTTTTCATTCCACCTAAGACAGTTTGACATTTACAATGAACTGACAATTACTTTGAATGAGCATTTGTACTAATGTTTCCGTTGTATTCGATGGTGCTTCGCTCGTCTTAAAAAAAACATCTAACTAACAAATTTTCGTAATAATCAAGATACTTGATTCATTTTGTAGAAAGTTAAAAAAGGAATAATGCGACCTGTTCAAATTGTTGAAAGATTAATATTTGTGAGTATGCTGCATAAAGCTATCAATATTTCAAAATGGCCTAGAAATCTCTGAATAAATATACATCCCAGCTGGTATTATTTTTTGCTGTTACAATTTCAACATGATAGTGATTTTAGATAGTGCTTGAAATAGCTGAAAACTTTAATGTAAAAATATTGAATAATTTCCTCCTTAAAACTAAATAAAATTTAGAAAAGAAAATGTATTTTAGAAAACATGAAATATTCTAAAATTCGTCACACTGAAGAATCCTCAACAATTTCTCGAATTTTATGATTATCTGTTATAATATTCGCAGTTGATAGATTGAACTATTATAAAAAAATTGTTTTTCTGAGAATTTATTAGATGTGAGATAATTGTACTGGTTTGCTTAATCTTTCCCATTTTAAAAATGCCAATAACAAAACCCCAAAAGCGACTTTACTTGAAATCTCAAAATGCAAGCCTCAAAACTTTGGTATTTGTTTCTTTGAATCTACTAGGAATCATAAGTAACATTTGTCGTATTCTCCGTAAACTAATGTAGGTAAATTATCCGCTAAATGTTACCATATCGCATCGACATTATTCATAAAAATCGTGTAAATCATGTTAACGTACAAGAGAAGCACCGAAGCGCACAATTCAGAATCTAAAAATAACCCCACTTTCCTAATCTGAAAAGATATTATAAAGCTATTCAGTATATCGCAATATAGGCAGCTGTAATAGTGAGCAAAACTGTATGAAAACAAAGCGTTTTATACTAGGAAAACAAACAGTCCTTTGGCTTTAGCAAAGTTCAATGTGTGCGTTCTGGAAACATGTTCTGCATCTATAATCGTTTTGACCTTGACGAATGCGTAGAATATTATGCTAACATTAAACATCGGTCGAAAGCAACGTCATTGGTTCATGCAGGAAACATCCTCATAAAACTCAGAATACCCAGGTTCAAATCGCTATATCCACTAATAACAATCAGCGTGTCATATATTCATAATAACAATCAGCCAGCATGTATGCAATCATTTGACAAAACTATAGAAAGCTTTTGCTACATGAAGCTTTTTGCTTCCAACCGAAAAGCGCCTTAATGTATGCTATATTTTTCTATTTTATTCTATTTTTAGACCTGCACGCTAAATTCGTTGATACTATACAATAGGTAATAAAAGCTATATTGGCCGTGGGAGAACCTAACAAATTTTGTTATAATTCTGATAGAAGCCTATCACAGGTTGTCATATTTTTGATATATACTAGAAGAATTTCTGTTATGTTTTCTGTTATTTTACCAACTAACGAGACCAAATTTATAACACAACTTGATATCATAACAAAGTAACTCAGTCTGTAATAATTTTGTTATTTCTTTCTGATCGGGGTGACTGACCTACTGTTAAGTTATTTAAAGATTTATTTCCGTAAACTTTTTTCAAGAATTGAATTTGAACAAAAATGCGAAGAGACCTTAAAGTTTTCTACTATTCAATTTTATTTACGAACCCCCGGTTTAGTACGTAAATAGAGAATCCAATCAGCACGTTTATCGTGATCATTGTCGTCGGTAGGTGGATGCGGACTGTCAGCATACTCTGCTGAATAAAGGCACAAAAGGCATAAACTTCAGAAACAATTTGACCTTTTCACGTAATTTCTCTGTGAACGAAACGAGAGTTGATGTTCACGACATAGACTTTATCCATACCTTCAGTGTTACATGATCATTGAAAATATTAATTTGATTTTACAACAAAATCTCATTATTCTATTATTGTCAATAAAAGATTCCCTCTAAAGTGAATTTCATACTCGCATTTTTCCGCGTCATTCCACCTACACCCCTTCGAGTGCCATAACTAATCGTGTGAAAGTCTTACATGTTTATACCGAAGCTTTCATCGGCCTACGACGAAGGCGCAATCCCCCGCCCCACCATTCCAAAAAAAAAACTCATCCCCGGCACATACCGTTCGGGCTAATCTTGACAAATCACTTCTCGCAGATTTCGGTATGGCAATCCAAACAAAGAAAAAAACAAACCCCATAAAAGTAAAAGCGAAATTCTAGCGACCTAAAATATTTCGGCAGATTGAGTGATGGCCCTGCTGTTGTGCCGATGACAGCAACAACAACAGCAACGGCAACAAAGACACCAATTTCGACGAGTAGCATCGCGCGGAAGAAGGACTAGGGTTAAGGTTGAAGGTCGGTCGGTCGGCGAGGATCAGCGACATCATCACATTTCCTTTCCCCCTGCTTTTCACATTATTAGTTAGTCATTTTTCATGCTGTGGGTGAACTGTGCGGAGTCAAATCCTTTTCTAGAGTGTCTTATTATTATCATGATTATTAATATTGTGGTATAGGTCTTCGGGCCAGCAACGATCATATGTGAATTTGTACTTGTCGAGGCATCTGAATGAAACAATTTTTCGCATTTCAAAGAAAAATTGACAAATTTGCTAGAAAATGATTTCTATTTTATAAATTCAAATATACGTTACGGGTAAGCAAAGTTCCTATTGGGAAGTGAAGTACAATAACAACAAAATATGTACGTTAATCGACTGGTTGTTTTTTTTCTCGTCCATTAGGCTGAATTGCTTTGTAGATTGTCGGTCACGAACCATTTTGTTTAGTTGTCAAAGAAAATGGTTCTGTGTTGGCACAAGAAAGCACATTCGTGACGATATGTAGGTAAGTACGCGGCATGCATGCGATGTTCAGGATCTGAGATAATGCTTTCGCACGGCAGTGATGGATACTTTTATGAGCTTACTTTCCTCGTATCGTGGATGGATTGACGGAAAAGCCGCATTTTTCACCGGAAAGAGAAAAAAAGAGCGTTGTAATGATTTCGTTGGAAGCTGCCTAGCAATGTCGCAATTTTGCTGCTGGTTGGTCGCGTACAGCCGGTGCCATTTGTAGACCATTCCGAATGTAATTTGTGCAAATTGTTCCGCGTTCAAGATGAAAAATCTCCGGTCCATAAATATTCAATTTAGACCTGAATGTTTCCCCCCAAAAACATTTCTTTATTCTCCTACCACTGACTGGCTCGGTAAGTGAAATCATGAAACGGAAAATCGAAACAGATTTTCTCATCGAACACCAAACAGCATATTGCTTTTCCATCCACCCGAACAGTTGTGCACCGAAATGAAACTACTTTTTTCAATCGAGTTCCGACGAAACCGTGTACACGGAATTGATTTGCGTGGTCTAATTTTTTTTTTCTACCTCGGACTCCAAAATTGCGGAAACTCGCAAAAAAAAACACTATTCCATTTCTATTTTACGGTTCTACGAGTTCACTGAATTGTGCGCATATGACAGCGATAACTTACACGAATTTCCCGGCACGGATTCTCCACCCGTTAGGAGCATTAAACAAATTTCTCTTTTTCCGGCTTACCCTAGTGTTTGCGAGTTCACTGCTCGCTGAGTGCTGCTGGGGGTGGTAAACTATTCGATTTGCATCCTCCACCCCCCCCATCCGGAATTGGGCACTCACTCCCGGTGAAATCGTGATCAAATATTTACACTTGCAGCAGCGAGCTACCCCTGAGCTGCTGATGCTGGGGTGGTGTTTCTGCTTGGGGCATTCAAGTACAATGTGTATAGCTGTGATAGACCAGTACCTACTGAGCTAGGAGAGAAGTGTCGATTGTACAGGTGTAAAGGTGAACCGATTTAAAGCTCATTTTTAGCAAGCGGTGGTATTTCCTCGAATGGTGCCATAAAATTTCTGATGGAAGTGGAATCGAATCAGTCAAATTGGTTTAAGCGAGAAATTGCAATCATGGAGAGAAAAAAAAATCATTGACAGGTTAACGGTAGAAGCTTGAAGAAATTGTTCGTACAGTAACATAGCACGGTAAGGTGCTTTCTGCAATCTGTTTCAATGATCAGTTTTATCGGTTGTGAAAATGTAAAACACATTTGGTGAGATTTTAGTTTTTCATCAGTGCGATGAAGAAAGATTTTTGGCACAATATTTATTCCTACCTGCTGTACATGGTTTTCATTTTAATTTTAAATATCTAATAATCTTTGTGCATTCATATTTAGCAATTGCACTCTGTTTATTTTATAGAAAGTATTAAAATTGTACATCCATTATTTATAAGAATTACACATCTTTCTGTACACTTTTTAAATGTTGTCAAGCTTAATTTTTATGTTCTCCATATAAGTCAAGTTGGTCGGCATCGCTGGACCGCTTCACGTCTCGGCAAGTTTCGATATTAACAACAGTAGTAGATCGAGCTAGCACCAACACGAAATCGGGATGTCATAATTTCGAGAAATTTAACCGTGAGTGACCTCTGCACCAAAGTGACTGAGAACTAAACGGTATCGGTATCGGGAGAAATTTCGCCGCTGGGAAACTCTCAGCACCAAGAAGGAAAAGAAACCTTTCGGAGATAGTTGTAAAGAGATTTAAGGTTGCACAGAGAATGCGCAAAATTCGCTAACGAAAAAAGCAGTTTTTTTCCACACCGTATGTCAGATCTTCATAAAAATCAATCAGCAGTACTGTAACAACATTCTACACACGCGGATTGATTTTTATGAAAATCTGACATACGGTGTGGAAAAAACTGCTTTTTTCGTTTGCGACTTTTGCGCATTCTCTGTGCAACCTTAAGTCGTTATGTTCGGCAACTCTGGATCGGTTCGCACCTCGGCAGGTGATGATGTTTGCAGCTGACCTGAGCAGGTCAGTTAAACCACGAGAGTTGCACAGCAAGCAATAAACAGCACTATTGGAAAAACTGACACAAAATAAAAAGAGCAAGAGCACATTCCCTCCTAAAGTAATACCAAATGGTGGCCCGGAAGAAAAAGGATTGGGAAGATCAAGCGGTTTAGGTTTAGTCGATAGGCTTACTACAAACCACCAAAACAACAATCCGACACTTTTCGATAACAGATATTGTCCCAATTTGTCGAGCCAAGTTTATACCTTCCTTAAGTAGATAAGGAACGATATACTTTGAATTCTTTGAAAATTTTCTGTTTCTGCGCACTTGTCTGCAACACATCAATATTATCCTCTTTTATTGACGAAATAGACTATATACTCCTTTTCAAGTATATCGAAAATAATGCAATCCTTGATGAGATCCCTTAAATATGAAAAAGGCAAGTCTTTAATGATGGTTTATGCAAGCAGTTGTTAGAAGAAAGACGATCAGGTGGTAGCACTCTGGAGCGAATCAGCACCACAGAAGAAGTACAGGGGACTTCTAAGAACGAGAAAAAGGTAAAGAAAAGGGCTAAATTGTTATAGTTATTGATTTTAGGAAAAAAAATAGATGGGAGACCTATGACTTGCCATAATATTTCGAACCAGGACGTTGGGTGCTTTTCTCGGGCCCGAAAGCAATCCATTGACCGAGACAGACCTGGCGGAACTATACTCGTTACACACTTAGACAATGTGCTCGATGTCGTGACAGCCGTCATTACAAGCGCAGATACCACGAGCCCAATACAACAGAGATGTGCATCCAGCGTGTAATGGTTTGTCATGAGTCAGGATATCACACGAATGATGATGGTTTGGTAAAGAACACCGTCAGTAACGTAGAACTGCAAATGCGAGATGTTTGGCTCCTATTTTAGCAAAAGAAAATCCTTTTTGCATTCATCGCGGTATCGATTTGGATAGGAGTTTTCTCTGTGATCACTCTCGCCAACCTGTAATTCCGCAACCGTGTAAGAATTTAAACATCCCTACAAATGATAGCACGAGTGCTGCAGCTTTTAACCGACAGTGAAATACGTCACCGTCCCGTAACCGAGACTGCTGAGAGCCGACACTTATAAAATGAGCTTTGAGTTCCGCTCGATCTCATTTAGATTTTTTCACAATCCCGATCGTGTTAGGAGATGGAAAAGTTAGCTCTCAAGGTCGGCTTCGACATTGAAAGGCTATGTGTGGAACTGAGCCACTTAAGGAAAGTCTAAGAAGGAAAGAGATGCGAAATCAATTGCGTTCGACAGAAAATTGTTCTGTGGTGCAGTTCTCGGGCGTCGTAAGGAATAAAAGAACATCTAACCATTGTCAGATAAACCGTTCTAGCACCTAGAAGTCGGAAGCGAAAGTTACGTTTAATCGCTTGATAGTAACCATTGTGAAGTTTTGTTAATCAAAAAAATGTAAGTTCATAAAAAAAAATGTATTTGCATTAGCTAACAAAAAGACAGTTCTAGGTCTTGCGTAGATGAAATTTGTAAAAACAAGGGGTGAAGAAAGTGTACCTCTAATCAGTTAGATACCGTGTACCCACTGTTAACCGTGGGTCTTTTTTTTGGTTTCGGATCATTCGTCGGTCACGACTGACCGCCCTGTCACGCGGACATCCGTTGAGAGCCACACTCCCCTTGCGACGTCGCAGAGTTTTTCCACCCCAACCTACGGAGAAAGTACATTCCCGCGCAGACGCAACATACTCGTCTACCAATCTCCCCAACGCCGGTAACACGTGTGGCGAAACTCCCGCGATGAATGGCTAAAACCACCACCATATGTAGATGGCGTCAGTGATGCAAGCATTTCTTCTCGAGTAACGGAGTCACGTGGAGGCTCTTTTGTAATCAGCCCAACAGCTCTGCGAAGAATTGACTGACGGTATCGCCATCTGTGATCTCGAAACCACATTCTCGATACGAATCAAGCGCAGGAACTGCATAATCAGGGTGTCGGTACGTGTATTCGACCAGTTCCACCTTTATATCATATGAAACCATACCAGTTGCCGTGATCGGATTGTTCCAGCCAGCAGTACGCACCGTCATCGACCTAGCTATCGTAAGATCAGGTACCACCAGATAAAAATAAGCACAAATTGTACGAAGTAGGGCGCTGGTCGCACTTTCGAGTGCAGATACGATGATCGGATGTAGGAGTAGGTGTCGATTTAAGTCACTGACAAACCCGAATGCAACAATTATAAAGACGGACGGTTTATTGTGATTATTGTTTGGTTGCGTTTCGTTATTTCGTTGAGTTCTAATGGATTTTGAATATACGTTCGCATCTCAGTTCTTTTGGGCTAGATTTTCGGTAAATTGTAGTAAATGAGAGATTTTGATCGGGTTCTTCGGAAGGTCCGAATGCGATTGGGTGTTTGAGCTTCCTAATTAACCGGCCCTAGATAACGAGCCTCAGCCGGGCCATTACAACGCCTCAGCAGCCTCTTCTCGGAGAGTGGCGCTAAGCTGCTGGAGGTTGAGAACTGAAACATTCGTTACAACCGGAAATCGGATCGAAATAAAATTTTATAACAGTTTCTGTGGACGCAACACCGTTCATTTGAGACTAAGCATCGTCACATTGGTCCAGTAATCACTGATAAATCGATGTAACTGTTATTTTGAATTTGAATACTTCCGCCGGGACTTTCGGAGCCGTCGATGGTGGCCAATGTGGCTGATGAAACTTTGAATGAATCTTCGTGACCTAGAACTACAAAACCAAGCAGTTGTGGCCACATTTTCGAAAAGTTTTTGGTAAACAAATTTCACCTTTTTACATTCATCGCCGTGTGCGTTGAAATCGGGATTTTCTGAGTGTTCGTACTCATAACCCTGTAATTCAGGAACCGGCCATCGTATCAATTAGAAATTAAATAGCGGCCAATGGGAACGCTATACCTCTCATTTGAGACCAAATTTGTAAAAATCGATAAAGAATTCACTGATGAAAAATAGGTATGACATTAACATAAGGACTTCCCCGGAGGCATCTGTCATAGGTGGCCAATGTGGTTGAAGCGACTTTGATCTACACGCAAATCCAAGTATCCAAGTAATGTTGAACACATTCTAATATGTATTGCATCAGTTGATATCATGATATATACAAGAATTTGCTGTAGCCAAGGCTGTAGAGAGAAATTACGGGCCTGGGGGGGGTCTAGCATAAGGGCCCCCTCCATCATTGTAGATTTTTCTAACACAGAAACTGTTAAGCTCGAAATCTGAAAAATAAATATCAGCTATGCATTTCATGGAGAACTATAGAAGAATAGTGCTGTTAATTTCAATGACTTTTATCATTTCAAAGGATGGTACGATCAATTCTATTTTGTTTATTTTCCGTCGGTCTCGTGTGCCTATCACTGACACCAGAGAGGTGACTCCAAACCAGATATCGGTACATCTACACCGGGACCAACGACTCTATTTCCCTTGTGAATAAAGACGTGACACAAAGTTTTCACCTCAGAACATTCTAACGACCTCGGTTGGGATTGAAGCCAGACCCACTGGACTGACAGCGTTCACGCTTACCACTCAACCGCCGGCGTCGTCTATGATCAAAGTTTTGTCAAACAACAATGATTAAGTTCAAATAGCATAAAAAACAGAAAAATACTCAGCTATGCTTTCGGTTGAGCGTCACTTAATTACTGCCATCAAATTCTGTACAACCACCTTGTCTCATTCGTTCGCCACATACAGTTTACTTTGACAGTTTTAAGTCATATTCAGGTTCCGCTTGACGATTGACCAATATTCCTTGATAGGGCCGAGTTCTGGTGTGTTGGGAGAGCTCTTGTCCTTGGGCGCCACCGGATCCTTGTAGGCGTTATACCACTACATGTCCTCTTTTCCGTAATGGCAGTGTTCAAAATTCGGACAAAATAGCATGGAATAATCGTGTTACTTCATGAAAAACGTTATTTTCATGCACTTTTTCACATAAACTTCCTTGTTGACGGGTTCGATCGCAATGAAAATGTCGCATCAAACCACAGGTACATAAAGCCTGCCGAATCAGATATTTCTGTGTGATCTTCGACAGCTTCATATGCTTGAAAATATCGGCCACTGCTCCTCCCGGTTGCCATTACGCTGGCGATAGTTGATTTGGTCACTTTTAACGGTTTCACTAACTTGGCGTGCAAGTACTTCGAATTCAGGCAATACGCGAGCAAAATTTCCCTGTGTTTCTTGTCTTGCTTGGACGACACTGTCCAAGAGCAAATGTCAAATAAAAAAGTCTGCACGAGTGGCAAATGAGGGTTTTGCGAATTTCTTGAGTTTCATGTTTCATCAAGTTTACGCCGACCAAATTTTAATCATAAATCCTTTTAAATATCCCTTCTAAATTTGGAATGGCTTTGAAAGTAGCCGATTTATCAATATTTTCAAATTCATCCATAAGTCGGTATTGCATGGATTTTTTTCGAATCTTTGTCTGGTTCCACCTAAAATTCGTTAAAAAACAATACATTCGGCTAAGTGGGTGCGCTACAACATTGCCAGTCTCTGAAAATACAACTTCTTATTTGTTCGGTAGTGTTGCTGATTTTTTTGGTTTCAGGAAAAACTCATTCAGGTGATTATCGCGAGTTCTTTATTTATATATTTGGTGCAATATTATTGAAGAACTCGTAAATAAAACTTTGCAGAAATTTCAAAAATAGTAGCAAAATGTAAATTTTATAAATTTGAATAAAAACAAAAACAACATTCAATGGAAATAGAATTTAAACAGAGAAAAATAACAAAAGGAACAAACGAGGAAATACTAATTAATAGATACAATGAAACAAAAGAAAAAAGCTACAAAATGACATTAAAATAATGGAAAAATATTAAAAATATGCAAACAGTCAAAACCTGCTAATATCAAATAAAGAAAAAAATCCAAAATTAAGAAACAACAGAAAAAGTACAAAATTAAGACAACGTAAAAATAAAAAAAAAACTTGCATGTGTGAAAATAATTTGAATAAATAGCAAAATAAAACCGAAAGTATAATTAAAACAATTAAACTAAACGAAGAAAATGAGAAAGTTAATTAGACAAGCATTGCAGAAATAGAAAAATATTGCAAAATGGGTAAAATAGTGAAAAACGGGTAAATAACGAAATTAAAGCTAAAACACCGTGGAAAACATTAAAAATTAAAAAGAAAGAAATATGAATACAGCAAAAATATAAAAACAAGAATACAATAACAAATATAGAGAAAAAAACGAAATAGAACCACTGAAATAGTCGTAAAAATATCAATTATACAAAATGTTTGAAATATAAAAATTAGTACCACATTTAAAAATTGAAAGCATGAAAACAGAGAATTAAGAAAATGTTAAAAATGTTTCAAAACAGAAGAAATGATAAAGTACAAGAATGGAATGAAAAAAAAAAATAGCGATGAAAAATAAAAAAAACCTGTTTTAATCCACCTAGCGGTGCAATTGTGCCTTTCTCATTTCTCTAAACTATGGCACGGAGGCTTTTTATGTTCAACATAATTGTGGAAATGTCCATTACATTCTTAGTATACTTTGCACTTATACACAATGGCATGCCAGCCACGAACTTGGTGAGCTACGTGTCGACGGTGAAACACTTGAAACAAAAAAATATCATACTCCATTCGCCTAATCAGCATTAGATCAATGTTATCTGCTTGCTAACTCATTTTGTCATGCGGGGATGGGCATGTGAGGAGGGCGAAAGTCCCATAAACGAACGACTCCCCAGCTTAAATTGGTATGCTTTGTAATATAGTGGTGGTTTAAAGATGATGGGGTTGAAAGGGAGGGGTATGAGGTGGTGGTCTGAGGGGTGATTTAAGGAGATTTTTAAAGGAGGGGAGTGAACAGTAGAAGGGGGGTGTAACCCCTCTCCGTAAACCATCAACTACGCCCCTGTTAAAATCCAGAAACCTTATGCTAGTCGAAAAAAAAATTTGGCCTGAGTCGAATGGGATATGACACTCGGCCCTCCGGGCCGGGATTAGGTTGACGTTTTTCAGAGTGATTGCATAACCTTTCTATATGAGAAAGGCAAAAATGTGCAAAATCCAAAAAAGTGAATCTTCGTCAAATTTTTTTTCGTGTTTGCATCAAATCTCGACGTTTTATGTACCTTGAATACATTTAGCATCAAAAATAAAAATTCTATTTTTAATTTTTCCTATAGTTTATATGAGAAATTTCTGTGTGGCCGCACTCTGAAACCCGTAATTCCGGAACCAGAATTCCGATCGATCCAAAATTCAATAGCAGCCGATGGGAAGGTTGCACCTTTCATTTGAGACTAAGTTTGGGCAAATCGGTCCAGCCATCTCTGAGAAAAATGAGTGACATTATTTGACACATACGCACATACATACACACACACATATACACACACATACATACACACATACACACACACATACAGACTTTTTCCGATCTCGACGAACTGAGTCGAATGGGATATGACACTCGGCCCTCCGGGCCGGGATTAGGTTGACGTTTTTCAGAGTGATTGCATAACCTTTCTATATGAGAAAGGCAAAAAATCTCAAAGAAGAATTAAAAAATAAATAAATGGGAATAGATTGAAGAAAAAATAGAAAGTGGAAATAGCCCAAAACAGACAATAGTGAAATCATAGAAAACATGTAGAATCCAAATTGTTTAACCCATTCATGCCCATTTTTTGTGGACAACAACGTTTTTAAACAGCTATAACTTTTGATTGAGGCAAGGTTTGCTTACAACAACAAATAAGGCTAATAAATGTGACTATTACCTTTCATTTGAGTATTAACAGTTACAAAGATCAGCTCTAGAATAGAAGTTGTTGCATTAAGTCCGATTGGATTCTGATGGAGCAGTGCTGCCAGAGACAGTTTCCGTTGACGACGGAAAATGAATTTTTCATATATCTTCTTTATGTTGCAATATTATTGAAAATTGATAAAACTTATCAATTTAGGCAGTCTTTGGCTACGTTTTCCACGCAATTGGACTATTGTAAATATTCTACAAAAATTGTATTGAGCATTGGAACGTAAAAATTGAGCAGCTTCTAGCACTGCGAGGGAAGTACCTATCTTTATGATAAAAGGCTTTTCGTGTTTCTTGACCCCATCGTTTTTAAGGAAAAATAGTTTTGAAACCTTACATGCACTAGAAAAAAGTTGGGCATGAAAGGGTTAAATGGGTAGAAATGAAAATCCTAGAAGAAATTGAAAAAAACAAGTATATTATCGTGAAGAAAAACAAGAGAAAATTTAAAAAAATAAATAAATCTTTAAAAAGTAAATGCGGAAAAAAAATAAAATTTTATGGAATGGAGAAACCGAAAACATGCACAAAACACAAAAAGATCAAAATAAAGTAATAAGAAAAATATCCACATGAAAAAGTAACAAAATAGAAGACATGGAAATCAAAATTGTTTGAATGTGTGAAAAAAGAAAATGCATACCAATAAACAAAAATGGGTGAATATTGAAAATATCCATGCAAAAGGAAAGCATTAATTTCTAAACTGATAAATGGAGAACAGAAAATTTCACAACAAGAAAAAATTAAAACGAAAAGGTAGAAAAAAGTAAATGAGAGAAACCTATAATGAAAAATATGGAAAAAAGGAGGATACAGAAATACTAAAATAAGTTTATTGGAAGATATGAAAAAATACAAAGAAATAATAGAAAATAAAAGTTTAGTTAAATAAATTAAATAAATTTAATGAAATCAATTGAACAAACGAATACAAATGAAACGAATAAAGCGATAGATAAAATGCAAAAATGGAAAAAATATGAAAAGATGAAACGAATTGAAAAATTGGGAACTGCAAAAAATGGAACAAATTTTAAGAAAGACACAAAAATGGTAAAAATAGAAAAAGAAAAATATGGGGCAAAATATATAAAAAAGTAAAATAAGATTGAATGAAGAAAATAGAAAGAATACAAAACCTGGATGAAATGGGAGAAGAAACAAAAAATCAAATATGAATCAAAAGAAAAAATGCAAAAATTCATTTAAATTGAGAAAGCTTGTTAAAGATGGCAAAAACTGTAAGGTTCTCGTATTTAAACAAAAATACGAAAATTTACTGTGGATCGTTTTCTTCGAGGATTCTCATGTTTTTTTTATTTCGATTATAGAGGTTTTAACCTTAAGGTCATTCGCCTCTTCGGGTTAGAAAAATTTCTAACCCTATGTTCTTTCTTGATTTGTGGAGTTATTCAGAATTAGTTTCATAAATCGTATTTAACAGGTTGCTGAGTTTTTTTCTTATTTCTAATACATTATTTTGTGATTCATTTAGCAGCCACGACGGATTGAAATAAGTAGAAATAGAAGTCACATGTCGTCCTGATTAAATGAAAAATCGCGATTGTAATAATCATTAAAAAAAACCACTGTTTTCTTGAAACCCATACACAGATTGAACGTTTCGAATTAATTAGTTAAATACGAATCAAAATCAATTTCGAAAGCCCAGAACTTTCAATTTTAACTAACTTACTTTTTTTAAATAGTTGGTCAAAATTATGAGATAATTGTTGTAAAGTATGAAATAGAAAATAAATTTCAGTTTTTTAAAAAACGATTCACAAAAAAAAGATCATGTTCTTTTGCCCACTGCGCGTTAAAATCGTTTCTGAGTTCTAAGTTTCAAAGTTTTCCTTTGATTAGTTTCATGCAGTATAAATATTATAATGTGATAATGTAGATTAACTTTATAATAGAAATTGGAGGAAATTAGATCATACCAACATTGAAACTCTAGTTGAATTTTCAAATAAATTGTTATTGAAAAAATATTTGACAGAATAATTCCTTTTGTTCAAAGTCCGGGCCCTCTCCAAGACTCCGGGCCCGGGAGGAAACACCCCGTTCCCCCTCCCCTCTCGGCAGCTCTGGCTGTAGCTCGTAACTCCGGAACCGGAAGTCGGATCAACAAAACATTCAAAAACGACGGAGTAGAAGGCTGTACCTTTCATTTGAGACTAAGTTTGGGAAAATCGGCATATATTCCATTTGCGACCATTCTAACTAGGTATCCAGATCATGGACGCCAACGCATGGTTTGTACAACGAATTAGTCTACTTTTTCAACCGATCAAAACAAACGTAAACATCACACCTACGAAAGAACCTCATCCGCTGTCAGAAGAAGAGCGTCCAGTATTGCACCAGCAGGAAATAATCATGCGACTATTGGTGATGACTAGTTTTAGGTCAAATATTGCACTGTGCCGAGCCCCGAATTTTATGTCCAGATGAAAATAAAATCTCTGCAATCAGTTAAAAAATTTGAAATAATTGATTATTTATACTTGAAAATGCATTACAGTATATTTCAAAGTTTATATTTTGTTCTGGCCGCACTGGTGGTTCTTTTTTGTGTGTAGGATGCATAAAGTTTGTTTTGATTATGGTAGTGATAGGAAAAAACAGCGATAATATGTACCACAGTAGCGTTTAACGATTGCTTATATCCAGCTGAAATAACGGTATGTATCAGTGAAATATTTAACATAGTTATGGTGGAATAACGACATATTAGGCGATAATTCTTGAGCGTTTTTTCAAAACGTCATATCTGCAATAAGCTACTCTCTGTTTACTTTCTCTTCTGTTAATAATTCGGTCATTTTAACACTTATCCCTCAACTCTTTGCATAATATGCTAGTTAAAACCACCGTCTTTCGATCTGTACTGTAAAATAAGTGAAAAATGTTATAGTGACGCCGTAAAAATCGAAAGAGAAAGTAAACAAAGAGAGTAACTCATTGCAGATATGACGTTTTGAAAAAAACGCTCAAGAATTGCCATTCATAGTATTCATAGTTTTGCTAAGCACCGTTGCGTCCTAGCACGCCTATTTTTGCACATTACTATTTTAGCCAAATACATGTTGTATCGCATATGGTTGGTTGGAAACAGCGTTGCCAATGTTCCAGATTTATCTGGAATCTTCTAGATTTTTCCCAACCGGATAAACATTCATTCCAGCCAGACATTTTTTTGACATTTTAATTGTTTAAATTTTGCCAGATTTTTTCAGATATTTTAAGTTTTACGTTAGACCACAGAGGGGCTACCATTGTGCCAAATCTTGCCAGCCAGAGTTTTTTAAGCTTCAAGCAAAAAGTCAAACCTCATATTCTATCAGGTTTCTAATTTGTAGAAGTTGTTACACAAAAACTTTGGAAAACTGGGTCATATTATTCCAAACAAAAATTATTACACGTTCTATGAAGACCAAAAAGCGTGCCAAGTTTCGATGACTTTGCGACCGCTGTCGAGTGACAGAATTTGACAGACATTTTTAATTTAACAGACTTCCAGATTTTCTTTGAAAAATAGTGGCAACCCTGGTTGGAAACCAAAGGGTGCGGAGTATAGTCACAATAGGCTCTACTGCCATAAAATGCGCATTACCAATGTGATTTTCATCACTTAAAGATAAAAACCAAAATCATCGATTTTACTGGTAAAAATTGCAAACTATTTTCAATTAGTAAGACTCATTGTTTAACCCTCTAGTTCCAAAACATGATTGTATGTTGTCATCCGCACTAGCATTTCTTCCCAATGCTCACAACTTTCATACACACACATTATTTGAATATTCGTAGCTTTCTGTCAAAGGCTATTGTAGCTCAAAGTTAAAAATTCGAGGAAAACGTGGAAAAAAACTATTTTGTGTTCAGTGGTAATCTTCATTAAACAAATTTTAACTATTTTTGGAAATTTCAAAAACTAAAAAAATAATTTTGAGTAGCCTGTTACTAGCATTTCACTGTAGATGTGAATTGGTTTAGTGGAATAATTCGGAAGTTTAGGTTTTTTGGTAAAATACTTTGCCCGCCTACAGGCGGTGTTGGGCAGCTGAGCGAAAAAAAAATTCAGTCTTTAGTGATTACTTATCGTACCGAAACTAGCGTTATGTGCAATTTTAGCTGAAAAGAAGCATGTTTTAAAAACTTTGGGTGAATGTTGCTGTTATGTTATGGTTATTCTTATCATTCAATCATATTTAGGGGAAAAAATTTGGGCACTACAGGGTGCCAATAAGATAGAACAAGGAACATCTACCAAATTCTAAGAAAACCGTCGTTATTGGTAATGCAGATAAGTATGGCAAAATATATGCTTGAACAACGTTTTGAAATTTTGGAATTTTACGTAAATTATAGGGTGACCAGATGTCCTGGCTTCCCAGGACATGCCCTGGTTTTTGATAGATTGTCCTAGTGTCCTGGGACTTCGAGGAAATGCTTGATTTGTCCTGGTTTTTCTCTTCCAAGGCAAAAATAATTCTTCGCTTGATTCATTCTTATTTCAACGTAATCAAATCGACCCGGTTCTGGTCGTGGACCGAAATCTGGGGCGCTTTCGATGTTGATGAAACGATTGATAGCTAAGCTTCTTCTTGGTTTAAATTCGTCTGGACCCGGCGAATTTCCTCCACAACTTTTAACCCTAGAAAGTAGCACTGGGGTAAAAATGTACCCCACGGCTTCTTTGGAACCATGTGAAGACGAGAATTCGGCATTTACCGACCTGGGATCCTAACCGTAATTCAATTTAGAGTTTCTAGTAAGAGTAGGAAAAGATGGTATAGCCAGTTTGCTTATAGCCTTTGTGGAAGCAAGTGTCAAAGTTAGCGTGGGGTACATTTGTACCCCAGTGTACGGTTGCCGTTAGTGTTTTATCAGGTATCGTGCAGTCAGTGGAAATGTGATTCGTGACAATACCAGTTTAAATACTAGTTGTTTTACTACGTAAGTAACACGTAGTGTTATATAATCGTTTTTTAATCATTTATTTAATCAATTTAATTTAATTTTGAAGCGGAACAAAAAGTCGTTCTCATTTTTGCTAATTCTTATTGTTTTGTTGTTTATTTTTTATAGTTTTTCAAAGCAATGGCTCGCAAGTATAATTTGCGCACAGTAACTGATGTAACAGCAACGTTGCGTGTTACCCATGTATTACTGGTCAGGAAAAATTTTCAATTTCAATTTCCACCCCATTTTGTGGTATTTTCCAAAACACGATTTCACTCTTCAAAATATTTGCACTTTTTCAAAAATATCGAAACTCCATTTCATACCGTTTCAAGACCATTCTTTCAGCTTTAAGAATCATTTAATTTTTTCAAATCGGTTGAAAATTCGCAAAGTTATAGTAATTTTTGTGAAAAACGTCAAAACTGCGATTTTTTCACTTTTTATTTTGTTCAAACCAATTTATGTACCATTGATTCAATAAATTCTTTACTTTCACTTACACGTTTGTTTTTATTATACATTTCTTTTGATAGCATTTTTACCTGCGAAAATTGCAATCAAACGCATGGGGTACAATAGAGTGACAGAAAAAAATGACCCCCATCGGCCCACCCCTGAGTCGATTCCTAGTCTCACCAGGAGTGTCTGCTCCAAATTTGAGCCAAATCGAAGAAGTCTAGCTACCGGACCAACGTGCTTGAAGTTTGTATGGGATTTTTCGACAATTTACATGGAGAAAACCCACTTGCTCACATTTTCGCCGCTAGGTGGCACTGTATACATCAGATTATCACCAAAAGTGAAACTTAAGAAGATAATTTTATTATCTACAACTTTGTTGAAGACTGCAAAGCGATCCGACTCCAATAAGAAAAGATATTAAACTTTTAACGAAGTGATGTCTGAGTCAGTTTTGCATGGGGCCTAGCAGTGCATGGTAGTGTATCAGTACTAGGTTCTAACAAACTAAACATTTTTATGGAATAATGGTTAGATTTAGCTGAATAGTATGTTCGGAAGAATTGTAGTACATAATACGAGTTATGTTTTGGTTAGAAAATTGTAGTTCCAGATCTGACCGCATAGATGGCGCCAACCCTAACTTTTCAACGAAGAGAGATAGAGATTAGGTGACTTCTACAAAGTTGTAGAACAAGAATATTGCAGTAATTCTTCCAAACATCTCGATATTCTATCTCTCTCCGTTGAAAAGTTAGTGTTGGCGCCATCTATGCGGTCACAGATTGAACTAAAATTTTCTAACCAAAACATAACTCGTAGTATGTACTGCAATTCTTCCGAACATACTATTCAGCTAAATCTAACCATTATTCCATAAAAATGTTTAGTTTGTTAGAACCTAGTACTGATACACTATCATGCACTGCTAGGCCCCATGCAAAACTGACTCAGACATCACTTCGTTAAAAGTTTAATAACTTTTCCTATTAGAGTCGGATCGCTTTGCAGTCTTCAACAAAGTTGTAGATAATAAAATTATCTTCTTAAGTTTCACTTTTGGTGATAATCTGATGTATACAGTGCCACCTAGCGGCGAAAATGTGAGCAAGAGGGTTTTCTCCATGTAAATTGTCGAAAAATCCCATACAAACTTCAAGCCCGTTGGTCCGGTAGCTAGACTTGTCCGATTTGCTTCAAATTTGGAGCAAGTACTCCTGGTGGGACTAGAAATCGACTCAGGGGTGGGCCGATTGAGTTTTCAAAAATTCATTATTTTTCTGGGCAGTCTAGGGTACAATTATACCCTAGGGTGGAAAACGCAAGTGCAACGTTCTAAGGTCAAAAAGCCACATCGACGTTTGGGTGGCTCCGCTTATTCCCATCGTACTAGCATCTCTTGTCAGTGGCCTATTTCCATCTGAAGATGGGTTGCTAGAAATCCGCGAACAGGTTTCCAGTCCGTAAAAAGGGGATTAAGCGAGACGTCAACAACTATCGTGCTGACCTGGGTTCGATTCCCAATCCCACACATAGGATTAGACATTTTCCTAAAGAGATTTCTAACCCGAAAAGAGGCGAATGACCCCAAGGTTTTAAAATTACTATAATCGAAATAAAAAAAATAACTTCATTGAGAGCTGTCTTGAATTTTTGCTAATCATCACCATGGCATCAGGGCTTCGCATCTGGACGTTTGACAGCGACTTACCTTCTGTTACAATATCCTAAACAATAAAGAGTATGGAATGTCGAGAACAACCAACAACTAATCTGCCACTTTTGATAAATCGAACCACGATATAAAAATCGTTAAAAACAAATATTTTTAATCGATAATATTTTTTGTCATTGTTTGATTACCTCATGAAAGATGTAGTGAATCAGACAAAACATCAAAATTTAAATGAAAATAAACTTTTAATTTGTGGACAAATAAACCTGCTAAGCAAAAAATGTCTTGACAGAACTCCTTTCTATTCTGCGAAAGCTGTTGCCAAAGAAACGGAAGGGCGACTAGGCTGACTTATCTAAATACCATCGAGCGGCAGGCTATTAAAAATTCGCACTGGGCTATCCGCCATAACTTTACGTTTACGGGAAAAATTTTAAGTTATACATACTAGATGAAGTTATAAATACTATATGAATATAAACTGGAATATTTTACAAATAATTAATTTAGGTGTACTTGATATTTCTGAAGGGGGAACATGATTGCACGAAAGAGAGAAAAAACGCAATGACAACTGCAAAGTCCGAACTGGAAGTCAGGGAGCTTAGTCAGCGAGGGAGAGGACCGCGTCATTCTGTGAACGATTTTCGTGAATAGCAATTCGAAAATAAATTGTCCCACAAAAAAGCAGCCTGAAATTTTTTTTTTGTGAATCATCACCAAATATTAAAATATATATCAAGGATACGACAGAAGGTAACTGATACTGTTGATGTTTCTGCTGTACGATGTACTTTTGGTGCTGAAGACTTCACGACTGTCCTTCGCGAATGATCTCTAGATATTTCGTCTGATTCGCTCAACTGAATATTTCTCCAACACCTGCATCCAGTTTTCGCTGACTGGTATAGAAAGATCCGCATGTGGATAAATCTGAAGTAGTGCTCGGTAAGCATTCGAAATAAAGATCCCTTTGGTTTCAACTATCTGCAGAAATTGAATTCGAATTTTATTCATTACCGAAAACCAGGAAAAATCTGCAAGGTTTTTTCAAGCAGGAAGTATCGGCAATTTTTTTTGAACCAGCGGGGTCCCCTTACGACTGTCCTGGTTTTTTACTCGTCTGATATGGTCACACTAACATAAATAGAGTTTTGTCAAGCGTAATTTCCGTAGTCTGCTGCCAAAAAGATCATCTTCTTAGTCGTGACAGGTTTTTTACTAAATGGGTATTTAGACTAAACGGATTTAGTGTGGTGGGCAGCCGAAGGAGATCCTAAACACTCTATAACATCCAAAAACGAGACTGTGTGAATATTCTGGCAGTAATTTCAACACAAGAAGTTTAGAAATCCAAGAATTCATTAATTCAGGAACACTTTTTTCAATATTCTTGAGTGTTTGTATATCTTTTCAATGGTACAAACAGAACTGAATAATGAAAACTAACTTTAATACTAAAATAACAAAATACAAAAACCTCTTTCTGGGGCCCAATTTACCAATAGTTTTCTCAATTTGTATATGTATTTCTTAATATAAACAATTTGTTTATTATTCATTACATGGTATCTATAACGAGAAGAAACAACTGTAATGTTTCACTTTGATTGAATCGGAATTAAAACGAATGATTTCGTGGAATGCGTCAAAAATCAATAAATCGATTATATTTTTCGATCGGAAAATGGTCATTCCGAATGGCAACCACTCACTTAATACTAGAGTAGAAAATCATCAAGATAAAGCCCGTAAGCCAGCAATCAATTCGTTAACAGGACAGTTCCTCAGAGAAAAAAAACTCATCTCGACAAAACACCAAACAAAAAACCTTTCTAGATGAGAAAGGCAAAAAAAAACACAACACAAAAGCCACAATTTCTCGCTTCAACTTCTCTCGATCGGAGCCAAATTGAATTAAAATTATCCGACCAACAATCGAGTGATTCAATTTCCCGTCGCACAAACAACTTTGATCGTTAGGCGAAAGAAGCAAGAGGGAAAAAAAGATGATGCCATCGACAGCCCTCGCGTGTTTAGCCCCAGTAACGATTTTTTTTCAGACTGGTCAAATCTTAAAGCACTTCGTTGTATCAGAATTTGAAAGTTCTTTTGAAATGCATCATGTTTTAAAGGAATCAAACGCATATTCGAAATTCGAAGATTTGTTTTCTTATTTTTTATTTAGTTTTTTCTTTGTAAATCAATTTTTAACACATTCACGAAATTCTCATGCAAATGGAATGTTGAACCTTTGAGTATTTTAACAGAAATAAACTTTGTCCGGACTAGTGTAGCTGGCTAGCTCGGACCGTAAGTCGCGAACAACAACACTTCACATCACGCATCGCTTCACTCTGACCAATGATTCTGGAAAACTCGCAATCGCTCGTTCCTCCCATGACGACTGTGGTTTCTAGAAGAACGTAACCATTCTGGTAACTATCAGCTCACCCGGGGCGCGGTTGTATCGGAGTTAATTTTGTTCGGCCTTGACGGCCGGCTATCGTTCCATCCCCCAAAGGGTCCCGCCACAGGCAATCGTCGCCGCCGCTGTTTCATCACGTCTAATAGATTTAATCTAGTCATGACCGCATATCCGAGCCAGCATCCCCGCGGTTACAAAGCTCCATTTGGATCGGTCACCACACCACCATACAGCCATCAGTACCTACTGGGTGTTGGATGCAAATGAATTCAAACGTGCTTCGTTGTCCTGCTGGCTGGTTAGGTGACCATCATCGGTCGAGCGTGTGATTTCTCGATTGTAACGATTTCGAAGGTTTCACTGTGAATGCCAGCGGTGACGACGATGGCGACGACGACTACGACGTGGTGTGGTTAGAATGGTCAATGATGGAGAAAATCCTCGGGTTGCGACTAGGTTCAGCTAAACAATGGTTATTATTGCGTTGGCCGGTATTGAGTCAAAGTTTCCACAAATTTCATTACTACGTCCGGTACAGAGCTGAGCTGAGAGCTTGGCAGGCTCAGTTTGTCGCATTATCTCGGAGTTCATCTGTCACACACACATACACATAAAGTCGCATTCAAAAAGGGCCGTTATAATTGCAAAGACTCAAAATTGTCGCTCGTGTTGAATCTAAAATTCATTCGCAAGGTTGCCAGTTTTTTGGTTTAGGATGTTTTTGTAAATTTTGCAAATTTGTATCCTGCTGTTTTAGGAGCACCATCCTTCATAACGAAGCTTTTCTTGGATCTATAAAATGAACTAAGGGGGGAAGGGAATCTAATTGTAGCTCTAACTGCTTTAAAGAAATTAAAAATTTTAATTGAACATGTGCCATCTTAAACAGCAGTAACGTACTTAAATTGCACAGTAATTTCATTTTAACAACTATTATACATATTTTGAGCTTTACATGAACAGAAATATATTTTCTTCGACATTTTACAGCTCTTGTAGACATCTTTTTAAACACGAAGGCTCGAAAAAAGATTTCGGGACGTTTTTTGTTACTTGATATAAAAATTGTAATATAGTAAAAATTGGTTGAACTTAATATGGTAAAAACTGATTTTTTCCAACGAGAAAACCACAAAAATATCTGAAATGTGATTGAAACACTTGAATGCAACAAATATGACCTTATTTATGCGCTTTTTAATATGACCCACAGCCACTTTCCCTCAATGATTTTTTAAAAACCTGTTGGCACGATAAAGTACACCTCTAACTAGAGCGATAAAATGTCAATTTCAAACGAACTAATACATTGGAAGTGAAACTGCAGGTCGTTTTCCCTAAGCATACCGCCAGTCTATAAGTTGACTTCTACTACCTTCTTCATATGAGTCATTCAGAGTTCACTGTCAATTGAATGACAGTTTCTGGTCATTTGATTTTTTATCTGTTTAGTTTCAATTGAAAGCCATCAGCACTGTCTCAGCTTATGGAAGTGAGCCATTCCAATTACCCAAATTCAAATGCAAACAACTCCAGCCAAGATAATAAATATGTACAGGGTAGTGGTAAGTTTAATGCTGTTTATCATGTGGTTTAATGTATTGTGTAGATCATTGATGCCATTTTGCAGACTAAGATGGCGACTTTTGGCTACCACATAACAGCAAAAACTATCATCAATATGGGTAGTGAGCAGGTGATGGAAATTGATGAAGAACGACATTTTGAAAAGCAAGTGGGCGACTTACGGTTATCATAAAATAATGAAAACTATGCTCAATTTGGATGCATATGAAATATAGAACTTGACAGTAATTCTACGAAGATCCGTCTGAAAATCTTTGAAAACTTGCCCGACCATCTTAGATTTACAGATTAGATAGAACTTTACACGTTTCATCGGCATGGAAGATTAAACATTTTCCACAGTTAATAAGGTTGTTTTGACTCAAGAGCAATTTTTCAATAGGGCGTAAAAGATTCTACATGTAACATTTTCGCAAAAAAATCGTTTTGTATGTCAATTAGTATTAAATTTAAAAACATGTATAAAGTTACCGTTAGAAAAACTTTTTTACCGATAAGTTCTCCATTATGCAATCACATTCAAAATGTTTCTTTTCTCTTCAAGTCTTTGTTGACAAAATATAAAAAAAAATAAAAAAAAAGTTTTTTTGCAATTCAAATTTTTAACATAAATTTTTAATTTTATGAAAAATGGCACTTTTTTCAGTGTATATTTTTTTCGTACAAAAGTGTTCATTCCCTGTAACTCGTTTTCAGATAGTATTTCTATTTAAAATACGGTAATCGAACAAAAAAAAATTGAAAATAGTGCACGCAGAAATGTCTTTGCCCTTTTGAAAAACTGCTCTTGTACTCAAACCTTGCAATTGACGAATTTCTCGCCAACTCGAACAAATGTTGGCATCTCCCTTTCAGATTTTAATGAAATTTTCTGTACATAAGAACTTTGTCACAAAAAGCCACTTTGCATACTTTGTTTTTCCAAATACGATCTAGACTGTCGTTTGAAAAGGGTCAAACTTTTTTTTACCAATTTTTTTCCAAATGGTTATAGTCTAAATATGACAAATCCTACAAAAAAATATTGTAGCGGTGATTGTCACAAAATTAGTCAGATTTTTGAATAAACATATTGAAGAAATTCTTCATCCACTCCTACACTGAAAAAATCGATTTTAAAAATTTAAAGTCGATTTACAATAAAAGAAAATATCTTTGATTTGGATGAAATTTTCTGGCAAGATAGGTAATTATGTTACCTGCCTATCGTCAAAAATCCAAGTTGGGCGCTTTGAAGGAAAAAAAGTTATAACTTTTCCTTGTCCAAACTGATTTTTTAAAATGTAATTTTATCGAAAATTTAACCAATGAAAGCCATAATCATCTCAGAATTTAATTTCCCAACTGCTAGTTGCCTGATACATGACCAAATAACAATACTATAAAACTAAGGCCTTAAAGCATTCTAGTAATAATAGTTGTGAAGAGCAGTTCTAGTAAAATTATCATTATCGATCAATTGTATAAATCTAAGTTAAACAGTATCAAGTGCTGTTCAAAGATAAACAATCCGAAGTGCAATCGTAATAATTTCGGTTCGAAATTCGCCATCTTGGATTCCAACATGGCGTCAGACATAAATTTCTGGCCCGTACTCGTAGAGACCATTCCGAAAATACCCAGTCAGTCTAGTTTCTAGACTGTGAACTCTGAACTCTGAACTGGACTCTTCACGTTGGATTCTGGATACCGGGTTCTGGCGTCGATATTCTGTGCTATGGATTCGGAACTATGGTTTCTAGGGTCTTGATTCCGGACTCAGGAATCCGAACTATAGACTCTGAAGTATGGACTTCGAACTCTGGAATCTGCACTCGAGACTCTGGATTCTGGACTCTTGGCTCTCCCCTCGGGACTCTGGGTTCTGGTCTCTGGACTATAGACACTCAACTTTAGATACTAGACTCTTCACTCTCATTGCTGGTTGATGGACTCTTGACGCCGACCTCGAATTTCTGAACTATGCACTCTGCGCTCTGAACCACGGGCTCTGGTATCTGGGGTCTTGATCCTTCACTCTGGAATCTGAATTCTAGACTCTGGACTCTGAACTTTAGGCTCTGCACTCGGGTCTCTGGATGCTGGATTGTGGGCTCTCTCCTCGGGACCCTGGGCTCTGAACTCGAGGCACTGGGCTCAGTATTTAGGGTTGAGGATTCTGGTCTCTGGACTCTGAACTCTGGTCTTAGGATTCTCGGCTCTGGACTCTGAGCTCTAGATTCTGAACTTTGAACTCTGGATGCTGCACTCTTCGCGCTGTGTTTTGGACTCTGGACTCTCGCCTCGACATTCTGTGTGTAATTCAGATAGACAAACACTTACTTCAGCAAAGTTGTAGAGAAACTCGTTGCAAACATTCTACCTGAAGACGTCAACTCTTTATCTTTTAAGATTTTTTAGATATGTGACATTATTTATATAAACCACTTTGTAAACAAATTAAAGTACAAGTAAAGCACAACAAATGCTGGGAAAATCAGATCTCCCCAAGGCGGCCCTCTATGTAAATACTAGAGCTGAAGTTTGCACTTGCGCTATTTTTATGAAGTAGGCGCAAGGGAATTGTCAGTTTCCGGTGTCAGGTGTACGTCAGGTGATTCTGTCTTCGGCAAGGTAATGAAGTTTAATAGTCCAAGCAATATTCTAGAACATTTATATGATGGAAAAAATCTATAAGAAAACTTATGACGAAAAAACTGTTTTTTAAGGGACCTTTTACAAATAATGTCACATATCTCAAAAGGCTTAAAAGATAGAGAGTTGAAGTCTTCAGATAAAATGTTTGCAAGGAGTTTTTCAACAACTTTGCTGAAGTAAGTATTTATCTATCTGAATTATTGAAGAAAATAAATTTCGTAACTCACTATTAGGGGGATTAATCATCAATCCGATAAAACATAAAGAAGGGGAGTTCTACTCCAAGAAACTTTTTCAAAGACCCCATATTGCTAAAGTCACCCGTTTTGACGCAATCTAAAAAAACCCCTTTTTTGCTCTTTGGGACCACTGTGCGCTGGACCCAGCATTCCCGACTCAGTCCTCTGCTCTCTGAACTTTGAATGCAGAGTACTGAATTATTAACTCTGGATTCTGAGCTCTCGCCACGAGATTCTGTGCTACGGACTCTGGACTGTAGACTGTGGTCTCTGAGCTATGGGCTCTGGGTCTTAATTCTTGACTTTGAACTCTGAATTGTGGACTCTGGACTCTAAACTCTGGACTACGTACTCTGCACTCGGGATTCTGGACTCCGGACTCTGGGCTCTCTTATCGGTACTATGGGTTTTGGTCACTGGGCTATAGAATCTAAACTCTGGATTATTGAATCTGAACTCTGGATTCTGGACTCTGCGCTCTGGAATCTGGACTCTAAACTCTGGTCTCACTATTTTGGGTTACGGGCTCTGGATTATGTGCTGAGAACTCTGAGCTCAGTATTTTGGAATACTCTAGACTCTAGTTTCTGGTCTCTGGGCTCTGGCATCTGAACTCTGAACTCTGCGCTCTGAACTCTGCACTCACAACTCTGCAATCTGGACTCTGAGCTCTGTTTTCGGAACGTTAGGTTCTGATTACTGTGCTATGGACTCTGGACTCTGCATTCTCGACACTGAACTCTGGATTCTGGACTCAAGACTCGCCTCAGTATTTTAGGTTAAGAACTCGCGACTCTGGATTCTGGTCTCTCTCCTCGGGACTATGGACTCTATGCTATGGAATCTGGGATCTGGGTTTTCTTCTCGGGATTCTGAGTTCTGGTCTCTGGGCTATGGACCTTGAGTAAAAATACACTGAAAAAAAATGGCAGCCCTAAGTTTGCGCCGCTAAAACAACAAAAATGATCCATAAAAAATTGAAAAACGATCCATAAAAAGTTGTCAATGTTCCATAAAACAAAACTGAAAATCCATAAAACAGTGTGAATGATCCATAAAAAGGGGTCATTTGATCCATAGATTATGTAAAACCATAAAATGGTCGCAAAAGAGCACTAAAATAGTAATAAAAGAGCAATTAAATTCAACCAATGCCCCATAAAAATATTGGAAATGTTCCATAAAATGATACATTTTGCGCCATAAATTAACTGACATTTATCCATAGAATATTACCAATGTACAATAAAACACGTCGATATGTTCCATAATATCGACAAAAATGTTCCACGGTATTACAAAATACAGCAATAAAATGTCAGAAAAAGTTCCATAAATTTGATGAAACTGTTTGCTAAATAATTTTTCTTGGTCCATAGAAGATGTAAAAATGAACATTAGAAATGATTCATATATCGAACGTTAAATTATGGTTCATGGATGTTTACAAAACGATCCATAGGAAAAGAAAATGTATAACGATCCATTAATATGTGCTTATGCACCAGAAAAATTAAATTTAACGAATTCATGCGAAATTTTTGCTATTTGAACTAATAATAAAGTTTATTACATTTGGTTGTAATGTCAAACTACAACAAACAATGCATACATTATAGTTAAACTTAAGCTTCCGTATCCCACTGGTCAGGCAACTGACCTTGGCTAGCCTGAAATCATTATGGCAACTCTTTAAACGGCAGGGTATCTATGATATTAGCGCGCTGAGAGTTATTAGACCACTGACACAGGCTGGCATGAGTCGCAAATACCAACTATCTGAAGCGAAAACGGACACTTTATACACGAACACTGACTAATGTGGCTACGCCACATCGCTTTCTAGTGCTCTGTCCGACTTCGCTACCGCTCAGTCGGCTTTTAACTAGCTATAGCCCCTATCTTTAAAAACCGGGCAAACGAGAGGACCACAGGTTTGCTTGCAATTCCAGCTACGGGTTAATCAATGCCTCGTCCAACGGATCCTCAGCGGCTTTGCGCCGCTTCGGATCCTTGGCCTCGGACATGCGACCAAGCCGCATCACACTAGCTCCAAGTATAAGCTCACTTGTTAAAACACTGTCACTGTTATGAGAATTATTAAGCACAACTTATTTTTTCAGTTTACCATAAAATTTCGCATGAATTCATTAAATTTATTTTTTCTAGTGCATAAGCACATATTAATGGATCGTTTTATATTTTCTTTTCTTATGGATCGTTTTGTAAATATCCATGAACCATAATTTAACGTTCGATATATGAATCATTTCTAATGTTCATTTTTACATCTTCTATGGACCAAGAAAAATTATTTAGCAAACATTTTCATCAAATTTATGGAACTTTTTCTGACATTTTATTGCTCCATTTTGTAATACCGTGGAACATTTTTGTCGATATTATGGAACATATCGATGTGTTTTAATGTACATTGTTAATATTCTATGGATCAATGTCAGTTAATTTATGGCGCAAAATGTATCATTTTATGGAACATTTCCAATATTTTTATGGGGCATTCGTTGATTTTAATTGCTCTTTTATTATTATTTTAGTGCACTTTTGCGACCATTTTATGGTTCAATTTTACATAATCTATGGATCAAATCATCCCTTTTTATGGATCATTCACATTGTTTTATGGATTTTCAGTTTTGTTTTATGGAACATGGACAACTTTTTTATGGATCGTTTTACAATTCTTTATGGATTATTTTAAATATTTTATATGCAAAAGTACATTTTTCCAAAAAAAATTCAGTGTGGATAAGGAGAAGTGTTTTTCAAATAACATTTTTTTTCTTTGAAAGTGCCCAACTTAAATTTTTGACGGTAGGTACGGAATACAATTACTTATCTTGGGACACAATTTCATCCAAATCAAAGTTTTTTTTTTTGTAAATCGACTTTATTTTTATTCAAAAATTGTAAATAATTTTGTGAAAATTGCTCCTACAACATTTTTTGTAGGATTCGTCATTTTTAGACTATATCCATTTGAAAAAAATTGGTAAAAAAGGTTTGACCCTTTTCAAAAGACAGTCTAGATCATATTTGGAAAAAAAAGTATGCAAAGTGGCTTTTTGTGACAAAGTCTTCATATACAGAAAGTTTCACTAAAATCTGAAAGGGTACTGCCACCTTTGAACTAGAGCTCCTACATGTTCGAAGGAATAACGCAAGAGCTTTGTTCATCGCTGACACTGCAAAGTAGTATAGATGCCCCAGCTATTTTGGAACAAATCAACATAAACGTCGCACCTCGAGCACTACGTAACAACATTATGTTCCGATTACCATTCTGACGCACTAATTATAGTATGTATGGAGCCATCACTGGACGGCAACGAATTTTTAACCAGATAGCTTTAGCATTCGATATCAACGTTTCTTGACAAACTCTGCCTATACGTTTTTCCGCTTTTTTACTTGACCTTTTTATTCTTTGTTTTTAATTATTGTATGTTTATTGTTTTGTGTACGACTTGGTTGTTAGAAATAAGATTAATATTAAGGCCAAAATCATTGGGTCTTTGATATGCCTGTTGATGTATTAAACAAATAAATAAATAATAAATTAATTAATCCGCTTTCTTACCCTTTTCCAGAGAACCCCATTGTTTTTCAAAGTTTTCGAAAGTTATTATATGTGGGAGTCGTCATTTTTAATATCAAAGTGACCTCAATCTTCAATTTCTGTTCACTTCTGACTATTACCTTTCAAAAAATACCCATATTAATGGCGGTTTCATTGTCTTGTGGTAACCAAAAGCCGCCATCTTGGATCACAAAATGGCTTCAATCATCAGATTTACTGATTTACTTCACAAATGATACCCATATCGGTAGAGGTATTCACAGTTTTGTGGTAACCACCATCTTGGATTTCAGAATGGCCTCAACCAATATTCATTATGGTTTTCATTATCCTATTGTTATCGGAAACCGCCATCATCGAATGCCTTCAATGAACAATTTCTGTCCTCTCCTGATCACCCCCTGTAAATGATATTCATATGATGGATTTCACTGTTTTGTCGTTACCGGAAGGCGCCATTTTGGTTTTTGAAATGGTCTCGCAATCATCAGCTTCCATCATTTGGCAACCTTTCAAATGAAACCCATACCGATAGTTACTTGAACTATTTTGTGGTAGCGTAAAATCGTTCTCTTGCATTTCAAAACGGCCTCAAGCATCAATTTTCGGCATCTACTGACCGCCGCCAGTTGAATGACACCCATATTGATGGTGGTTTTCTTTGTTCTCTGGTTAATAAAAGCCATCTTCCTGGATTTCAAAATAGCTTTCATTATCAATTTCCGGTACCACTCACCTAATACCATACTCCGTTGCGTTTCGGCTTCGCCTCATCAGCAACCGACACTAACTTATTGTCGGAATAGATTAGCGCCGGCTTGACGCAAATCCCTTAAAACTAAAACACACTTTGTGTTTCAATCGAACGACTGATCAAACGTGATGTCCCGTTCGAGCAGAAGTTCTGTTTATGCCGATGAGACACAGTGAAGCCGAAAAATGTCTTGCCTTAGCACGCCTATACATAGCACCTTATACCATTTTTCGCACGACCAGAGTTTAACCACAACTGTGAGCAACTCCCCTACATTAATGATTTTTAATTTCAGCGGTTCTAAGCCTTTAATACATGTTGCTCTGGGTGGAGCATGGTTGATTTCATTAACTTTTTTCTTTGACACGATTTTGATTACTTGTGTTGAAGAAAGTGTCGGACATCCCAGTGTTCCATTTTTCATCGGCATAATCATTCCAGCTATTCACCACGCTAAAATGTTTCAGACTGAACAATGGAAATAGCGGCGGAACAAATTCGCGGCGTATCGTTTGAATGATAAGCAGCTGGTGGTCATTGCTCAACAGATTCCTACCCGTGGTGTTAGCATCACCGGCGGAAAAACGGATATCTAAAATAATTTTCCGCTCTGGTTGAGTAAATGGGGGACGATAAAATGCAACAAGTATCCCGGGAGTGGTTTTGTACACGGGTTTCGGCGAAGTGGTCGAACTGGAAATCAAGTCACAAATGAAAATATGGAAGAAGAAACAATATTGTAAAATGTGGCTACTGTAGAAAATTTCGCTTATTGTTTGGAATCAGCCACACCATCGAGACTGAGCTTCGTCTAGGCAACCATGCTTTCGATTTTTTTCCTAAAATGTGTATATGTCTACCCATTTTCAGTCCTTTCGAATGATGAGTAAAAATTTACCCATTTTGTGACGCATATGAGTTTTCCCAGTTTTGTCGGAGGTGGAGAATTTTCAATAATGGGTACTTTATGTTAACAGTTTAAAAGTTGAACTGATTTAACAAGAGCTAGTACGTCTTGAAGCTTACTGCAATTAGTTTCAGGTAAGGTGAATTAGAAAATTCTCTTCGTTACTGATATGTACACTGCTGCACAAGTGTTTCGAAACAAGGTTTGCAAATGCTTCTTGCGTCGTTCGTTTTTTCAGTCATTTCTTGGGCGTAGCAGGTAAAGTTTTTTTTAAATTTTGATGATAGTATCTATACCTTATTCAAGATGGTTTTTGGTGATGGTTTCTGGTGATATCTAACGAGGAAACAGATAGAAATAGTGAGAAAAAATAATTATGTGGGAAAAACATCCTAACGGCAGTATTATGACATGCAACCCTTGGAAATCCGCCCCAATATATTAACTTTTTACATTGGTAAAAGTAAGAGTATTTCGCTTTTAAAAAAACCAACGCCTGTTGTTAGTTTGAAAGTAAAACTTTTAAACTAATCAAGAATAATAGTCAAAACAAAAGGTTTTACTTTCAAACTAAGAGTATGTGTTGGTTGTTTTATTTTATTTAATAAAATAAAACAGAGATGATACACAACTACAGTACTATTATCTAACGAAGAAACAGATAGAAATAGTGAGAAAAAACAATGATATGTGAAAAATATCCTAATGGCAGAATTAGAACATGCAACCCTTGGAAATCCGCCCCAATACATTAACGCTTATTCCACGCACAGAAAAAATATTGGTAGAAGTAAGAGTATTTCGCAATTAGAAAATAACAACCAAAGCCTGTTGTTAGTTTGAAAGTAAAACTTTCAAACTTGAATGGCATCCCACGAAAAACACACGATTATCGCATTAGTGACAGTGATCGTACCACTTGCCTCTAAAGCGAGATCATACACAACTACCGCTCGCCGCTCAATACATTTGGTCTATGCAGTCTATCCTCGCTAGATACCAAGACCAAAAAAAAATGAATAAATTTAGAAATTCTAACGGCGAACGGCGCTTCCATACCTCATCTGGACAAGCGATAGAAATCGCTAGTCACCTTTAGTTCTGTCTCCCGTCGAAGGGCGGTGGGTAATGAACTAAAAATAAGTGTTAGACCAGACGATAATAAAACCCCGAGCATGGCACCTATCTAGTGAGGAAATTAAATAGATGAAATGGGTTGGGTGGCGAGCAGTAGCTGTATGTGATCTTGCTTTGCAAGCAAGTGGTACGATCACTGTCACCAATACGATCACCGTGTGTTCTTCCTGAGGCGTCATCATTGCCTAGGAATGGCATTAGGATTAGTGCATTGGGTCGGAGTCCCAAGGGTTTCAGGTTTGAATCCTGCTTCTGTGGAGATTTTTTTTCACAATATACTTCCGTTTAACTTACCATTTCGCTCTCTTTTTCTCATTAGCTACCACTAAACACGTACCCAGTAAATTCAGCCGGAGAATGAGCAGGAATTCTGGCTGATTCTTGTTAGTATACCGGCTCCAGTCCCACAACCGATTCTAGCTAGAATCGCTTGTGTCTCTGAAGTCGGATACACGAACTAGAGCCAGCCGGAATTCCGGCTCATTTTCCGACTGAAATTTACAGGGTACGTTTGACGCAGTTAGAGGGTGATTCCAATACGTTGAGGCTTATTTTTGGCGACTTTTTTCTACACATTCGAGTACTATTGTTTCTCGTTCTCTTCTCGGGAACGGGCTTTCGTTTGGTGTGTACTTGACTTTTTGTAGCGGTTTGGAGCTTTAATGTGGTAGTATGCTAGTATTCGTATCTTATTTTACCCGACTAGTTAAAGTTCTGTTATTATTCGAAGCAAGTGTTTCATATCGGAGGTGGATCGCACTATCTGCATAACGATGTGCTATAATGTGCAATACTTCCGCGACGTGATACGTTTGCATAGTGAAGGAGAGAAATCGTTTTTCGCTGGTCGAGTGATACGTTTTTCAAAGTTGCAACGATACTTTCTCAGAGGACGTGTAGCAGCAGGATGTGAGCGAACGGGTTGTATTGGTGGTATCCACTTCACACGTGTATGTATCATTTATTCACGTTTTGCTGTTGCGGTCTTCAGAGAAAGTAACCGAGAATTGTCTGAAACGGCATTTTGTGATTGTCTGCTTTTACAAAATGCTATACAGCACTTTGGTCACACTGGGTAATGTACCTACTATGGCAGTACAGCGCGGGAACATCTAGGACCATAAACAGATCGACACACATATCCAGAGATACTGGACGTAGGGAATTTCAAATGCCCAAACTTTCTAATTTGAGAAAAATTTGAAGAAATAACTGAGAAAAAACGAGAGGTAAAATTAACCGTCAAGAACTCCCAATCAAGCAACATTTATCAACTCAAAAACGTAAATGATGCTGATGTAGCGAGCGCTCTTTCCAGCGTTGATCCTTTGAAAGGGCCTGGTCCGGATTGCTTGCCTCCTGTGTTTATAAAGAATTGTGCCCGAGCACTTTCTGCACCAATAAGTATTATTTTTCAGCGTTCAATCTCGGAAAATATTTTTCCAATGGCATGGAAAGAAGCTGCTATAGTTCCTATTCATAAGGCTGGAGATAGGCACAATGTTGAAAACTACAGAGGAATCTCGCTGCTGAACTGTCTAGCTAAAGTTCTGGAAAAGTTTGTGTACAATGCGATGTACGCTGCTTCTTCCAACATAATCAACGAACGACAACACGGATTTATGAAAAAGCGCTCCGCCACTTCGAACTTGATGACGTACACGAGCCTTCTAGTTCCAGCTGTAGAGAAGCGTCAACAAGTGGACGCTATATATTTTGATTTCGCAAAAGCATTCGACAAGGTGACCCACAACATTGCTGTTTGGAAGCTGGAGCGACTAGGCTTTCCTGAGTGGGTTACCAGATGGCTGCATTCTTACCTCTCACAACGATCTGCCTTCGTTAGAATTGGCACTACATGCTCAAGCGCATTCGAAACGCCAACCGGTGTGCCTCAAGGAAGTTACCTAGGGCCACTGATCTTTCTCTTATTCATGAACCTCTGCACCCGCATCAACTCTGAAAAACTCAATGCTGATGATCTGAAAATCTTTCGTTCAATTGCTTCAGCACTCGATTCTGCTGTGCTCCAAGACGATATAGCCAATATAGAGGAATGGTGTTTGCTGAACGGTATGCAGATCAACATTGATAAATGTAAGATGATAAGTTTCGGACGCTCGGCAAATATAAGGCGTGGCGAATATACTCTTCAAGCCTGTGTCATCGAGCGGGTGAATTCTATCCGTGACCTGGGGGTGTTATTCGACAGAAAACTTCGTTTCGCCGACCACATCACTGCAACAACGGCGAAGGCTTTTGCAACATTGGGTTTTCTAAAACGTAACGCTGTCGATTTTGTGGATTTCTACGCACTGAAATCTTTATACTGCGCACTGGTCCGGAACACTTTGGAGTATGCTGTCCAAGTATGGGCGCCATACAACGCCGTTCAAAGTAGCCGACTGGAGTGCGTTCAGAGAAGTTTTGTACGATTTGCTCTCAGAAAGTTGCCTTGGAACGACCCTATCCGTCTTCCGCCGTATAATAATAGATGCATGTTGCTAGATTTGCCAACGCTGGAGTCTCGCCGCACGTTCTTGCAAAGAATGTTCATTTTCGATATGTTGTCGAACAATATTGACTGTCCCGACATTCTCTCAAGGATTTATTTATTTGTTCCCCCTCGTGATATAAGGAATCGTCCGCTTCTGTGGATTCCCAGGCATCGCACAGCATATGGCCAGAACAATCCGCTAGACAGATGTTGTAGCAGATTCAGAATTAAGTGTAATCTGTACGATATATATATATATATATATATATATATATATATATATATATATATATATATATATATATATATATATATATATATATATATATATATATATATATATATATATATATATATATATATATATATATATATATATATATATATATATATATATATATATATATATATATATATATATATATATATATATATATATATATATATATATATATATATCGAAGATGTAATAATAATAAATAAAAAAAAATGGCGCTCATTATTCAATGCTTCCAAAGTACTAGAATACCTTCAGCATGTAAAAAGAAGTTCAGCAGCCCTAAGCGTGAAGGATTTAAAAGCCATGGACAGTACCGTAGACAATAGAAAATCGTGTTCGCGGACTTCCAACTCTAAGATGCAAGTAGCTTTACTCTAACAACAAAAGTCGTTCAAAAGTAGCCCTGTTATTTGCGAGCGACATTTGATTCTTTCTCATTAACCGACTTTATTTTCAAACCAACTAACCATAACGGTATTGCACAATCTTGATAAAAAAGGTGATAAAGAGTGCGCAATATCGCTCTTCATCGACATTGAGGGTGCCTTCGACTAAGCTGCCTTCTATTCAATTAAGTATTCTGCCAAATGACTGATATTTTGTTGTTGCCGGACTGTGACAGCGTGGCTGGGAGGCAAGACTATTATCATGAGAACCACTACAGGATGCCCTGAAGGAGGACTGCTGTCACCCCTTCTGTGGTCTTTAGTAGTGGACAGACTTCTTATCGTACTAGTAGGTCTAAACTTTGAAGCGACGGGATACTTATTTTGTTATCAATGAAATACTTCAACATCTCAATAAGTCTTCAATTTGCTCTCACTAATAGCATAAATAGTTTTCTGTTTGATGTTATAGCACAATTTTCCTGCTCTCGATTTTGATCTCTTAACCGTCCAAACGACCATAACCGATAACAAACTGAGCAATCACTACATATTATATCACAACATCAAGTTTAATTCTCAATTTGATAGCAGACTCTGTTTGGGAAGTCATCGAAGGGGCTCACAGTTTTCGGATATTTCCGTCGAAATGCTTTGTCATAGCCTATCGCCTTGGAAGTGGATATCATCTCCTGGAGAGACTCAAACGACTGAAGTTTGGCCAATTAGACGGCCAAAAGGCTAAGCTGAAGTTAACCACCAGAAAAGAGAGGGACGCTACAAAAGGTAACAACCCTGCTTTGAAAGACTGCTGGTTACAGAAGAATCGGATCCCTTACGATATCAGAAAGTGCCTCTATCAATGCCCAGGACAAAGACACGGTGACATCTACGACTATAAATACCACGATACCAAGATCCAGAGAAAGTGGACGAACGCAGGGAATTTCAAGGGCCAAAATCTGCTATTATGAGAAAAAATTTAAAGAAATAGCTTGGAGAATATGGAAAGAAAAATTAACAGCCTTAGGTACCCCAGATCAAGCGGGTGGACATTAATCGACTTTAAATTCACATTCATTATCCAATGCTTCCAAAGTAACCTTCAGCCTGCAAAAGTAACTTCAGCAGTCCTAAACAGAACGGTCGTGCAGCAATCAAAAGCCATGGATAGTACCATAGACAGTAGAAGATCGTGTTCGTGGATTAGAAGTAGGAGAAAGGAAGGCTTTCCGACACGCATCCTCACTACAAAAACGCCGTTAGGAGTACCCGGGAAGAAGTTTCTCCAAGTATCAGGTGTATCGGATTCAACTTCTCCGTATTGCGACATGCATTTTGCAATTGGTTCAGAAGGGGTACGATGTGATAGGTTATGTAGTCTTATATCTATGTAATCATTTTCAATATATACGGGAATCTTAATTACGACGTTGTCACTTTCAACCACGTGCTTTAAGTTGTTCTTCAAAACGAAACGCTCGGCTTGGACCAACGTGTTGAATGATAATAATACTGAATTACGAAGATGATGATACTGAAGGTAATGGACTTCCGTAAGCTTAAGTTGCATTTTTACCGTCAGAAAGTATTGTACTTCCCATAAACTCGGTCGTATTGAACAAAATTTGAAGTCAACGACCGCGGCGTTGGGTCGTAGTAGAGCTTTTTCGTCAATTTCACTCATGATGACAAGAATTATTCGATATTTCCATTGTTCTCGAGACAATGCACACTAGATCGAGAGGCCTGTTGTTCACTAGGTTCGATTGTAGGTCTGATTGCTGCCGAAGTAGAAAGAAGACTCCCTAATAAACATCTTATCATTCAAGAGCCTAACGACCTGTTCAGGGTATCATCCAAACAATATGTGGAATCGTTGGACTATATGGGTTAATGTTCGTGTATAATATTTTTATTAGGGCTGGGACTTGCTCGATTTGATTCAAATTTGAAACATACACTTCTGGTGAAACTAGGAGTCGGCCCTGCGGTGGGCCGATTGAGTTTCCAAAAATTCGTTGTTTACTAGGCAGTCTAACCCACAGCCTTCCTCGCCAAACCCGGACTTCCGCAAGGAAGCCACTGTGGACCAGTAATATTTCTCTTCTATTTTAATAACATCAACATAAAACTACAATGACTCCGCCATTCCTTCACCGACAACGTGAAGATTTTTCGATGAATTCGTAATGCTGCTGATGGATACCCGTAAGATCCCAATTATGGCATACTGGCGGCAGAATACAGCCACGTCATTCCAGTACCCTAGTAAGGATGGATGATATTTCCCCGAAACGGCGAGTAGGCTAATGGTACTGTCTGCCCCTCATCCCGTTAACACTTTGGTAGGTCTCCAAATACGTTCGAAACTCGGCACCTTAGCTGGTGAAAGTAGGCTCAGTTGAACATTTCTGATTGGCGCCAATCCGGCTCTGAACACGGTACTCAATGAAGGACCGCGTCAACTCTCGCATGCGACCTCACTCTTTGCACAGGTAACCTTGGCATCATATAGATGCGACAACTTGCTACGAACGTAGATAAAGGACCCGGAAAGCATGGAAGAAGATAAAATCAACAAAAATACAAAAAGTATAACGGAGTAAGTGTGGTGAATCCGTTCACCATAGGTAGGCTAGCAAGGTTGTTGACCCAACAACAGCTGCAGCTAGAGCAGTCCAGGGAGGCCATTTTTTGTTAGGGGAAACTTTGCCACTGCGACCACTATTCAGGTCATCTTTTGAGGCTGTCCCTGTTTTCTCTACACGTTACAAATTGTCAGAATCCGATGTAGTTGGTAGCGAGTTTTTTGTTGGTCCACATGTGTCGTCCCAGCCGGGTAGTACATTATTAATGTAGCTAAAGATCCGTTTGGGACATGTATGCCATACCTCGTGAGGTGTCATAGGATGCCTTCCGAAGTATCGCTTCCTTCTAAAAAATAATACTGCACAATGGCAGAGTATATGTTTCGAGCTCTCGGGCTCGTAGTTACAGAATCGACAATTGTCAACTTGACTTTTTCCATTTTTTTCAGATGATACTTAGCAGGACCTGTGATTATAAGTAAATCTTTTCGTTTTAGATCCATTAGTTTTTTGGCTCTCGATGTATGTATGAATTTCTTAGCTTATCGAGCGCCTTCTACGTTACACCAGTCGCTCAGTAGTTGGTCTCTTGCCCAAGCCGAAAGTTCTAGTTTGATTGCAGAGGTAGATGTACCTAGAAATGGTTCTGGTCCAATAAACATGTTTGATGAACCACACCTGACTAATTCGTCGGCCACTTCGTTACCGGTACCCAGAATATCATTACTTCATTCCAAGTTGCCAGTTGTTGTAAAGATGTGATGCACTCCTAAACCAGTTTGGACTCACATTTTGACGACCTTGATGCCAACAGTGCTGCTCGGCTGTGCGAGAAGATTGCGATTTTTGCATGTCTGTAGTTTCGTTTCCTACAGACCTCCGAGTAGGTGTATATTGCATATATCTCTGCCTGAAATACTGTAGGCCACTTTCCCATTGAGGCCATACCGAGCACGAGCGACAACAAATCAACAGTACGCCAAGGTACGCTAGGGTTTCAGGTGCGCACGCCTAAATCAAGTATTACCCTAGAAGAGCAGTAGTCTGGGTTGCCTAAAGCTATGAAGCCTTAGGCCAAAAATCGAAGAGCTCTATGAATTCGTGAAAAGCAAGAGCGACATGCAGAGACAGATGCTTTGCATCAAACCCTCCATAGCAGCCGCCCAATTCAAACAGATGGCGTTACTAGAGAGAGCTGAAAATGCCAAAAAGGCACTGAAGAACACGGAGTAGCGAAAGAAGAAGCCTATGGGACGCCGAATGGTGACCGATACTCTGGATCCGCGAAAAGAGTAAGGGTAACACCAGGAAAGGAGTAGGAACCGAAGATGCTCAGTTAGCTCGGTGAAGGACAGCGAAACAGCGAAATAGCCGACAAATAGAGAGTGGATGGCGAACCGTAGAAACCATGGAAGCGAGGAGGAAAAAACAGAAAGAAAAGGGAGAATAGAAGAAAAGGAGAAAGAGGACTTCCGACTGCTCCAGGAGAGTTTAAAAAAGAGACGTTCTATTCGTGAAAGCAAATGACGGCGTGACGGACGCAATGATTCTCAACAGGGTGAGAGATGATCCCAAGCTGAAGGAGTTGGAAGAGAACGTGGTAAGAACAAGGTGTACTCAGAAAGGTGAGATGCTGTTCGCACTGAAAAAGGTTCCATTGATCAAGCGCTCGGCTTATCGGGAACTCGTGGCAGAAGCGATTTGGTGAAGAAGAAGAACGTGTGAACTTTAGATCAGGAAGCAGTGGTCGAGTGCAGGAATCTGGACGAGATCACAACGGAAGAAGAAGTGAGCAGTAATAGAGCAATGTAGCCTGGAGAAAGAGCAGATGTCAATCAGGTTGAAGAAGGCGTATAGTGGATAGTAGCGATACTCTAATCGCTTATCGATACGCCAAGCGCAGTCAACCAGCTTACGTCGACCGGTAAGATCAAAGTAGGATGGTCGGTGTGCTCGTTACGATTGATCTCTGAAGCCACTAAACAAACGGAGAGGTGTTTCAGCTGCCTGGGTTTCGGCCATCAGGCAAGACCTGTAGAGGCTCGGACAGATCTGCTCTGTTAGAGATTGCACAAAGTAACCAAAGTGCGTACTCCGTACAAAGGAGGGCGGAAAGGATCACATGATGGGTGGTTTCTTATGACCAGAGTAAAAACCGGTTGAAAGAAGGCTAATGACGATGGAGATAACCCAGCTTAATCTCGATTGTGACATTGTACAGCAACTGTTGTGGCAGTCAACAACGGAAACGAAGTGGCAATTATTGCAGAACTGTATCGTGTTCCTCCCGTTAACGGAAACTGGGTGGTGAATAGTTCAGAGATGGCGGCAATCCAAGTGATGGGCGGTTTCCCTGTCCAAGTGATGGTGGGTAGTACACACTAAGACTTCGTGATCGCCAGGATCAACGGCGTATTCTTTTGTAGCTGTCATGCTACCCCATGATGGACACCAGAGCAGTACAGTCGGATGATGGACGCACTAACTGACTCGTTGGCCGGACGAACGCCGGTTATTATAGGAGGAGAATTTCTTGCTAGGGCCGTGGCGTGGGCTAGCTGGTTGACCAACACAAGAGGTTTCAGCTTGGTGGAAGTCGTGGCGAAGCTGGATGTAAAACTGTGCAATGAAGGTTCCCCAAGCATATTCCGTAAAGACGGTCGGGAATCCATCGTCGACGTAACATTCTGCAATCCTTCGCTGATGGATAACGTGAATTGGCTAGTTAGTGAGCAGTACACACATAGCGACCACCAGGTGATCCACTAAACAATTGGTTGGTGGAATTGTACTGTAACGCGGAGAGTGAGGACTGGTGAGCGGAAATGGAGAATAAAGGACTTGGACAAGAACCTTTTTATGGATGCACTTCGTGCTGACAGTATCGCTCCAATTTCGATTGCCGATGAGTTGAAAATATTAGCTAGGGTGTATGACGTATCAATATCGAGGACTATGGAGGCGAGAAACTGCTGGTAACCGGTGTTCTGGTGGAACAAAAGGCTCAGCATCCTACATATTGCCCCTAAAATCTAGAAGACGAGTTATGAGAGCAAGATCTGAGCAGTCGAGAAGAGTGTAAGACGGTATTCCAGGCACCTAGGGCTGCTTTTAAACGCGAGACAGTGCTAAAAAAGTCCACCTACTACAAGCAGTTAGGCAACGAAGTAGACATTAATCCCCGTGGGATTTGCTCACCATGTCGTTATAACCATGATCAAGGGTCCAACGGTGCCAGTTGAAAAGCGCGCTGACAAACAGAAGATTCTCGAAGATGGTATTGTCCTGAAGCACGACCCTACCGCATGGCCCTACACCATACATTGATGCAGACGGTGGTGACAATCGAGCCTCCAACGACGAGCTCCTTATAGTGACGAAAAGGCTGAAAGCGAAGAAAGCTCTCGGTCCAGCTCCAACGTGGCACTGAAGACCGCGATCCTGGCGTTTCCGGACATGTTCAGGATAGTTCTACAGAAATGCCTGGACGATGACTACTTCCCGGATAGATGCAAGATCCGCAAGCTGGTGTTGCTACCAAAGGCAGGGAAGTCACCAGGAGATCCAGGATCGTATCAACGTATATGCCTGCTGGATACTGGATTGCCACAGCGGTGGCGCTACACAGAATGCAGGGCCCGAACTATTTGTGCAAGGTTCAGAAAAGTTACTTTCAGAACCGAGTACTGGTCTACGAGACGAACATGAGGCAGAGGTAGACTAGAGTCGCGGCGGGAGTAGCTCAGGTCTCCATACTCGGCCCAACGTTCTGGAATATAATGTACAACGGAGTGTTAACACTGGAACTGTCCAACAGAGTCGAGATCGTCGCCAAGTCGATTATGTATGGGAGAAAGCTGCGAGTACAACTTACGTATTGGCAAGACAGAGTTCCCATGAACATCGACAATATATTCCTTGTTTGGACGTGAGTCTTTGTTTTTTCCTTTCTTAAGGATTTTTATGAACGTGTCCACTGGAAAACAGACAGAGAAAGAATGACCGGAACGGTGAGAATGAAGAGACGGTGAAAATTCACCTTTATTGGAAACACTGAGAAAAAGATATGTCCTCAAGCAGGAATCGAACCTGCGATCTCCCAGTCTCTAGTTAGATGCGTTAACCACTCCGCCATCGAGGAACTGTGATGTTGCCACATGTTCCCAACAGTTTTCGTGATCACCGCTGCAGCCTCCAATACTTCTTAATTGACCCATCGACCCCCAATGTCTCCTATAAGCAGATCGTCACCTCTCCCTCTCACCGATCGGGCCAAATCTCTCTCGTTATGTATTTTTAGGTCCAGTGGACTGCGCTCAAGGCTTGAAATATTTATTATTTGCTCCCTTTTCTAACTCAATCGCTACCAGACAGTTGGCAGCGAAAGAGCTATGGAGGGGCATGTTGATGTCTGCCCTCAAAGCCTATCGGCAGAAGCCAACGACAAATCCAGCCGTTGATGGCGGAGTGGTTAATGCACCCAACTAGATACTGGGAGATCGCAGGTTCGATTCCTGCTTGTGGACATATCTTTTTCTTAGTGTTTCCAATAAATGTGAATTTTCACCGTCTCTTCATTCTCACCGTTCCGGTTATTCTTTCTCTGTCTGTTTTCCAGTGGACACGTTCATAAAAACATCGACAAGTTTGTACCTGTGTATAAAATTTCGTACCCGCGTTCAATCTCAAACATGCTTCGTCTCGATGTACAGGTTCGACTCGAACATCGAAGCCAAACTCTAGTTCAAACATCCATGTACGTACACCTGGTGCGTACACAAGAACGATTCGCACAAGGCAAAATGAGTCAACGCTAGTGATGATGAGAGTGAGAAAGAGAAAACTGGTGCTACGAACCTATGTGTACGCACATCGTGTACGTACATGGGGTTCGGTTGTGCAAACATGTTGCACGTGTTTTGTGTTTTGAGTTTGTACAGGAAGTGTTGGTTTATTATGAGCAAAAAAGCAGAGCGAACATTGCGTACGATGTTCATTTGGGCAGACTGGGCAAGAATCATGCCGAACATCGAAGGAACAAGATGCAGCACGAGATGTCTCCTGGCGGGTGTCACATCTTCTATACTGTGGTATGGTGTATCTGCCTGGGCTGCTGCGCTGAACTCAAAGCGGAACCGGACGAAGTTGCAAGTTCGTTTCGTCAAATAGCTGTTCGTGTCGCGAGCCGGTACAAAACGATATCGTCGGAGGCGGTATTCGTCATTGCCAGAAGGATTCCATCCTGCATCATTCTGGTTGAGGACGTGGGATGCTACCAACGAAAGAATACACGAAATGCAGGGATACTGTTCAGAGCGGATTCGTTGGCTAACTGGCAGTGAGAGTAGGATAACGCGTGGAAAGGAAGGTGGTCTCACCGAATCATCCCAACTATGTCGGTGTGGATGCATACTCATAGGTAGTATGGAGAGGTGAACTTCCATTTGAAGCAGTTCATGTCCAAACACGGATGCTTCCGAAAATACCCTACATCGGTTAGGATATGCTTCATGATTCTTTTGTCCGTAGTACGTGAACGTGCGAGAGACACAGGAACACGTGGTCTTCGAATGCCCTAGGTTCGAAGAAGTTCGAAAGGGGTATGCCTGGTGTGACAGTATCATCGAAGAGATGTGCTACGACGGGCATATCTGGGATCCTGTCGACAGAGTGTAGAGGAGAGGAAAGTATACTGGACTTTCCGAGCTGCAGAGGAAGTGGTGAAGTGAGTAACAAAGTAGCGTTGTTAGCTAGAAATCGGGTTTCAGGAAAAATTCCAGCGCAGGGCAACTATCCGTCAGTGTAGACTAGTTCCACCGTCGGGGACCAGTTGAGTAGTATGCGACATAGCACCGAGGTCGGGTCGTCGGGGCGTCAGTGAAGTGGACACCTGGCTTCATCGGAATCGCCAGACCGATTTCTACATCCTACAGGGTGGCTCGTGAATAGGCTAGATCCACCGTCGGGAATTGGAAAGAATAGATCGCGTCCATTAGCTAGCAGTGGGTCGTTGGGACGCTAGCGAACCGGCAGCTACACTACACATGGATTCCCTGGACACACCGCAGCACCTACTGGCTGGCCCGTTGAGTAGGCTAGGTCCACCGTCGGAGACTAGAGACTAGGTTCATCGCCGGGGACTACACCGAAGAGGAATTCACAGTAGTGTTGATTCTAAGCTGATTGGCGCACGAAACAGACATCGGTATAGAGAAATTCCGCCGCCGGGGAACTCTCAGTCGGAGTAGAGTCGTTTCAAGCTGGATAATACACGAGTAGATCTCGATAAAGCTGGGAGCACATTGACTCAAGAAAGCTTCTATTTTTTTTTTGAAGATTTTCGACTGTTGGTAGAGTTTGAGGTTATATGTCGGCTTTCCGTCTGGAGAAAATGTCAAACACGGTTTATGTACTTTAAAACCGACGTTATAAATTACATAAACCGTGTTTGACATTTTCTCCAGACTGAAAGCCGATATATAACCTCGAAAGCTTCTATCGATGTCGGGAGAAATTCCTCCGTCGAAGAACTCTCAGTCAGAGTAGAGTGAGTGCACCGTCGGGGACTATCCGAGTAGATCATGATAAGGCTGGAAACTGAATGACTCACGAAAACAGGAGCTAAATGGCTCATGAAATCAGCAGCTAAACGGCTCACTGAGACGAGAGCTAAATGGCGACGTAGTAGATGAAGACGAAAAGCAAGAGAAGAGTCGAGAGCCAAAGGGCTCAAAGGTCGAGCCAGTTCATGGGTCAAGTTAGGCGGATAACTCGTGAGTAAATAAAAAGAAGTACGGCGAAAGTACAACGAGACGTCCCTTACCCACGGGACGATGTAGTTTCGTGAAACACATCTCGAAACTCTAACTATGTGGAGGAACTGTCTGCCACAGTGCGCTTCAATTTTCAATTTGCTCTTCAATTTTCGAACCCTTTTGATCTTTAAATCTACATTGGAACTTTACGAAATAGCTTTATGCTGAGGCTATCTTTCCGGTGAGCCCACAACAGTCGCCACAGCGCTGTAATCGCCACGTCAAAACAAAATGTGTTATTTTCACAAGTCTTTCTGTGGCCTCGAACACATTTATGTTTGCCTAGCTTCATTAAGTGGCACGCGAAACTTATTTACGTAGCTAATGCCTGTTCGTTCAACTGCCCACACTGGCATCCCTAACTCCGAATCACGGCGAAAACTATTTAACTGTATTTCGACACGTTCCGTGCAGTTCTCGTTTCATTAAATAGGAATCTGCAACCTACCCCGAATGGGGTGCTCGTATTCCCCCTCCCCGCTTGATTTGACCACGCCCTAGGTTCTGGGCCCATGGTCCACGGCCAGTGAGTACTTATAGTTAGAAGTAGCAGCACCATTCGGCAGAGTCGCTCGTAAAAACCGGCCGCCGTTTGTGCTTTTCGTGCAAATTAATTTATGGGTTTCCAAAAAGTGGCCTCGGTTTCATACCGTGGTGCCGGGAACAATGGTGATGCCGATGCCGGGATTCCATTCAGTCCGATGATGGTCCTCGATGGCGAAATGGTAGCAGTCCGCTCCGTACACGCTCACCACTCTATTGAAAAATCTGCACAGGACGTGAGCACGCCACTCTTCCACGTAGCTCGGAGCTCGGTATTCCACAAAGTTTCGCGAACCACACCGAACTGCTGGCTGCTGGCCGGTCGGTGATAAAATGAGGTAATTTGCAATTTCGTGCTAACTGAATAGTGCGAAGGTGACTAACTGGGTGATGGGTTTCAAATGATTTACGATTCGGGGAACATACAATTGGTTAGTTATGACATTTAACGAACAAGCGTCGGACGTTTAATGGGTCGCGTTTCGCTTACCGTATTTCTTTATGTATATTTTGACTGTGCCAAATTAGAATACAGCTCGATGATTGTTATGGCGGTGATAAGGAACGAGAAACAGACATTCCATTTTATTGATATTTCCACAGAAGTTTTCGCATTCCTACATTTTACTACACAGCCGAATAAAAATCTATCTGTTCAATAACTCTCCAAATTCCAGCAAACAAACGCAAAGTTTCCGAACGCAAGCACATCCTTGAAATCCAGAAAAGCATGTGTCGAAGTTTTCCTCTCGACATTCCCCTACCAAGTGAAGCGTTACGCGAATACCGATCCGAACCGAGATGCCATAAATTAATAATGGAAACAGCAAAGTTTACAAAAGATATATCCCTCCTCGGGGGGTGACTTGATGGAAAACTTTGGGCCCGTTTTGCGAGCATACGACGACGCACGCGACGCTTAAGTAACTTCGGATACCCCGCAAGTTATCTCTGGCGAAAAGAGCAAAGATTGCAGCCGAGAGCGCTTTTCCCTTACGCCCGGGCCCGCGTAACTATTTCGAATAGAATCCTTTTGTTTCCGTTTCCTTTGGCCGCGTCGCCGCGCCGCTGCGCCGTGTTGGGTTCGTAGATGTTTCTACCTCCTCACATACACGTAGCATTCACACCCTGCGGCTGAATTATAGTTTGAACTCTAATGTGCCATCTTGGCATCCATTTCGAGAACCGTTTCACCTGGCATCGATGGGGTGGCGGTCGGTGGGATGAATGGCGCTGGAAAAAGTTGTTGTTTAAAGATTGAAAACCGCTGTCTCTCTTCCTGCTGCCGGTACCGTCAACAGCATTTCAAATATTATAACAAACGATTGTACGCGGAGACAGCTTCGGTTTCCTTGGGGTCGAAACTTTAGTCATACACGCCCCAATCCAGGGTAGAATCTACACCGTAGATTTGATTCATGGTAGACTGTATGTCGCTTCGAATGTTTCAACTTTGATGGCTTGGTGCCGGGTTGGGGATATTCTGCCAATACCACCACCTTGTACAGGAGCTGGGATGGGTAAGTAACACACAGATGCCGTCGGAGAGGAAAGTTTCTTTTTCACATTCCGGAGAAGTTTTGAAGTAACGAAAGAAAAATGATTTTGTTCGCAACAAAAGCAGTCCTGTGGGTATAAGAGTATTGTTGGATTGTGTTTATCTAGTGGGACAGAGTTTTCATAACTTTCAAGGTGTTGTTTTTTTAGTTTAACTTTTGTATTCGATTCGAACTGATGGCAGGTGAAGGTTGACCTTGATAAACGTGAGATGGCGGGGAGTGGTTTTGTGGATGGCAATATTTGTTTTTTGTTTGGTTAAACTACGACCAAAATTTTAAGCTAATTAATACTCAATGTGTGTTCGGTGATTGCGTAGCTCTATCCAAAGACGGCTCCAGCTCACTGGTAAAGGGGAGGGGGGGGGGGGCACGACACCTCCACAAAAAATATTTTATTACCTTAACTAGTTATGAAATTTGTGTTTCGACTTCGTCTCATCAGAATCCGATACTAACTTAGTGACAGGACTAAGCGGGCGCCGCACAGTGAGACGAGTCCGGACTTAAGTCCAAATATAAAAGTTACTCGATACGTTCACCAATATTTTTCTTGTGATATGTGTCAGAGACATTTTCGCAAGGTTTTAGGATATTTGGACAAAAATGATTTTTTCACAGCTTTAAGAAGGACGTAACGCAAGTTAATGTTTTTTGCATAAATGATCACAGGAGATTTATTCGGTTACTTTTTTCGAAGATACAGTTGTTCTTATATTATAGGCTACTTTAGCAAAATTATTCGTTTGATCTAATTACATCGTTAAATTATCACATATAGATTATTGTTTTGATAGCTGTTTGTTATGATATTAAATAAAGCATGAACTTCTAAAGCCACAACAATTACGACTCTTTAGAATGCCCGCTATCATACTATATTCAGTCGAAAGCACAATTTAATTTTGCGACAAATTGCGATAAACGATCAACTCGAACTGGTTACACGCAATGCTTAGCAACCGACATGTGTGGTCATCGTTAAGACACTTAGTGTCTGCAGATGTCTTCAAGGTGAAATGCTGTGACCACTTCCATGAAACTAGGCACTGCATGACCTTGTCGCCGCTGGTATGTTGAAGAAACTTAATGAGCCTGGGCTTCCGAAATATGGTTTCTCCGATGACTATCACATAATGATCACCGGTATTTGCATTAATACACTTTTTTATTTGATGCAACAGGCCCTATGTGTTGTTGAGCAATGGTGTCTTCATGTTGGACTATCAGTTAATCCAAATAAAACATTAATGGTGCTTTTCACGCAACGAAGGATTACAACCGAAGCTCGACGGTTGCAATTCTTTGATTTTGAAATTTAGTCGCAGATTAAGTAAAGTTGGGTTGGGCTAAGTCTTGACTCAAAATTTAATTGGACAGCTCACATCGATTTCAGATTCAAGAAAGCTTGAATGGTCTTCGGACAATATAAATGGGCTTTCGGCAACTCTTAAGGTATTATATGTGATTCTGAAACAAGAAGCACTTTCTTGTGCATACCGTCTTAGGAGTCTTAGTCTTAGTTCTGGAACAGTAACCCAATAGATCGTGCAACTAGCCACACAAGACTGTGGTCCCAAATGGTCACTTTGGCTGTCGGGCTAGATGGAGTTAGTTTGTTATACACTGAAACCTCCATTTACGAACTCTTTTGTACATAACTTTTTTTACGAACTACATTCGAAATAACGAACTCTTTTTGGAAAGTTTGAGTTCGTACATTACAGCATGAAGTTATATACTTATGTATTCTTAGTTAATTGTTACTAATATAAGTTGGGTATTTTCGAAATGGGGTTGACGAGTGCATGACGGAAATAGAACCCATATTGTTTCGGTATCAAGAATAATGCTCAACCGGCAATCGTCATATTGAACTTGGAAAAGTTTCCAATTGTCCATTTTCAGCATCTACTTGGCAAACCCATTCCAAAAATACCCATATTGTTAGGGTTATCGAGAATATTGCTCAACCATCGAATATTAATAAGAATGTGAAGCAAACTTTTTTTACGAACTAAATCCCAAATAACGAACACTTTTTTTACGAACTAATTCAATTTACGAACCCCCGGTTTGGTTTGTAAATGGAGTTTTCAGTGTACTGACGGTTTTTCGTTTTGTTGTAGTTTATTGTCGTGAAATGAGATAAATCCAATCTCATTCGCCTGGTAGATACTATACCGTATTCCAACTAGAAATCTCCGCGATTCTGTGTCGCGTACAATCGGCACTTCAACTGGGATTTTGCCGTAAAAGAATCTATTTTTGCTCTGACAGTCAGGCTGCCCTAAAAGCACTTAGTTAGGCAGATTCGAGATCAAAATTAATAACCGCATGTCGGAGATAAACGACGAATTGGCTAGAGCTGGCACTGCGACTGACTTCGTTGGCCCAAAACCAATTCTGCCACTGACGATAAGTTGGATAAAGCACAACATTCGCTCCTGGGCTGCATCCGAACAATAGCGCAGCTTGCAAACTTGCGTTCAAACAAAGACTTTTCTGCCGAATATAACTGCGAAAATGCTAAAGAATTTAGGCACTGACTCGACATTGCAAACTCAATTATTATATGGGTACTATTCAGCGTGCTGAGTATTATTCGTGAGATCTTTGTGAATCCGATTACGGCACCTCTTATCATTTGATATGTAGCTGCCATGTAGTAATGCAATTGCGTATCTGAATCTTCAAGGACATGCTATTGTTCCTAACCCAGTGTGATAAAGAGCTATAGTTTAAGCTGCATTTGGATGACAATATTTCTTCGGGGGTGTTCTCATTCTGTTAACTCAATATTCCCTCGGGGAGTGTTGATATATCCGTTCAACGAGAAGTGTCTTCTATTCCCTTGAGAGTGGAGAATACTTCCGTATTGTTTATGTACTTTGTGTTGTTATTTTTCTTATCCACTTCCCCAATCCCTCCCATCAGGAAATGATGAAAAGAAAATTCAAGGTAAGGCACAACTTTTAGATCAACACGGGGAGCGTGTCATTTGAACCAGTCACTACTCATCCTGATCATTGAATATCCGCTATCATATTATATTCACTCGAAAGTTTTTAATTTTCTGCTTCACATGGGCCCAAGTTGAATTTACAAAAATTGTGATAAGCGATCAAAATTTAGAAAAATCTGCGAATGGAGACGCGAGGTCATTATTAAAATGAAATTAAATACTCATTTTGTAGCTAGAATAATGACAAGAAGACATGCACAGCTTTCAAATAGTATTGAGGGGTTGATCTACGAAGCTCAGACTAGTGAACAAAAGATTGGAGCCGAGTGGAAGGAGTAGTTACTTTACTTTGATTGTAATAGCATCCATTCAGTTTGTTTAAAATTCAGTAACTTTTTAAATCCGTTCAAATATACTATTAAATGTTGTTTAAATGTGGAAAGCATCACCCAGAATGTTTTTAACCGAATGCTCACTTCTTCCGACTCGTTAATGAATTTGCACTTGGAGCCCTCGAAAAGAAATCCAAGAAAATCCCTGTTGATCTAATAGTAGAGTTAATGCAGAGGAAGAAAATAATGAACCAATCATCATTAGAATCGGACGAGAATTAAAAAAATTATGCCTAAATATTTAAAAAATGAAGCATCTTTTTAATTTGTTGTTTTGCAACCCAAGAGAAATAAAATATGTTTGAATAAATAACATGATATCAGCTTAGGATTCTTCAAGTGAATGGGGATAGACTTACAGTAGCCCCGATATACTTCATCATAAAGCATTCATTTAATTCCTGTTACCAAAAAATCTCTTTTAATTCGAAACATTACAAAAAAATTTATTCGTCAACTAAGCTACTGATTATTTTGGTTATTTTTTCTTATCACTTTACGTCAAAAATAAATTCAATGTTTCAAAGTTATTCAAAAACATCTTATTTGATTCTTTGAGACAAAACAATTTTGAAATGGATTAATTCATTTCTATATCAAAAATAACTATTTCAGAACCTCCTTACTAAGTGGCAATTTTTTCAAATTTATTTTTATATCATAAACGAATCCAGCGCACAAATATTACTATTAAAAACATATCGTCGGGTAGGTCAAAATATGTATTTAAGCCACCCTAATGAGCGGGATTTATTTCTAATACATTCTATTAATAAAAATAAATCCCGCGCACAAACATTACAATTAAATAATATAATAAAGGGTTACACCAAAATAACTATTTTTGAGCCACCCTAACGAGAGAAATTTTTTTCTTCTCTGGCATGCTTTTATCAGTGGAGCAAATTTTCATTTTCAAATTCTAACTTTCAGTTCAATCAAACCCAGCCATGATTCAAATTCAAAGCCTCCCTCAATCATTCACTTTCAAGTTGGCGGCATTTTCATGACTGAATCGTACGTCTTCATTTCAAATTGATGCTTTTTCATTCACCAACCAAAGCTGTCATCTGCTCTGTAGAGGTCAGTTTAGGTTAAATGTTGACATGTTTTGCGTTTTCAAGCTTGCTTGAACAGTAAGAAGTATGTTCAGTGTAGTTTTGTTTGAAAAACCTAGTCAATACCCCAGAAGAGAGATATTCACAAGGTCAACAAACTTGAAAATGAATGGAAAATGATTGAGCAGGTCGACTGTTTGAATGAATGATGCAAACCAACAACTGCGAATTGAACATAGTAGGGTATAATTTGAGATTTTTTCCTTCTTTAAGTTCAAAACAACCTGTTGAAAATTTGCAGCTCTGTTATTATTACGAAAAACTATTCCAGCGCACAATCATTACTTTTTAAATGATTTATAAATCGTTTCGACAAAAATTAATGTTGAGCCACCCTAATGAATAGTACATATTTATTTTTAATATATTTTAATATCAAAACTAAATTCAGTATCCAAAAATTACGTAGAACCATCTTATTTGAATCGATTCGATTTGATTTTAGTCACCTTTTGTTCTAAGCCGAGCGCCAGTATGCGCCGGATTGACGCTAACTCCAAAAACGGCGATACCATTTGTGTTCCTGAAAAAACCTAGTCAAACGTAATGTCTCGTGGAGCGGGGTTTTAGCTTAGTAAGATGCACTTTGCTATATTTCTCGCATATTTTTTATGCAAACCTCAGGTGAAATGCTCAGGAGCACAATTAGTGTCTCCGTTTTTTGGAGCTAGCGTCAATTCGGCGCTAGCGTCAGTCCTGTCACTAGGTTAGTGTCGGATTCTGTTGAGACAAAGACTCCATAACTAATTTAGTTACAGGTTTTGTGGCCTTCACGCGCAAATGTTCCCGAAAGAGCTCCATGTCAGAATCACTCACTACAATTGCAGGCGACTAAACTAAACTAAACACTGCTGAAGACCAATTGCAGCGGACCGTGATTCTGATTGTGATATTACGTGTACGGTTCAGATGTGCGGGGGTAGGGATTTCACGATCGCATGAAAACAAGCATTTATTTGTTCGCGTTGATCCGATTATTAGCGCGTTATTGCGTTCACTAAATCATCGATGCGTTTTCACGTTAGCGAAATCTTCGGCGTAGGTGGTTGTGAATAATCGCGAATCAAAGCTCGTATTTGTGTATCACCGCAAAGGGCTCAAGCGTTTTTATGTTAACGTGTTTGATCGCGTGGGCGTTTGTGTGTTGCGTGTGCGACCGCGTATGTAGCTTCTCGTGTATATGAATTCAAAAGTATGGCCTTTCGTATATTCGCGCGTACTCTTGGATGATCGCGTGTACCGCAAATCTGATACTAAGTGTGTGATGACAATCGCGAATGATTCGAGCGATTTTATGTAAACGTGTTTATTCGCGTGGGAGTTTGTATGTAACCTCGCGTGTAAAATTCGATTGTATAACCGTGTTGCCATTTGCATATTCACGGGGATACTTAACCGTGAACCGCGAATCTGATGTTTAATTTTGAGTGTGCGGCGCAGATATTAGAACTGAAGGAATGGATCTAGGGTGCTAGAACCAAGAGTACGGACTCCGGACATTACCGCGTTTGCATAATTGCACTTGAAATCGCGTTTGAAAATTGTAGGCGTTAGAACGTTCATTGCATGCTTGAGTTTGTGACCAGGGCTATATTATTGCACAGGACTCGAACGTTTGTATGTTAACGGGTTTGATTACGTTGGCGTGTGTATAGCATATATAAATTCGTGTATATACCCGTGTAACTGCTTGCATATTCATGTTGAATGTTCGTTCGAACCGAGAATTTGAGTGTACGGTACGGATCTAGAAAGGAGTGTCACCTATGTATCTAGAGTATCCGGCCTTGGCACCCTGGGACTTCTCGTGTGTATGTGTTTGTTTTTTTAATTTTAATTTTGAGACCAACATTGAAGGCATAGACCTAACCTGCTAGAATCAAATATAGAACTTCCAGACATGACCGATTCTTGTTCGTGTGGGAACAGGCGTTGGTGCAATCGTACTTGAGACGTCGTTTGTAAATTCGTTAATAATAACAAATTGATTTATTTATATTTATAACTGCACGGATTTGAATTCGTTTATATAACCGTGTAGCTGTTATATATTCGCGTGAGGATTTGAATTACGCGAGCAGAGATTCTGATGTTTAATTTTGAGTGTACTGTTCAAATGAGGGAATAAAGGGAGCTCCCTCATCTCATTGGGATCTATAACTATAGTGTCCTGAGACTTGTAGTGTGGTGTATATAAGACACGAATTTTAGTGTTGTAGCTCTCGGAATATGTGTCTTGATCGCGCGAAAGTGAACGTTTGTATTTTGGCATATGAGGCCGTGTTTATAAATCCGTAAGTGCTACCACGTTAAATCAATCACCAGGACGTTTATACGATTGCGAGTTCATGGAGATAGATATGCGTGAAAAAAACGAGTTAGAGGTTGAGTTTGTAGTATCGCCAAAGGATCGACCGTTTGTATGTTATTGTGCACGTTCTTTTACTCCAGATCTTTTTGATGCACCACAATCGAGGCGTTTTACAATCAACATCTTAAAGGAACTTTTTATTAGAGGTGAATATGAAGGCTTCAATTACGAATATTATCCCGGGCCTTTCATTTCACTCCTTTCATCAAGTTTTGCACAATCCAACAGTTGTGTTTTTAAGTGAGGGTTTGCGGTTTTCAATGAATAAAGAAAAAACTACAAGGGACAGCCCTATGGTGTTGCACGAACTGTAGACGTAGGACTATACTACTTAATGTAAAATATTTATTTTATTAGTACATTTAGAGTAATAATAAATCAAATATATTTATTACCTATAGTTTAAGCACAACCAATCTACATCGAATGTTACATATTGAACCAAACCTTCTTGATTATCAGGTCATTTCATTTGGAGCAGGTGATCGAATCCGATTAAATTTATTTGAGAAGGTCTGAAGAAAGAAGACAGAAAACCGTAACTGAACTAATATCTGGAACTAAATCTTAATAGCACAAGAACAGCTTTTAAAGATTGTAAAAACTTTTCGATTGTGTGTGGTAAAAAACCCGAAACGGGGAAGAAAAATCAAATTTTAGACAATATAATCACATTTCACGCATAGCTTTCTAGTTACATTTTGACATTATTGTAACTTTGCTGAGTGAAAATGAATCACGTGAAGTGGAAATGAATCAATTAATTGATCGAACGTAAATAATAAACTTTCGTTGTTCTTTCCATCGATCCGCGTAAATTTGCTGCTAAGAAAGTTTTCGTCTTTGCGCAACGAAAGCAGATTGCTATCATGCAGGATATGCATGCAACCGCTAACAAATAGGGATGCCACATTGAAATCTGTGTTTCGGTCAAAAATATCTTTTAATCATCTGTGATAGCTTTAATCATCTGTGATAACTGTTTTCAAATGGAGCTCGAATATACAAGCGATTTTGTGTAAGAATAATTGTGTTCGAGATTGTACATAAAAGTGTGCTGGAAACGAGCACAACACAAAAGAAAGCATAGCATTTGAACGGACAAGCTCAGTCGCGTGTTGGACGGCACTGGGTAGCGTACCTCCACAGCCAGCGTAACGGACTTCTAACTCAGCTACACTGGCTGTGAAAACACACAGCGCAGTGATCTGCTCCGCCTGCCCTTCGACAGGCAACTGAGCTTGTCGGTCCAAATCCGTTCTTTAAATATTCGACGATGACATCATTTATAGAAGCGTAGCGCTCTAGGTACACAAATCTGTCGTGCTGGACTTGGAAAGCGCTATCTTCTGTGTGTAAATGCGCGATATTTTGAGTAGGTTGTACATTATTTAATTTTTTAATGCCATGATATCAAAAATCTTTGGGTTTATCTATTGGAATCTATTCTTAGAAATATTTCGTGGTGATATGCGCATAAAATTTAAAAATTCATCGTGAAATGGCTGAATTATATGCGTTTAAAATTGGACCACTTTTCGTTACATACCATTTTAGTAGAATTTGCAAAGTGCACACCCTTATCGAAAACAAAGACGTAGTCCTACGTCAAAATGTGACAAATTGAATTTGACCAATCTTTTTTGTAACGCTCTCTGTAAGACAACATCATTGCATGGACCACCCTTTCGATGGCAGATCACCACGTGAAAAAAACTATAAATTCAATCGTCTCATAAACAATCAATGCACACACAGAGGAAAACAACATACAAATTATCAAAATGCAATATTTCTAATGCTCACTTAAGAAATTGAACTAATTAAAATTAAATTGGAAAAAGTCTATAGAAACCAATGGGTTTGGTTATAGTTCGGCTTATGGGGGAGTATAGTCCTAAAATATGCTATTTTTATGAAACAACTGTTATAACTTTTAATAAAGGTAAAACAAATTTAACTCGAAACAGTTATTCATATAGAAAATAACTGAATTGAAAGTTCGAAAGGTGCTCTAAAACTACAAGAGTATTCACGGTACAAACATTTATTTAATATAATTCTGGTTCAATGAATTAAGCTCTATTTGTAATTTTATTATGCATTAAGATTGTAAGAACAAGAATATTGTTTGCATATTCAAATGACTACACTTTTCCAGCGCGTCCATTTTGCATCTATAATTTAAAGTGCCAAAATTACAAGATAACTAACTTGAACTGATCAATTTTTGGTTTTTTCTTCAAATTACTTCAGTGTGAACGCAACTACTAACAACAACTAATTTGGACTGTTATAAAATATTTTTTATTCATCCTAATCAAGAGCAATGATAATTTTAAAAACGCTCCCATGTCAAAAGTGAAGTTAATGTTTTAAAATTACTTGATTAAACCAATTGAATTATTATTCAATAAAAGTTTGGCTTTTAGCTCCCTTTCACAATAAAAAAGCTGCGTATGTTAGCTGAAAAGAACTCCAAAATACAAATACGACCAATAAACGGAATTAGTACGAAAAGAGCAAAGAGTAAGTTGAAAACCTTTTTTTTTATTAAATTCAAAGTGATAATAGTTATTTCTTACAAACTTGTGGCTTCTAGAGCTCTGCAATACTCCAACATCATTTGATCAATTTGATCAACGAGCATTGCAGTTATCGAAATTAGATACAATTTTCTGTTTATATCAGTGTGAATCGAATGCCTAACTAGTATACCTAAACTAAGGACGGCGTCTAGTATCTCCAAACCAACAGCCAGCACCATTACTGGAAAATCATACGAACCAAAAATCGTAATCCATAACCACTAGACGCAAAGAAGATCATCTGGCCATTAGGGTGGGACAAAAATTTGATTCATGCTCCGAGCAACTTTTTGGGTTACATTTGGGTCCTAAAACAATCGTGCAAATTCTTAGCTCGATCGGTGAAACTATATATTTGTGCCCATGGTTGAGAGTTTACATGGGAAATCGTATGAGAAAATTAATTTTCTCAAAATAATTCCTCCAGAAATATTCTATAACCTTCTAAAAATAAATCGGTATGTGGTTTTAGTATAAAATTGACCAGTGAAACAATGTCTCGAAGACGGCGAAACGATCTGAAGCTTGTGGAAAAACTTATTAGGCAGAAACCGATTGATGGCCTGACGATTGATAAAATATTCATTTTTTCTAGCACCACTGCTGTTGGCTTTCGAATCATATGCAATGTTCTTTGACATTCTCTTACTGAGTCCAAATCAATGATCTGAGTTGTTTGGTCACTTCATAATAGTTTTAAATAGAAATAAAATGAGACTTCTTTTATCCACAATAAGAGAAAGATTAAAATTTGGTCGAATTATATCGACCGTCAGCAGCAGTGATACTATGAAAATAGATTTTTTTATGAATCGTCAAAGCATCGGATTCTGCTTAGTAATCGATTAATAATAGATCGTTCCGCGGTCTTCGAGACATTGTTTCACTTTGAAATTTCCTACCAAAACTGCATATCGATTACACTCAGGTTTTTTTACGCGGGGTTTTTTGCGCGGTATTTTTTTACGCGGTTTTTTATGCGGATTTTGAGATTTACACGGTTACTAATTTACACATTTTCGCGGAGTTTGAAATTTACGCGGCCTGCATCCCCCGCGTAAAAAACCTGAGTGTATTTGTTAGGCGGTAATGGGGGACTTCTGGAGAAATTATTTTGTGAAAATCAATCTTTCCATACGAAATTCCATGAAAACATTACACCATGGGCACAAAAATATAGTTTCGCCGATCGAGCTAAGAATTTGCAGGATTGTTTTAGTACTCAAAAATTAGCAAAACCCAAAATTAGCTTAGCTTGTGATTTTCGGCCAAATCACCAACATTTTATGTTTTGTTCTATTTTTGTTCGAAGACCGGCCACTGTGCGTCGTTTGGCGTTTGGCATTATGACCATTTGGCATAATTGTATGATGACCTAAAGGTGTAAATTAAAAATAAAGCTTATGATATCTTTTCTATTTAAGAACAGCTCATGTTTCAAAGAAGGAAAAATTACTAATGATTAGATTTGCACTACATGACACGCAAGTCTGCACCGATCCCAATTATCGAAAGTTTATTAATATACTATACCGAATTTTTTTACTTCTTTTAACTATATCAGCAAAGCTTAATTCAATATTTCCATAATTTATTATTTGGACTTAAACCGAATTCTACTTTTGAAATTCTATTGTAGAGGAATCAGGGGAACTAAGTGTTTGTGTTAGAGGCCAAATTGTAAATAAAGTTGGTTCTATTTCGTTTGATAATGCAACGAAACGACAACGAGATTGCTGCCGGGAACGTACTTTATGGACTAGGATCGATGATTCAGTGTAAGTTACAAAAAAAAAATCCTCGCTTTTTGAGAAAAAAAATATAAACGCGTTTTTCTGAAAACCTTTTTTTCGAAGTCCTTGAAAACGATCCTGCAAAATCTACTGCACCGATTCTTTTTAAACTTGGAACATATTTCTTGGTATAAAATGCCTCCCCCTTCATTTTTTACCATTCTCCATTTTCATATTACGGTAGTTTGCCACCCAAAAGTGGCAGAAAATTTAGCACAAATCGGCCACGAACTGTTGAAAAACGAAAACGATAACTTAACAACAACGTAGAGGGGAGAGTTAACTCATATTGAAAGTAAATGTAACAAATCTAACGACGAGTTATCGTGCACACCGCACAACGTTTTTTTCAAAAGATGTCTTGATCCGTTACCAGCTTACTTTTCAATAGTGAAATTTAACTAAATGTTCTCGAGATATAATTCAAATATAATTCAAAACAAGTTTGAATAAATTTACTTAAGTTGTATTTCCATAAAAATCAGTGAAAAAAGTGTTTTTTGTTTTAAATTATCCCGTAAATATTAAGGATTTTTGAATGGATCTTCGTACATTTTCTCACCTGCACCTTCCTGCAATCTTTCGGAAGGTATAACCTTTAAAAGTGTCTCCTTCATAGCAGCACGAAAGTACAGAACATTTTATTCTTAAACGAGATACTTGGATTACGTATCATTATGCGTTACTGCTAAGGCCACAGTTCTCAAGCAAAAATTTCCCTCCAGTTTAAATTAAAACACCAAGCATCTCTTCAATCTGTGAACCGAGCTACGACATTGCATTAGACAAGATTATACTAACAAGCACCGATCTTCAACTGGATAAGTTGAGTGCCGAAGCACAGCAGTTCCGTTCAAGAGCGGTCCTTTATGTTTAGCTGTAAAACCACAAAAATTGTACCGTTCGTTTCCACTTACGCTCCGACCTCGACCCCAGTACGCTTTTATTACTGGTTGGTTTTCTGCTGCTGCTGCTTCTACTACTACTCCATGCTGAGTACTGTAACGTTATCAGGTTTTTTTTCTTATTTTTCTCAACTCGATACAACCTAGCAGGATACCCCGAAAACTCAGTCAAACCATCATGATGCTTACGCTCGACTGCGAATTGAAACACTAATACAAAGAATCACCATGAAAGCAGCCACTTTCCCGAAGACTCGACGCCGGAAAGATGCTGCCCTGCAAAAATATGATTAAGCTCCGAAAATGAGAATGGAAACGATTTTTTGTAGCCTCGGCCTCAGGAAGTCCACCATGAATATTGTGCACTTGTTCCGGCGTGGTCGAAGAGGACATGTTTTCGTCCTGCCTTCTTGAGTAGATTTTTACTCTTCAGAATGCAAACAAACGAACGAACGGAAAAATGCTAGTGGAATCATGACGAATCAACAACCGGCTCTGCCAGCCCGTTTCCAATCCCTGATGGCTTGACTTGCCTCTCTTTCGGTTACTTGGTTGTGATCGACGACCGAGCCCTCCAAGAAGACAAAGTCATAAAAGTGGAAAGGCGATGAGAGCTTTTTAATTAAACTTTGATGCTGTCGATGCTGCTGGTGTTGTTTTGTTGTTCTTGCTGTTATTGCTCTTCTGTCACCCCTCCCTACCAGCTCCCTTCCGCTCTGATGGCAGCAAAAAGCACAAATCCCGGACTAGTGCTGGATGTCCTACCCGCGCGAAGTTACAGCGTGGAATAATGTTCGAAAGAATGAAAATGATTTCTTTGGATATTCCGTTTCCCACCCAGATGTGTTCAGTTTTCCATCGAGTGGACTGTAAATGAATAGCGAACTTGTGCTTTTATTTATTTGCTGCTTTTAGTAGGTAAGCTTATCGCGAAAATTGCACGTTTTCTTTCGAGTTGACTGGGACCGAATAAGAATACACTGGGGGGTGATTTTATCGTACTTCACTCTGATTGATTTCGGAAAATGCTTTGCTTTTACGTTATAAGGAAAGACACTGGAAGTCGGAAACAATTATTTTTAAAAAAGGCAAATTTTCTGTAGCTCGTAGTTTATTAAGCTAAGTAGATTCTCAAGCCAAAGCAGGAACACGCACCGTATCAAATCTGTCACAAAATCATTTCCCAGTCAAACATAAATTGAAGACGGCCTTCCCCACCGGTAGGCATTTCGATTCGCTGGGATATCACTTTCTGCCAATAAATCCATTAGTCATTCAGATGTGACGTTTGCTTTCAGAAAATCAATTTCCCCGCTGTATTACAATCAACAATAATGGCAATCAGCAGACCGACCGATTCTGCTAGTGGGAGGATAGGGCTCACCTCACCAATTTCCCATTCGAGGCACGTTCGTGCTCACGTTTGATTGATATTATGCGCCCTTCCCCAATTTGCAGTCGGTGATGTCGGTGAGCGAGGAAAATCTCCGGTGTTTCGCATCCAACGCACCACGGCGGCGTGCGGCGCGTCATCGATGATAGGCGATCTGGTCGTCCCCCCGTGGGAAAGCGTGTGTATTTCAGCTAAATAGTTGAACCAGGCAACGCTTCCGACCGGAGGATTTATGGTGCAATTCATTAAAATTTATGGATTAGAACGATTATCATTAGCATACTGAAGTGAGACGGCATCAGCAGGCGTTCGTGTTTGTGTTAGGGGGTATTGTTCCTCGGCAGAGATTAGTTGGGGCGCGTTCTTTCCGAGTCCTAGGGGACACAGCTCGGTGGGAATAGAAGAATTGTACATGATACGCTACTTACGGGTTGAAATATTATTTAGGGTTAAAATTCTCACAGGGGTGTTTTGTGTTTCACCCGGAAATTGTTTCGAGTTGGACGGAAATTTATCGCTTTGGCTCTTTGGAAAATTGGACCCGGGCGCGTTCCCCTGCAAAGCTTGTGAAAAATGTATTTACTTCACAGGGTGTGATTGCTGAAGCTGGTTTGTGATATTTATGGCGGACGGAATTGTGAAAGTGGTCTTTTTCAGCAGTGTTTGGGACAAAGGACAACAGATGTGGGTCACATTCGCATGTCAGAATTTATGTGATTGTGTACAATAATTTTATTTGATTATATTTTTGATTCAGTATATTGTGGTTTAGGAGACAATAGGCGAATTGTCATTGTCCTATTGTTTATAAGATTTGGTGGTAAACTATGCAAGATATAATTAGCTTTTGCAGTTTGCTATCTGTTGCCCTGCTCTGTAGCACAATGGCCAGACAAAACATCAACAAGTCATGTTTTGATTACCGATATTTCAAATTTTTTTATTAACTTTTTATTCATATTTTTTATCAAGCATACCTTTTTCACTAAAGCTTCATTACGAACAGGCGAAAAAGTTCAGATCGGTTAAATATCATAAATAGTATGAGAAATTATCTCTACTTTTCGAAAATCAAGGTCAAACTGACCCTCGCTGCGCCAAGGCGCATAAAGATTTAATTTTAAATTTTACTAAAATGATAGCGCATGATATTGAGTGCAAGATTATCAGAAAATATAAAGTAAATAATCACGTTATACAATGGATTTAAAGAATTGTTTTCCATTGTTTATGATATTGTGATCAGTAAAAGTAAATCAATCATGAACAAGGGTTCATAAGAAAAATTCGATAACACTGTATGGAATAATGCACCTATTTATTTAGGACTTGTGGCATCCAAAATGAACTCAGCACCCCAAGATTTTATGTTTTGTTCAGTTTTTCTTCAAAGACCGACCTCCGTGCGTCGTTTGGTGGGGTTCTACGCCATTCGACATAATGTCGTTTGGTATAATGCCATCTGTCATAATGCTATTTGGCATTACGACCTTTTGGCATAATAGTCAGATGATCTAAAGGTATACTGGCCCTTTGGCACAATAGCCATTTGACATAATGACGTTCGGAACAATGACCATTTGGCATAATGGTCATTTGACATAATTTTCGTGTAACACAGTGGACACATTGGACGAATGACAATTATGCATCTAATAAGTTACTCATATAAATTAAAAATAAAGATTGCACTGAAGACTTGTTTTTATCAGCCCCAGATTTTGCCTACCCCCGATTTTATCAGCTTTTTGATCCGATTTTGTCAGCGAAGTTTTATGGGCTCTAGCAGACGAACCAAGTTGAATTCGAGTAAATCCTTTTTAGAGCATACTTTGCTTATCTTAGAGATCCGAAATATACAAAAAAAATATTTTTTTTAAATTTTGCACGCAAAAGACCCTCTTAAAAACGGGGTTTTCACTGTATATCTTTTCCATTAAAGAACATCTCATGTTTAAAAACAGGAAACCAATGATTTGCTTTGCACTTTCTGACACGTAGTCTGCACTGATCCCATTTATCGAATGATTATTAATGTACTTTACGGATTTTTCTTCTTTTAACTATGTTATTCCTATTCTAAAAATCAGATTAAAAAACCTATTTTCATTTGGAGCCTAGTAGCCTGCTTCTACTGCTGGTAGCTAATCAACATAACAATAAATGTCCGTCTACAGCTTCTTTGTGATTTTCAGAAACTGAACGTAATGGTACTCAGATCTACTGGGGGCTCCAGAGGAGGCACGGGGGGAGGGGTCACGCGCCCTTACCCATTTAACAGAAAAGTTATTTAGTAGTAATGCGTGTGCATTCAAACCTTTCGTGAATACTTGTTTTTGTAAATCATTGTGAAGTGTTAAAGTGTGTATTTAATACATGGGACCTTGTTAAATTTGCTTTTGTTGAAATTCTGTTTACTTTTCCACTACTCACATATACTAAAAATAATATCAGTCAAGTTATACACTTTTATGAAATTGCTTTAGGGACCATTCATAAATTACGTAACGCTTTTAGAGGGGGAGGGGGAGCTAGATCGTTACGTAACATGTTTTCACCGAAGGGAAAAATTTTTTTTTGGGAATTTGTTACGTAATAGGGGAGGGGGGATGGAGAAATTTGTTACATGGGGGGAGGGGGGAGTCAATTTTGGGCAATTTCTGTGTTACGTAATTTATGAATGGTCCCTTATTTCTTTTTCTTTATTCGGAATGTTATGTTTCCTTTTATTACTATATCTTAAATTAGCTTCATAGCTATTCAATTGCTGAATGATTCATTTTACAGAAAAAACCTAAAACATTCATTGAAAGTGATTGCGTGAGATTTCAGATTCTGGGCCTGCTTCCGCGGTTCAGCAGGTGTACTGGTCTCATAACCCGATCAGAAACACACAACAGAAATATTTCAAAAATTTATCTCACGTTGTTACTTGCTATAAATTTCTATTATTTTAACTACTAACGAGACCAAATTTATAACACAATATGTTACAAAAATTGTGTTCTGTTATAATCTTGTTATTTCATTCTGATCGGGAAGCCGCGGTCGTCACTTATTTGAGCACTGACCCGAAAGGATTCTTGATGTCAGTGGACAGCAGCACTTTCCATGCAATCGGAGCAGAAGGCCAAAAATTTCACAAAAGGGATTGGACTGCCGTAGATTTCTTTGCTTGCATGTGGAAGAGGATAAAATTGAAGTACGTCTACACAATCTGTCCTACTTCTATTTTATTCTCTACTTATCTCAATTTCAAAGACAAATGAATTCGAAACACAAAAATACAACTTTATTTTAAGTTAGGTCTTGTGCCATTACGGTGTTGCGTACCTTTCTTTGAGAAATAATGGAGAAAGCAATATATACGCGAACGGAGCCCTTAGCGGAATGTACGTACTTTTCATAGGTTTTTCTACCATTTTCACTATGTTTGTTTATAGTTAAATGCACTAGCACTTCACGATTTAACAGTTAACAAGTATTTCGATTACTACTTGTAATCGTCTACAAAAAAAAAATTACAAGCAATAATCGAAATACCAGGTATCTGTTAAATAGTAAGTGGAAGTGCATTTAACTAGAAACAAACATAGAGGAATTAAATGGAAGAAAAACCTATGAAAAATAATTGAGGAAAGTATAGGTATGAAGCAGTGATTTTATTGTATCAAAGTTAATGTTTTTTGATAGAACATTTTTCAGTGAAAAAACGAGCATTAGTTTATAAAAAATAATAATAATTTGTGGAGCTCTGGTGTACAAGATACTGTACAAAGAAACAAAAAAAAATCCTCATACCTCAACGATGATTTCAATGATTTTTTTTCCTGCATCCGGGTACGTTTTTCCCGTTTAGAGTTTTCAACACTAAAAATTGCACTAAAAAAATATCATTCGCAAAATAAAAATTTATACGCAAAAAAGAATCTATAAGGAAGGAGAAAAAATAATTACGAACAATTCGAAAAAAAATAAAGAGATATTCGAAATAGAAATTTCAAATTATCACTGCTCTTGGTAGATGAGGTGCGCTTCGAAGCGCTGTAACTTTCGATTTTTTTTTTCGTCAGCAAACAAGCGCTTCTCATTTTGCTACTGGGTTATTTGCTTGATGCGTCATGTACGTCGTGTAACTCTTTGAATATAGTGGCTAACTAGTGCTAATTGGGTACTAGTTTAAAAACATCGTCTAATTTGGCCCCAAGTTGGTGCTAGTTACAGATGAATTCGAAACACAACAATCCAACTTAATTTTAAGAAAGACGTAATAAAATGCAACACGTTACACCTGCTATTTGGAGAAAACTCTTCTTAGATGTTCTTAAAGGCTTTTTTGTGAAGAGGAAGCGGGTCGAAAACCTTCCAACCTAGTTCTACAATTCAAATGACTAAACTAAAATGGAGCTAAAATTACGCAAACCATGCTATGCACCCATTCGACGTCCCAGTGCTGAATCAGACGGTAGACCATGAAAACCCTGTCGTGAAAAACATGCAACATTACCCTTTGCCCATTCTACTACCGGAAACCAATCTAAATCACAATCTTCAATATCACTCAGATCATAAACGGTTACGAAACATGTACCTGCTATTCAGGCCATCAAGAAAACTACCTAAGCAGCGTCCAGCACCTTCAAATCAACAGACAGCCACACCAGCGAGGACGCTCTCACCAACGACGGAGGGTTTACGCTTGTGGCTTATAAGTGCAAGTACGCAAGGAAGAACACCCAATCGCGAGCACCAAAGTGCTACGCGATCATTTTTTCCTTTTGCTATCCGTTTGCCAATGCGGTTGGAACTAAGCTACCAGTGTTCAATATTTTTAATCTGGGACATCGAATTCCTTGTCGTTCGACATATTTTTTGGGTATTTCTAGGTATAGATTCCGTTGCGATCTGGTGTAACCAGTTCTTCGAATCTGTTCGATCCCCTTCAGCGATTCTCAACCTAAGGATCAGCGGAACTCTAGAGAGCCTTGAAATCGTTGCATATACATATGGGTCATTCCACGCGAAGTGATCAAAAAAAGATGCAAACTTGAAATCGACCTTCACGCATTTGAACCAAATTTGGAGGAATTGTTCATCTTGGGCCAATATATAAAAACCCAAATTTTTGTGCCAATTGAACCACCCCTCGGGTCATGGGAGCACCCCCCGTTTTGGCAAATTGCCAAAACCCTTGATTTTCTTTTGATCATATCTCCGGTTCTATTTACTCTAGAATCAAACCGCAAGTTGGCTTTTGAAGAAAATTGTTCAAGAAGTCTAGAAAAAATATTATGTTTTGCAGGAAGTGCTGCCAACTATGCGTTTTTTTTCAGTTAAATATTAAAAGTTAATTTTTCTCTCAATACATATATTTTAATTATGAAAATTTTAATGCCATCGCGTTCCTCAGACATTTTTACATAAAAAACACTTATCCCAATATACTATGAGCGCATCCTGAGATATACTGTTTTGAAGGGAAAAACTCCCACTTTCTCATATAAAAATCCATTTTTATTGGCCAAAATTAAGAAAATCTTCAAACGATCATAAAAATCGACTCTGATCTGCTAGAAGCAAACCAAAAACGTAGTTTTTCATCATTTCTCGTCTACTTCACGAAAAATTATGTTTGAACACAGAATAATCAAGTTTTTCAGCGTTGTGCGCTTGCGATTTTATATGGGAAATTGCGGTTTTTCTATTCAAAACGGTGTATCTCAGGATGCGCTCATATTATATTGAGTAGATAAGTGTTTTTTATGTAAAAATGTCTGAGGAACGCGATGGCATTAAAATTTTCATAATTAAAATATATGTATTGAGAGAAAAATTAACTTTTAATATTTAACTGAAAAAAACGCATAGTTGGCAGCACTTCCGGCAAAACATAATATTTTTTCTAGACTCCTTGAACAATTTTCTTCAAAAGCCAGCTTGCGGTTTGATTCTAGAGTAAATAGAACCGGAGATATGATCAAAAGAAAATCAAGGGTTTTGGCAATTTGCCAAAACGGGGGGTGCTCCCATGACCCGAGGGGTGGTTCAATTGACACAAAAATTTGGGTTTTTATATACTGGCCCTGGATTAACAATTCCACCAAATTTGGTTCAAATCCGTGAAGGTCGATTACACGTGCCTTGATCACTTCGCATGGAATGACCCATATTTATATTTTCTGAATAGATGTTGAAATTTCAAGTTTCTTAACAGACTGAAAATTATGTATTGGCATTCAAAATCGATGTTGAACCGTGGAGGTCCGCAACCAACCACAACAAATTGTGACACATATTGTACCATATAGGGGAGGGGTAGTAAGCTGGAACGTCACGTTAAAGGTGTTTACTGAAGAAATGTTTTTAAAGAGTTTGTGTATAGTAATTTGTGACAATTTGTTACATGGGAGGGGGGAATCAATTTTGGGCAATTTTTGCGTTACGTAATTCATGAATGGTCCCATATTTACACTCACTAATACAATTAATTGCATTTTCTCTCATATACCGTGATTTCGCTAACATTAAAACACCCCGGTAATTAAGTGAACGTTTTAGCACCTATAAATCTACAAACGCGGTCTTAAGCGTTAACTCACCGGTCACGCGATCATGAATCGGTCACGTCCGGAAGTCTCTACCCTCGGTCCTAGCCTTCAGTTGGTCCAATAAAAAAATGACGCTCATAATCACCAGACAACACGTTCAATGGTGACAGGACCGGGAACTCTAGTGATTTGCGGGAACTTTTTCCTAGCATGTGAACCGTACACTGAAAATTAATGCGAATAAAATAAAATCGAATTCTTCCAAGCGAAGTTATAACACACCAGCAGGCACGACAGACTTGGTAACATACAAACGCTTGAGCTTCGTCCACGCACCGCTACGCCTTCGAACTCCCAAACATGAAAACATCTCAGTGATTGAGTGAACGTTTTAACATTTTTAACCTACAAAACTTATACACGAGGTGTCAAGCGCAGACCTACAAACACATGTGTTCGCGCTATCATAAATCGGTCACGTCCGAAAGATCCTTACCGGCGGCCCTAGTAGCATAAATTCATACCTTTAGTTGGATCAATCAACAAAATAACGCTCATATTCACTAGACAACACATTCCATCGCGACATGATCGGGAATTTTGGTGATATGGGTTATTGCATTCTCTTCTAGCATTCAGCAGCTTAACATACAAACGCTTAAGACCTTCGCGATCATCTACGCACAACAAACCCCGCGGTATCACAAACATGAAAACACCCCGGTGATTAAGTGAATGTTTTAGCACTGATAAACCTATAAACGCGGTCTCAAGCGGAAACCCACAAACGCCCATATTCGCGCGATGAAGTATTGATCTCGCCCGGAAATCTCTTCTTTCGGCCTTAGCATCCTATGTCCATGCTTTCAGTGGGACCAATAAAAATATTCATATTCACTAGACAAGAATGTTCAAGGCGACATGACCGGGAGCACCAATGATATGGGGAAAAGACTCTTCTAGCGTCTAAACCGTACACCGAAAATTAAGTTATTACTATTATTATTGTTTATTACGGCTTTAACCTCCAGAGTCATTCGCCTTTTTGAAAAAAATGTTCATTTCAAAGATACAATTCAATTTAGTATATATTCAATATTCAAAGTAGATAAAAAATAAAAAATTGAATATTTTTTTAGGCGACTATTCTGGGCGCACTGCTTTTCGCTCCTCGTGTTAATTTTCTTTCTTGGTGGTGAGCAATGGTCAGGTTCGCCCTCTGCAGCTTGCCGGGCCAGTCTGTCTGTCTTCTCCTTCGCTCATGTTTGCGTCCATGTCATCGTCACTAGAATTTCTCTGATTCACGCTGTTAGAAGTTTGGTGCTTTTGTGTTTTCGAGTGGCTTTGGTATAGCAGTCTCCTTTCTTGCTTATTTCAAGTAAAATTGTTGAAAAGGTCTCTTTGTTTATTTTCTCTTCTGCTAATAACACCGTCGCATTTGCCTTTGCTGCTTAACTCTTTGCATAATATGCTAGTCGAAATTATACTCTAACAATATGTACTGGAACATCATTGGAAAGATTAATAGTGAAGCCGTGATAATCGAAAGAGAAAGTAAACAGAGGATCTCTTTTGGACATAGGTCCATTTCAAAAAGTAGGCGAGATTTCTTCCCTAAGTATGTTGACAATTGGCTTGGGGCTACCGTGGAATATTGTTTGTCTGTTACTTATTTTTGGCTGGCTTTCTGTGGTGAATCAGCAGATGTCGAGGGATGATTGGTGGTGTTGGTTGTAGTAAATGAGTTTTCTTTAGTTGTTTTGACGCATTGTTTACTGTAGGGTACTGTCTGATCACAGAACTGGCACGTGAATATTAGGGTGTCCCAAAATGACATCATGTTAAAAAAGTCATCGGGCTCACTTCTTAAATGAAAGATTTGGGTATCAGGACCACTTTCTTCTTCGGAGTGAATTTGCTAAAACGCTCCCTACTGGTGGCGAATTTGGTTTTTTGAAAAATGGGCCGATTTTGGGTAAAGTTTCAAATACATGCTTGTTGAACTGCTTCTGAACTGTTTTAGATTTTTCTCAGTATTTTTTTTTATTTTTTTGGAGATCCAAATGGAGAAGTTTAGTTAGTTAGTTTGTACAATAGGGCATTGCAAAAAAATTTTTTTTTTGAATTCTCAAAGGCCCCCCCTCTCATATTGTGACAAATGTCAAAGTAAGCTCAAATGCCAAATTTCACATCATTTGGACAATTTTAGACCCCCGCCCACCTCGCTTGAAATTTTTTGAAATTGGTACTATGGGAAAATATGGAGGAAAAATACATTAAATGTAATAACTTTTGAAGTAGCAATCAGAAAATTAAAATTTATACCTCTTTTGGAAGGAAATAATCTTAGTATTTGAATGGAGATATATTTGTTTCTAGAAAAATACGGGAAAGTGGGGTACTCGGTCATTTTGGCCCCAAAATCCCCTATTTGTAATGATTTCTCTGCTCCGTGATGCAAATCATACATATTTTGTAGTTTTTTTTAATGTGAAAAAATCTCAGAAATCGAACGGAACCCTTTTGACGTTAGTCCGAATACGAGAAGTTGGGGTTAAATGGCCTTTTGTCATTCATATTAAACTTCATCATTTTCTCGTGAATATATCTCTATTATTCTTCACTCAATTTTTATAAACTATACCTTGTTGAACGTGGAAAATCCTTAGGATTATAACAAAAATAGATTCATTACCGGTAAAATTCAGGAACATCAAATTATCTGACATATAGTGTCGATTTCACATTTTTATCATAAAATCGCACATATTAACTCCATTTAACAACAAAATTCTTATTTAATTTACTACTTTTAGTGTAAAATATGCTTAGGGATCGCATGAGAAAAGTTTCACTCTTGGAAAAATAGGGGAAGTTGAGGTATTAGGACAAATAATGAAAAAAAAAGTGATTTGTAGAGTAAATATCAAAAAGTTTAATGTTTCTGAATTTTACCTTTAACGTTTTTATTTTTGTTTTATTCTTCAGAATTTTACACGTTCACTAAGATACATTTTATGAAAATTGATTGAAGAATAATAGAGATATATGCATGAGAAAATAATAAAATTTAATAAGACTGACAAAAAGCCCTATAACCCCAACTTCTCGTATTCGGACTAAGGTCAAAAGGGTTCCGTTCAATTTCTGAGATTTTTTCACATTAGAAAAACTACAAAATATGTATGATTTGCATCACGGAGCAGAAAAATCATTAAAAATAGGGGATTTTGGGGCCAAAATGACCGAGTACCCCACTTTCCCGTATTTTTCTAGAAACAAATATATCTCCATTCAAATACTAAGATTATTTCCTTCCAAAAGAGGTATAAATTTTAATTTTCTGATTGCTACTTCAAAAGTTATTGCATTTAATGTATTTTTCCTCCATATTTTCCCATAGTACCAATTTCAAAAAATTTCAAGCGAGGTGGGCGGGGGTCTAAAATTGTCCAAATGATGTGAAATTTGGCATTTGAGCTTACTTTGACATTTGTCACAATATGAGAGGGGGGGCCTTTGAGAATTCAAAAAAAAATTTTTTTTGCAATGCCCTATTGTACAAATATTGAAGTACAAGAGCGGCAGACTTAGTAAAAAGTGAAATTTTTGGTGTGTTTCAGTATTTTTTCTTCAAAACTGGGCATCTACAAAATTTTAAAAGTATAGAAAACACTTTATATAGTTGAGACGAATACAGGGGCGTAATTATGCCGAAGAAAGTGTCTAGCTACGGCTAATGGGGTATGAGTTATTTAAGTTTTTGTTAGATAATCTTTGACATTTTTAGCAATTCATCAAAAGTAATGCTGTTACAAAAAGTAAATCAGTTCAAATGTGCTTTGACCACACATTGTTTTTCGAAAAATAGAAGAAAAATGATGAAAAATGACGTTTTCTGTTTGTCTTTAGTATGTCAGGACGAGGTTTAATGAGCATCTGATGATTTTTTTGTAACTTAAATTATAAAAATAATGATAACTTTGCTAATGCCAAGTCTCTAATTATTTTTTGAAGAGTTAACTCTCAACAATTACTTCTAGGAGGAATTGTCAACAAAATAATTGTGTCAGAAGATGCGCTGTATTCTGTTGTAAAACTTTTTCGAGGATATTTGCCCCAAATTTGACTATTTCGGAATTATGTGATCTAAGCAATAAATATCAGTTTTTCAACGCTCACCTCACTCTTTTGCATTTTTCTCCACTTTAAAGTTCCTTCCTATAAAATGTGAATACGCTAATCAATTCAGCCTTCAAATTTACGCCATAACTTGCCATTAACTCGACATATTTGTTTAATTTTAGTGATTTTCAAACCAGCTGGGTGGCTATCAGTAAGCAAAATAATTTAAAAAAAATCGTCAGATCCTCATAAAAACCGATTCTGATCTACTAGAGACAAGCGAAAAGCGCCATTTTTCATCATTTTCTTTCTATTTTTCGAAAAATAATATGCGGACTAAGCACGCTTAACTTGTTTTATTTTGTAGAACAGTGTTATTTTTGATATCATGAATATCATAAAATGTCAAAAGGTTATTTAAAAAAAAACGTAACTAACTTATACCCCATTGGCCGTAGCTATACACTTTCTTCAGCAAGATTACGCCCCTGTGTTCGGCTCAACTATATAAAGTGTTTTCTATACTTTTAAAATTTCATAGATACCCAGTTTTGAAGAAAAACTACTGAAAAACACCAATAATTTCACTTTTCACTAAGTTTCAATGGCTTTGCTGCTCTTATAATTCAAAATTTGTACAAACTAACTAACCAAACTTCTCCATTAGGATCTTCAGAAAATAAAAAAATGCTGAAAAAATCTAAGGCCGTTGAGGAGCACTTCAAGAGGCATACATTTAAAATTTTACCTAAAATCGGTCCATTTTGCAAAAGATTAAAATTCGCCACCAGTAGGGAGCATTTTTGCAAATTCACTCCAAAGAAGAAAGTGCTCCTAATACCCTAACCTTTCATTTAAGAAGTGAGCCCGATGACTTTTTTAACATGATGTCATTTTGGGACACCCTAGTGAATATCTGCCCTGGGTATGTGCATAGGATTCTTAATATGTAGGTGACACCTTGGGGTGATCTTCCTTCGAAAGTTAAGTAGGACGGTATAGGTTAGTACAGCCACATTCGCACTACCCGTACACTGTTGAGTATGCCAGGGAAAAAGTTTCCCCAAGTATAATTTGTGACGGATTCCACTTCTACATACTTCGACGTGATTTTTTTAATACAATCCGTACTAGTACGAGCTGCCAAATCATGGACGCGTATTTCCGTTAGATCAAGATCCATATACACGAGGATCTTGGTTTTGACGTTTTCATATTCGATGTCGTGTTGCATACTGTTCTTTGCTACGAAGCTTTCTGCCTCGGCTAAGGAGTTGAACGTTATTAGTACAACTTGCCTCGTATGATGTAGTTGGACTTGTGAAACTTCTGTTAGAACAAGCTCCATTTTCACTTTGACCAAATGTTTCACCTCGTTCACTGTGGGGTTCGCGAAAAGTCAATCGCGATTGTGTTCTCCCGTAATGGGTGAAATCCATTTAGTGGCCCACTCATTTCACTCGCAGTTGGGATCTACGAAACTTTGCTGTGTTTATATGTTACACGTACAGGTTGGAGCGTCGCGGGTAGTATCTTTTTGTTTGTATGCTATTCGCAAGCGGCGCGCTTTTTGCTTCTTATCTGTGCGTGAAGAGGAAGCAGACTACCGAAAATTAAGTATCAGATTCACGATCCGCGCACTGTCATATAAGAACACACGCGAATATGCGAATTGTCACACGGTTATAAAATCGAACTTATACACGCGAAGTAACACGCCCTCGCGATCAAACACCTTAACGCACAAACACTCGAGCCCTTCGCGATGATACACGCAATCGCAAAGTCCCTACACTCGCACATAGCTGAACTGTACAATGAATATCACCTTCGCGACCCGCTGCAATTGGACTTAAGCAGTGTTTTAGTGGCTGACATTTCCCATCTCGTTTGTAACTGTAATGTGTGATTCAGACGGGGAAACCTTCCGAAAACCTAGCTCTACAACTCCAGTAGGACAACTCTCAAAAAAATATGAAATCGGCGCCCTAAGCAACTCAAAACATATTCGAACGATTACGAAAGACGTATTTGTCAATCTTTACTGATCAAACAAACCTTATCAATTTGATCAATAACATATTCAACCATTCAACTATTACTATTGAAAAAAAAATCTGTTGACCCGTAAAGTCAAGGGGTGCGAAGTAGGCCGGCGAAGATGCTCCCTGAGATCTCTCGAGGGGGAGGGAGTAACTCCGGCGATAGTTCGTTATCGTTGCTACGAAGGGACAAATTCATCTTCCTACCTAAACGCGAAGGACCGCTGCCGGAGCCGCCAGTGAAAACCGAAGGAGAACGCGGTTAGTTAGTCTTCCCAAATGAACATCGAACATCATGTTCGCTCTAGTTTTGTGCTCATCTTATACCCACATTTCGTGTGTAAATTCGAACGCGCTAATGCGTACCAAAACACGTGCACGTGTTCGTCTGCACATCCGAACCTCATGTATGTACGCGGTGTTCGTACACACAGGATCTTGACAATAGTTTTCTCTTTCTCTCACTCATCATCACTAGCGTTGACGCATTATGATTTGTGCATGCCTTTCTTGTATACGCACACGGTGTACGTGCACGGGGTTTAAATCTAAGTTTGCACATCGTTCGCTTGGGTTCGGTGTTCGATGCAAAGCTGTACACAAAGACAAAGCATGTTTGAGGTTGAACGTGTGCACGAAATTTTGTACACGGGTGCAAACTTGTCGATGTTCCTGGGAAGACTGCGGTTAGTTAAAAGGAGCCGTCCGACTACTCATCTTTGACGGCGTCCAGCGATCAACAGCAGTTGTTGGTGATAGAGGGGAGTAGGTAAAATTCTCAGTAGAAGCATTTCGGCCACCCTGTTATTTAGGGTACGCTGGGCAGGTAAATAAAGAATACGGCAAACTCTTACTTACAATATTTTTGTTGAGTCACCCTAATAAATAGTAAATGTTTGCGGGTGAAGGGAGAATAGTGAGTCTAGTTTTGTACGGTATGCAAACTAGGCTCGATGGCGGATCCAAGACATGTCGTCTTGAATGATATGTATTTGGGACGATATCAAATGTTGCTTCAAGCTATTCACAACTCTCATTTTCACAACTCTCATTTTCACGACGTCACCCGCGTTACTGCTTGGTAAGACCAAACTGGTGTCGAAGGGGGTTAATTGGGGTTGTTCGACGTTTTCTTGATGTCCATTAGCATTTCGACTAAAAATCGGCAGAAATGTCCATTTATTATTTGAATAGAATATCCATGTACAATAAAAGTATTCATTTCATTATCGTTTCAGATAAAAAATTGCAAAAATACGCGGGAAAATTGTTCTGTGCGTAACATGGAAAAATATTGTTCTTGCTCCAAATCAAATGTTTGAGGAAACAGAATCATCATATAACCGTAGAGAGCACTCGTGAGAAGGAAAACAAGATGAAAGGTATAATCTGGTAAAAAACACCCAATATAACATAATCATTTATAAAATCAAATGAATGCATTAATATGCGTCGAATTCTTGCCTTCCGTTAAGAAATCGAAAGTCTTTTTATATTATTAAACCCTTTCATGCCTCCCATTTTGTCAGGGCATATAGGATTTCAAAACTATTTTTTTTCTTAAAACTGTTGAGGTCAAGGAACACGAGAAATTTATTTTGAACAATATAATTTTCCAATAGTCCAATTGTTGGAAAAATGTGGTCAAAAGCATTCGAAATTTTATCAGTTTTCAATAATATTTCTAGTTAACGAGGATATATCAATATTTCATTTTTCAACATTAATATAAAGTGCATCTGGCAGCACTGCTCTAAAGGAATCCAATCAGACTAATTGCAATAACTTTAATTCTACGGACAACATTTACAACTGTTGGAGTTCAAATTAAAGGCAGTAATCACAGTTATTAGTCTAACTTATTTTGGTAAGAAAATCTTGCCTAAATGAAAAGTTACGACGTTTAAAAACGCTGTTGTTTATAAACAACATGGTTTCGGAACACGTTTTGTTTACGAAACGGGTCCAACCCATCCAACTAAGCTATTTGCATGAATAAGAACACGGAAATATGTTTTTTTTCTGTTAACCGCTGCCAACCACCCTAGTAAGCAATAAGCATTATAACGTAGCCTAATATCTGCTTTAGATCCACATATAAAGCTGTCCTAAAAAGCCGTGAAGCCCTAAATACTTTTATAATGCTGGTATTATGCCAGAAAAGGCGAAATATAGTACTATTACTGTGCAGAGATTGACAGCTCGTTTCTGCAGTACTAATGCTATTATATAGCACCAGCGCACAAATGTCAAATTTGAAAACCTTATATTGGCACTACTAATGCTATTAAAAGCTTCAGTTGGCTGTCATTGTCCGCCATGATTTTAAAACCATTTCTTATGTTTCCTTTCGGTATGATGAGCAAAAAGGAAAAAAAAATTAAAATAAAATGTTCTGTTTAAAACCGTAATTAACTTTGTTCTAATGCATTGTAGTGAATATCCTTAATGGGTTTTCGTTCTCACATGATATGAATGTTTACGAAAATTACCTTTAGTAAGTCTCGAACTGAGGTACCTTGCCCCGTCCTTCACGGTAAGTGCACTGCGTTTGCTTCCTGGACTATATTGCATATGTTCGATTGGAATTAAATATGCCGAATATAATCTTCAAGAAGAGTTGCATAACAAACAAACCCACAGCATGACAATAGCATTATATCAGATTTATATTTGCTCTATAATGGCTTTAAATGCACTTGTAAAGCTTACATGCTTTAAAGATCCTTGAAGCATGTACACGTTATATCAGCTTTATATACGCCTATAGGGCAAGCGATAATGCTATATGTCGGCTGTGCTGTTATGCATTATTGATGCTAATATAGAGCTATATTGCGTTGTTAATGCTGTAATGGAGTTTCAATGCAACATTAGTGCAAATTTATAGCCAATATAGTGCAATGCCTTAATGCTTATGGTTACTTGGGCAGTGGGAGTTGGGATGGTTAACATTCACACTCTTATAAATATTGAATGACTATTTTTGAAATATTGATATATCAAAAACGAATTCAACGTACCAAAAGTACAATATTGTTTGAATCGATACGACAATGTTTTGACTTCAGTTCACATTTTATTCAGATTCAAGCCACTGTGAAGCGACGAAACTACGAATTAACCCCTCCTTCCTTCGTGACCATGTAACCTGGATCAGTCTATGCACAGACCACTCTGTGTACATATGACAATCAGTCTCCTACGTGTCGGTACGGTAAACTAACAACACACAATCGAAAATTGTGTTAATACATATTTGTAGGTTATATCTGATGTTCTTACCTAGAATACTCGTATATGTACTACATTTAAAAAAGAAATCAACGTAATTTCAGCATCCTTGCTGTGTTCCAATAAAATAATAAAAATGGTCTGAGAAGGGTGAAATTCTTCTGTTTAAATGAAACAAAAACGCGAATTGTGTGAGCCAAATTATCGCATTACCATTTGAGCCAATGCGTTGAGCAAAGGTGGCAGAAGCTGCTCTAACTAAAGGCTTTAATTAGGTGGGGTGATAATAGAAACAGGGCATAAATAGGCTCATAACCCTACATAATATTTTAAACATGCTTTCAAAGAGGAATCAAATGTCTTCAAATTAGGGATCGCATCTCCACCAGTCTAAGCCTTTTTCCATTTATTTGTTGTTTTCCAGAAATGCTCGTAGTTCTTGCTCAGTGTAATAGTTCCGGTATTTTTTATGATTATTAGTCATCCCAAGAATCCAAATAAAACTACAAAAAATACTTAATTTTTTACCATTTTACGGAGTTGGATCGAAAAATAGAAAAGGTGATCAAGTCTTCTCAGTTTCCCCTATTACAAAGGAGTTAAATCGAAGTTGATTTAGTTTTCCATAGTGCAACGTTTCGAAGGAATGACCTTTCATCGTCAGAGGAAAGAAGGGTTTGAACACAAATGAGTTCAAGTTTTCTCATAATACAAATATTTTCAATTTTCGTCAGGACTACAAATATTTCCTTTTTTCAAGTAGAATGTAATATTGAGTTCGTTTCCACGAGTGGTTCTGCTCTAAACTAAAATGGAAAACTATTAACACTCGGAATACCAAGGGGGTAAAAAGTTACGCGGACTACCAAGGGGGTCTAAAAAAATGGGAACGCTTATTTTGACCGGTCATATCTCAGCCGTTACATAATCGATTTTAAATCTGTCTTCACCAATAGAAAGATATGTCTTTTGTGAATACGTCAAATTTAAAAATAGAAGAATAGAGTTGTCTACCGTAAGTTACAGTAAAAAGAGTATAACAAAGTCAGTGAGAAAAAAAATGGGAACGCTTCTTTGACTTGCCATATCTTAGCTGTTTGCTCACCAATTTTAATTCTTTCTTCACCATTGGATAGGTAAATCTTTTATAAAAACAGTGAACAAAGAATGATGGAAATCAAATTTGTATATCTGAAGTAATTGTAAAAACAGTAATTGAGAGTCAGTACAGACGAAATGACTTTTTCTGTTTAAACAATCGTATCACGACCGTTTGTCAACCAATTTCAATTTTCCTTACACCAATGCAATCCTTAGAGCTTCTAGACTTGTAATATATGCAATAAATAGTAGATTTTCAAAAATTACTATACTTTTTCGAATTTTTAGGAGATAGGATTTTTACAATGTACGTAGCATACGGTTGATTGAAATTCTTTGCGACTTGTTAGATTTACGGTTTGAAAATTACCTGTTTACTCAATAGTGCTACATATTATACATGGATATTATTATATCAAAATGATTGCACGAACGTGGAGAAACACATTATTGTATGTAAGTTACTAAATAATAGAGTGTGTTAGGACGATTCAGTAAATACGAAGAAGTTCAGAATTTTAAAATATTCGTCATATAACTTTAAATTTGAAGCGATGACCTATACATTTTAATACACCAGTCGATTGTAATTGATGGCGGCTACAATTTCTGAAAAAAACACATTTTTATATTTTCTCAAAAAATAGCCAAAAGTACGTAGAAGTACAGAAATTCCATTTAGTTGGCAAATAACGTCGAGTTCAAAGTGATGGCCTATACCTTTTTATATACCAATCGATTATAATTGATTTTGGTTACAATTTCTGGAAAAACGATTTTTATATTTTCTCAAAAATAGACAAAAGTACGTAGAACTACAGTAATTTCATTTAGTTGACAAATAACTTCAAGTATTCAAAGCTATCACCTATGCAATTTATACACCAATCGATTGTAATTGATTTTGGCTACAATTTCTGAAAGAACATATTTTCATATTTTCTAAAAAAATAGCCAAAACTACGTATAAGCACAGAAATTTCATTTAGTGGGTAAATAACGTCGAATTTTAAGGGATGATTTATACTTTTTTATACACCAATCGATTGTAATTAATGGTGGCTACAATTTCTGAAAGAACACATTTTTATATTTTCTCAAAAAATAGACAAAATACGTAGAAGTACGGAAATTTGATTTAGTTGGCAAGTAAGGTCAAATTCAAAGTGATGACTACACTTTTATATATACCAATCGATTGTAATTGATTTCGGCTACAATTGTTGCAAGATAAACTTTTTATATTTTCTTAAAAAAACGAAAAAAATACGTAGAAGTACAGAAATTTCTGTATCGATTTTGTTGGCTATTTTCGGCAAATTTGAGACTAAGAGAAACGAAAGCAATGAAATTGAAAGACGGATAGGTATTCTAGAGCGAATCAGTTATAAACTTAGGACGGAAAACTAGAACTAGGCAGGCTCATATGGGCATGATCGAAAGGAAATGTGAAGAATTTTTTGCCTTCTGCATAGTAGGAGTTGGGCGTTCCACCCAAGTCTACCGCATGGTCTATGGTAGAACATAACTCATCATCATGTTTTACCGCCGACGCCGGCGTCGGCGGTAAAACATGATGATGAGTTATGTTCTACCATAGACCATGCGGTAGACTTGGGTGGAACGCCCAACTCCTACTATGCAGAAGGCAAAAAATTCTTCACATTTCCTTTCGATCATGCCCATATGAGCCTGCCTAGTTCTAGTTTTCCGTCCTAAGTTTATAACTGATTCGCTCTAGAATACCTATCCGTCTTTCAATTTCATTGCTTTCGTTTCTCTTAGTCTCAAATTTGCCGAAAATAGCCAACAAAATCGATACAGTAGAACCTTGCGGCAATTAAAACATAGTAACGTACAGAAATTTCGTTTGATTGACAAATAACTGCAAATTAAAAGGGATGACCTACACTATTTATACACCAATCTATTGTAATTGATGGCGGCTGCAATTTCTAATAGAACAATTGTTTATATTTTCTCAAAAATTACCCAAAAATACGTAGAAGTACGTAGTTATGTGCCAATCAGACGAAATTTCTGTACTTCTACGTATTTTTGTCGCTTTTTTTGGGAAAATATGAAAAGTCTTTCAAAAATTGTAGCCGCCATCAATTACAATCGATTGGTGTATAAAAAAGTATAAATCATCCCTTAGAATTCGTCGTTATTTGCCCACTAAATGAAATTTCTGTACTTGTACGTATTTTTGGCTATTTTTTGAGAATATATAAAAATTTGTTCTTTCAGAAATTGTAGCCAAAATCAATTACAATCGATTGGTGTATAAATTGCATAGGTGATAGCTTTGAATACTTGAAGTTATTTGTCAACTAAATGAAATTACTGTAGTTCTACGTACTTTTGTCTATTTTTTGAGAAAATATAAAAATTGTTCTTCCAGAAATTGTAACCAAAATCAATTATAATCGATTGGTATATAAAAAGGTATAGGCCATCGCTTTGAATTCGACGTTTTTTGCCAACTAAATGAAATTTCTGTACTTCTACGTACTTTTGGCTATTTTTTGAGAATATATAAAAATGTGTTTTTTTCAGAAATTGTAGCCGCCATCAATTACAATCGACTGGTGTATTCAAATGTATAGGTCATCGCTTCAAATTTAAAGTTATATGACGAATATTTTAAAATTCTGAACTTCTTCGTATTTACTGAATCGTTCTAACACACTCTATTATTTAGTAACTTACATACAATAATGTGTTTCTCCACGTTCGTGCAATCATTTTGATATAATAATATCCATGTATAATATGTAGAACTATTGAGTAAACAGGTAATTTTCAAACCGTAAAACTAACAAGTCGCAAAGAATTTCAATCAACCGTATGCCACGTACATTGTAAAAATCCTATCTCCTAAAAACTCGAAAAAGTATAGTAATTTTTGAAAATCTACTATTTATTGCATATATTACAAGTCTAGAAGCTTTAAGGATTGCATTGGTGTAAGGAAAATTGAAATTGGTTGACAAACGGTCGTGATACGATTGTTTGAACAGAAAAACTCATTTCGTCTGTACTGACTCTCAATTACTGTTTTTACAATTACTTCAGATACACAAATTTGTTTTCCATCATTCTTTGTTCACTGTTTTTATAAAAGATTTACCTATCCAATGGTGAAGAAAGAATTAAAATTGGTGAGCAAACAGCTAAGATATGGCAAGTCAAAGAAGCGTTCCCATTTTTTTCTCACTGACTTTGTTATACTCTTTTTACTGTAACTTACGGTAGACAACTCTATTCTTCTATTTTTTTAATTCGACGTGTTCACAAAAGACATACCTTTATTTTGGTGAAGACAGATTTAAAATCGATTATGTAACAGCTGAGATATGACCGGTCAAAATAAGCGTTCCCATTTTTTTTACCCCCTTGGTATTCCGAGTGTTAATAGGGAAACAGTAGACGAATATTGTTTTGTCTTCCTAAACCTACACAGTTTCGTCGCAAACATCAAATTAGCTTGGGCATTAACAAATATTCCAGATCAGTTGAAGATCTTATGACACAAATTAGAAATGGATGAAGAAATAGCAGAATAGATGTGAGTCGTGACAGTTGGCACGAACACGAAGTGGGAGAGAGGTGAAGACGTGTGAGGAATGGTAAATTAGGGTTAGTGCTGTGACATTATTTTTGCATGTTGGACGATATTTTGATTCCTTACGGTAACGGAAATCTATGATTAAAAAAAATTGAAATCCAAGAAGACGGATATATTGGAATAATTTGAAAGGAAGGGGCTGGTCAGTAGGAAACGGAAATTGACGATTTAGGCCATTTTGAAATCCAAGATGGCTGCTTCCTGTTACCACACAACAATAAAAATTGCCATCAGTATAAGTGTCATTTGAAAGGGCGTGGTCAGAGGATGACGGGAATTGACGATAGAAGCGATTTTAAAATGCAAGTATAGTGGTTTCCAGTTACCACAATGCAGTAAAAACCTATATCAATGCGGGTGTCATGTGGAAGTTGATGGTCAGAATACGAAGGAATTTGACGATTGAAGTCGTGGCTTGAATTGGATTTTAAAATGGCGTCAATCATCATTTTCAATCACCTACTCTCTACCACCTGTCATCTTGTCATATGCTCGGTGTTAAGTCAGACCGGACCAAGTAGCAAAATATTGATTTCGAGAAAAATGGGTTTAAAGTTTGATTCGCTGCATCCTCTACGTTATAATTCGAAATTATTTTTTGCCATAATTCTTGTTTATAGTTACATATTTCACATCTGACAAAAGTCGAATGTAGCAGAAGAAATTCTTTATCCAGTGTTATCATTATCTCATTTTTTAATGTTTTGCGACTTAGTCCGGTCTGACTTAGGACCGTCCATATGACACCCATATTGATGATGGTTTCTACAGTTTTGTGGTAGCCGAAAGCTGCCATCTTGGTTTTCAGAATAGAGTCAACCATTAACACGTTCAAAACAAATTAAACCACATGCTAAACAGCGTTAAAAATTACCTCTATCATATACAGAGCCTACCATTCTCATACCTATTCAATGAACGACGAAACTCAGAGAATTCATCTTCGTCCCTTCCCTGCCTCTTTCGTAGCTAAATGCATGAAAAAAATAAAACAATAAAGGCGATGTCCCCTCCTCTCTCGATTTTACGAAAACGAGTAGCAGCAGCAGCGATTTTCGTTTTCCTATAACAATCCGAAGTTGCGATTTCGTTTTGAAACATGCTCAGTAATTTGCGATTCTCATTCATTAAATGAAATTATTGCAATGTGCATCTAATAATGCAACTAGAACATAGTTAAAATGAGAAATATGCACACCGATCAGGCTTCCTTTTTTTTTTTTTAATTTCAATTATAGAGGTTTTAACCTTAGGGTCATTCGCCTCTTCGGGTTAGAAAAATCTCTTAGGAAAAATTTCTAACCCTATGTGCGGGGTCGGGACTCGAACCCAGGTGCGCTGCGTACAAGGCAATCGATTTACCAATACGCTACGCCCACTCCCATCAGGCTTCCTTCTTACAATACTATAATTAGCTCGCAAATCTACAGAATCGAGCATCGACAAATAAATATAATTGTTAGTGTATTTTCGTTTCCCCAGCTGTAAGTTCAATATCGAAGGTACCAATATCATTCTGAATCTCAAAGCGAAAACGAGCATGCGAAGAGAATAATGAAAACGATCTGCTACATGCTTGCTTTGTCCTAGTCTGCTGTTTCATTTTCGATTTCGCAAAGTACTAGTAGTATGGAAAGAAGCAGATGCATTAACGCTCCCGAGGATTTGTTTTGGGTGTACTAAAAATCAATTTAAAGAATAGGAAATACTATCCTTGATCTATATAATTTGATATCATACCTATTTCTCCATATTATGTGTTATCATTCGGAAGCTTGCAATCAAACAGATACCTGCCTATGGTAGAATTGTACTAACAAAATGTGTCTAATTGCAGTAAATATAATTAAAAGCGAATTGTGGTCGATAGTTACGACCATAATTAGGCAAAATCCCTCAGTTCGAAAATCCTAGAAAATAGAAATAGAAAACAAATCACTCACCTATTCAACTTGGTTGGCGGCGTGGCGTACGGGACGCCCAGGAACGCTTCGATGGGTTTAAGGAATTTGTAACTCTCCAGCGGCAGTATCAGTCCCTGCAGCCGCCCGTACCGCGTCTGCACGATGCGCTGGCTGAGCCGGGAGTTTTTGTACAGATCCATCGTGGAACCGTTCAGGTGCCGCACCAGCAGGAAGTAGATGATGCAGTAGTACTGGAACTTGACGAACATTTTCATCGGATATCGAGGTTCGGTTCGGTTCAGGTTTCCCCGGGTGCACACGGTACAGCTGGCTGGGGTTCGTCGCTTAACACGCTGCTGCTGTGGGGGGGCGGGGGTTGTTCAGCGCTGGAAACGGAGCTTTTCTATCATCATCACGGAAACGGTTCACTGGTGCTTATTTACATAATTCACAAACAATCCACTACTTTTTTTACTTTAACACGTTTGGTTTTCCACAGTCTCTGCTCAAGTCTTCCGGAGAATGGTTTTGGATTTTAATTTTATTTTCCTTTCGTTTTCCGATGTAAGATGAAATCCTGGTTTCATTTGTGGTCTCGGTAAGGGTTGAGCCGCACCAAGTTCGATGATTGCACGGTGCTGTTTCCTCTACTTTGTTTCTTTCTTTCACTCAAACCGCTACCATGGATGGAATGGAACTTGAACTGTCGAGTGCTGCCGTACACTTTTTACTGTTCGTTCATTGCTCCGTTCTATTTGTTTCATCTTCGCACAACGCTTTAGTTTCAATTTTCCAGCCGTAAGCCCTCGACGAAGTATCCAGCTTTTCCTTAGAGATGAGGTGTTTTTGAAAAGTGTTTTTCTTTCATCTCAAAAGCGCCATGGTTTTGCGTTGGCTGGCAGTTGCGGTTATTTGGCCTGTCTTTAACCACAGTCTGGTCGAGCAAGGTTCAAAGCAGAGGTTGACTTATATCCGCACTGTTTTCACACTTCCAACCGAAACGGTTTCTATTTTTTTCTCTCTCTCAATTTTGAGTGCACTCAAGAAGCGGAGAATTTATCGCGAAAGCTTGCACATAATTGCGAAATAACAATTGTCAGTATATATCACTGTTGATTGCATTCCACTTGTCCCGATCTTGTGTCCCACTTCCCGATCTAACCCATTGCTACTGTAGTTTGGCAAGAAAAATGTACACTCCTTCAGTCGGACACTTCTCTTCTTTCATCGGAAAAGTTAGGACGTCCGACACAATCGATTCCACTTCATTATTAGATTCCAGCGCTTGCTTTGCCATAGGCGGGTGTCTGTTCGTATATGTGTAGGTGTGTGTGTGCGTTAGTGAGATAGTTACAACCGGAAAGGTTCACTATTTATGTCCTCCTAACGACTGCCAATAAAGAATACCGACACCAGAGTCCTCCTGGCCCAGCCAAGGCAAGCTTCAGAAGTAACATCTGCCCTGCTCGCAACAGTACAATCAGAACTTGTGGCCATTTATTAGTACCATCAACAAGCTCGAAAATGAGTCTGTATCTGATCTGATCCGGCTTTGGCTGCTAACAAGCTTGCAATGATCCTGGCCTGTGCCAGGTGACCGAGCAGCCTTCGCAATGTTAAGGCAATAGTGCTGTGTCTGACGTTTGGGCACTATTACCTAACCTTCCCGCGCCGACTTCTTGTTCGAACTAACCTGCCTCGTGCCGGGACGGTGGCGGTTAGTGGGTGGTAGGGCGGGGTTGGAGATATAATCCTTGCTCCGGTGTTTGTTTTTCTCGTCGGCAGCAAAAGCAAGTACGTAGCAACTGATACCACCCGGTAGCGTTTATTATGGTTCTGTGGAGCTCCCCCGGATGCGGGCGGATGGGGAGCGTAGCCGTTGGAGGTTGGATCGAATTGAGTGCTTCTTTATACTAGTGCACCTGACTGGTTGCAGTTTGTTGATGAAGAGAGAGCTGGTGCTTTTTTTGTTTCTTGGAAACACGGCAGCTCCGAGCAAAAAGTCAGCAGAGTTACCCCGGTCGGTTGTGATGATGCAGATTGCTCCGGGGATAATTGAATGACTGCTGAAATGAGACGGAAATGGAAAACAAAAATGATTAGATCATGTTTCAATTTGCCGGATGTATTTATGGGGTGATAAATGGAATGCATTTCGGTTAGTAGAATGTACGGTTCCGGCTTCGGATTGTTTTTTTTTATCAGTGCGTCTGGCGAGCTTTGGAAAAGTGACACGTGTAAAAGATAGACGATTTAGCTGTGCCAAAATTCTCATAGTGTTGCAATTATCCTCTACACTAGGAAATGGCAGCAATAAATCAGGACACACAAAACCCCTCGACTCATTGTTCAATGCTTAGTCATTCATTCAATTCACGCGCTCAATCTTCTTCCGCTTGGTAAATTTTGTGACACTCAAAATAACACTTAATCTTCCCTAAGGCGATAATTTAATTTTTAGTTCATTCTAATTCCTACATCTTTCGAAATTGTCAGTTGGCTGTCAATGCAATTATAACCTCCCATCGACAGTTCGCTATTTTGCCTCCAGCATCTTTTGCCCCGGGGCTGTAACATGCTCTGTGACCTATTTCGTGCTAAATTCCGTTTTTCTTTACACTTAAGCACAAAGGATAAAGCCATCCCCCCGTTGGTGTTGATGAGGAACGAAAAGCAAAAGTTAAGTATCGATGGGATGGATCGGGAATGGCAGAGGAGAAGTTCCCTGATTTAATTATTGCTTTACTTTGTGGCTTGACTTTCCTAGTCAAACCACATTGTAGCCGACGCTCGGATTGGACCCAAAGCAGAGTGCTTTTTTCGTGGAAGCGTAAAAGTCATTTTTGTTACCACCTAATAGCAAGAGGGGATCGTACTAATATTAGTCAACACAATTTATAATCAATATTAAATATAAAATTATTTTAGAGGACATGAATTGCATTTTGCATTTCTCATATAAAGAAAGGTTATGCAATCACTGAAAAAATCAACTTTTTAACGGAGGGCCGAGTGTCATATACCATTCGATTCAGTTCGTCGAATTCGGCAAATGTCTGTGTGTGTATGTATGTGTGTGTCATTTAAACTCACACAATTTTCTCAGAGATGGCTTAACCGATTTTCACAAACTTACTTTCATCTGAAAGGTAAAACGCTCCCATAAGCTGCTATTGAATTTTTAGTTGATCCGACTTCCGGTTCTGGAGTTACGGGTTGAAGAGTGTGGTCACACAGCAAATTCCCATATAAACTGGTAACTGTCCATATGACTTAAACATATTAAAATGGGTTCAACATTACTCTATGCGGGTCTGGATAACTAATGATCAATCAAAGTAGCTTTGACAACATTGGCCACATATGACGGTTCATGATGCCTGCGGGGAACTCGCCAAGTTCCTAATCTAATATCACACTCATTACCCAGCGAATTCTTTACCATTTTTTACAAACTTGATTTCAAATGAAAGATACAGTAATGCCATTGACTGCTGCTGAATTTCATTTGGTTCGGACTCTTGATTCCGGAGTTACAGGTTGGTGAGTAAGGGTACATTGGAATTTCCCATATAAATCGGTACAATCGTAACACCGCAGAGACTAAAAATCTATTGAAATGGTCACCAAATTACTGCTATTCGCACGTATAGATCACTGATTGCCAATAAAACATTCTTTGGATATATTGTCCACTATCGATGATTCCGGAAGTGCCGGATTCCGTGCATATTCCACAATTAAAGTCATATCGGTTCTTCGGTGACGACTGAACCGATGTTTTCAAGCCAAGTCTCAAATGAAAGGCAACATTTGCGGTTGAGTATTGTGTCGCCAATCAGCACCCCCCCCCCACGCTTGCCCTCACACCTCGCTCCTTCATCACTCCTCTCCCTTTGGACCACCCTCACATCCGCATTTCCTTCATCCACCCCGTATACCGAAATAAGATGAAGGATTTCTGACGCATCCTCCACTCCCACTCTACTAAACCCCCACCTGCTTCACTTCCAAACCCATTCCACCAGCATCTCAAATATAATCACATGAAGATAACGTTGAACTCATGTTGATTAACCCATTATGTCCTAGTTTTGGATATATGATGATTTAAAAAAAGGTTGTTCCCTTGTTGGTGGGTTTTCATAATCTGCTTTATTCCGTTTAAAAATCTTACGAGCTAACCTAGCTAACCTGACTTAAACTATTCTATGTACATCGAAATGGGATGAGTCAGTTACAATTTCAAAGTACATAATTATGTACGGGTAGCGTAAAAAAAGGGAAAACAAATCAATGAATAAGTATGGGTGCCTTGGTTGCTATCGGTGCTTTTGTTTGAATACACCGTTTATTTGTCTGCATAATAATGACCTAGTGAGAATGTTGCTATAACAAATGGTGCGACCCAGAATGGTTTAACTGGAATGCGCCCATCTGGTTATGCAAGTTGGATTTGAAAACGATCGTTCAAGTAATTTACGATCTGTGGGAATAATTTGTGATGCTAGAAAGTAAGTCCGTTACACTAGCGTATGAAATTTCATACGCAAAAACAACACATTTCAGGATCATACTTGTTATACAATAAAGGCGTTTTAAAACTTCTGGTCTTCTGTGAACGTTAATTAATACTCTATAGTTTAAAATGTGTATGCTCAATAATCTTATTTTATAAAATTCCATTGTGTTTGCGAATGACAAAGTTGGACTAAATTCAAACCAAAATGTGAACAATACATATTATTAATTTTCTCTTCTAAATCACTAATTCTTGTTTCGGATTGTCAACGAATGGCCATGAGAGGTGTAAAAGATGTGGCTCAGTGCGAAAAAATGGAAGAAATTGGTGAAACAATTGCGAAAATTCTGCTGGTATTTCAACGTATGAAATTTCATACGCTAGGCTGAACCGATATCTTTTTTCCTAAGGCAAAATAATATCCTCTTTAGGACCAGGAGGGGATTCACAACTTTCTCGCTAATTTTAACGTTGAGTCAGTGCATTCAAGGCTAACAAATGCTTAATACGTAGCAAATCAAACCTGGTTCCACCCAGAATATTTTTTATATAAATTCTCGTTGGAAAATATTCTTTTTCTTAAAATAATTACAAAGTTTGAGGGAAAGATGGTTTGGTGCAACGAACCAATCATGTGACGAAACGGCACGAGAGTAGAGAGAAGTATTAAAATCATTCAAAAAAGCTGCTAAATGAATGGTCTCGCAAGGTTGAAGATATTATTCGATTTTATGCTGAATATAAAGATTTTAGCCGAATTTTTTATGTAATGATTTTTTGATACCCTATCAGCCCAGCGTATGAAATTTCATACGTTAGTTTTTTTCGCAACAAAACGTTCCAAAGAGGATATTTTATTTTTCCCATACTTAATTCGGCATAATATGAGGGCCCACGAAGTATTTTATAAATTACCAAAAGTTTTAACATAGCTGGGCTATAATGGGTTAAGTTAATTAAATATTAGGGGAGCCCGGGGCTAGTTGGTGGTTGGGGTGAGTTGGCGGAATCCCTTTGTCTTCGTTTCTATTAGACATATAGCGCTGCCTCTCATTGTGTACCTCAAGTTATGTGAAACCCATTATCCTATGTGTTTTTGTTAAAAAACATTTTGTTTTGTAGAAGTTGTGGGCGATATTGTGTTATCGAGCATACCAAGCAAATTTTTTAAATTTTAATCACTTTGTGTTATTTAGGGTGATTTTAAATCTATTTCCCAATTTATTTTATTTTTAGATAGTGCGTAAAAAGAGTTTTCAGTATCCGTATAAATACACTAGTTTACAAATTTTGGGTTAATTGCATGAAGTTAAGAAAAAAGGTATTTTCTAAGTCAATTTTGGGTCGCTGAGCACGAAAATCATATTCATTTTCTTTTTTAAAGAACCGTTTTTGTGATTTTTTAAAAAAGGTGTTTTTGAGCACTTTTTGCAGTTTTTGGTCAACATCTCAGGAAAAAAACTTCCGATTACCACAAACGACTCACCATTCGAAAGGTATTGATGTGCCCATTCCAAAAATATATAACGTGCTAGGATAAAATATCAATAATTTAGGGTTAAGAGCAACCAAAGTAAAAAAGTAGTGTTTGGTAAAATTACTAATTTTTAGTTGATTTTTCATAAAAAAATAAATCAGCGAAAAAAATCCTTTAAAATCTTACGTGACAGGCAAATTTCTCAAGTGAATTTTAAGTCTAAGATCACGAAAATCCGACAAAAACTGGTGATGCTATTAGGCACCGAGTGAAAATTGCTCTGTTTTTCACACAACTCTTTTGGTCTTAAATAAGATTAGACTAGATTACAAGAAAAATGAAGTTACGAGAAAAAGTGCTTTCTAGATTAATTTTGGGTCGCTGAATACGAAAATAATACTCTATTTCTCTTTCAAAGAAGTTCGAGTTTAAAATAAAATTTCTTTTGCTTCCGCTTTTTTATTTTTGCTCTATTTTTTATTACAGAAAAATAATTTTTCATATTTTCAGAATCTAATGTGACAGATTTTAACAATTTTAAGGTAATCGCGACAACCTAAGAAGAAAGGTATTTCCTCAGTTAATTTTGGATCGCTGAATACGAAAACCAAGTCCATTTTTTTCAAAGAAGCATTTTCAAGATTTCTTTGAAAAAGATGTTTTTGGGCACTATTTTAGTTATTTGTCAATATCTTGTTCAAATAGGATCCGATCGAAACAGTTGGAAAGATCATCGTAGATCAAATCTCGACAAACATATGATTACGGCTTAAAAGCCAACTGTCAAAATTCTCTTTATAGTAAACAAAAGAAAAACGTTTTCTCTTGCATTAACTGCTATGAACTGCGTTTAGCGAGTAACGGTTTGCCATAATCGTATGTTTGTCGAGAAATGTACATTTATTATAATTACAATCGACCAAAGTACCGTAAACCGGGGTGACATTGATCACTTTTCGAAGTAATCATTACATATTTTTAGACGCAACCCATTTTTTTCACGTTTAATATTTTTAAACCATGTACTGATGTACGGAGAACAAGATTGGATGGTTTTACCTAAAATTGTCCGTTTACAGCAATTGTTTTCAAAAACGATTTCAAGTTGAAGTCCGTTTTCGTTTTCCGGGGTGACTTTGATAACCTGCATGTTCACCCACATTAACTTATTGATGTCAATGTTTTTCATTCCAATGATTGTTTAAACTAATTCTGGAAGGATACTCATTGTTAAATAGATGTTAATTAGTATTATACAAAGTATTTCAATGTACTGTAAAATTCGAGTAACCAAAATTCGTATATTTTTTTTCAACTTGAATAAAAAATTCTGAAAACCTTTAGAACTACTAAAATTGTTTTGTTTCAGTGTTTTATCAATGTACAAAAAGTGTCATCCATTTTAACACGTTGGAATATTGAACAATAAAAAAAAATGTTGCAAATTTTAACTTAAAATAATTTGAAATAATTGCCAACTAGTTTCACAAAAAATGTATTAAAATAAACAAACTCTTAAAACTAAATTTAACATATCCCAATCTAAAGAAAAATAAAAACTCGCTTGTAATTTATTACTCTTGCTCAAATCTGAGATTTATTCGTTTTATAAAAAATAGACACTTTACGAAGCTTCGTAAAAATCTGGTAAAGTCAAATTTCGGTTTTTTGTAGTTTTCGTACACAAAAACCGAACAATATACTCAAAATGTATAACAAATCAGTATTTTATAAGTTTAGAGTAAAAATCATTTCAAATTAAAATGATTCGGTAGACTATTTTGGTTTGATAAGCGATCTACGAAAAAAGTGTAGAGTGATCAAAGTCACCCCGGTTTACGGTAAAAAGTCTAATGTTCGACCTTTTTTAAAAAAATGCACATTTCTAGTAAATTTTTAATAATAAATCAAGGACAGAAGAAAATTCTTCTAGAATCTAATTAGATAAATAATCTTTTTGCATAAATTTTAATACAATAATGGTCACAAAAGTCGGATGAAAAATGTAGATATGAAGGTATGTAGGTATGAAGCACTGAGTGAAAATTGTAACTTTTTATTTTTCGCACAATCATACTTTCAGCTGAAATAAACTTCTATACTTGATAGTTATTGTTTGTGTTTGGTACTGTCTTCTCGAGCTTGCATCCATCCATCCTGCGGCATTTGAATTGTTTTGGATATTTCATTGTACAACTAAGTGCTCTTTTTAAAATGTGGAAATATCGCTGGAAAAGTTTTGTTTTGTCTGTGGTGAGTACATAGTTTACGAATTAAAGGAATTTTAGCCTTCTGCTTCAACAGACTTCACAGCAGATTCTCAGTTTACAGAAAATTACGTGGCTAGTGCTACGATCCCACTGAGACTCCTTCCCGATAGGGATTCGAATATTTGACGACTGGCTTATGAGACCAGTGCTACACCCTCTAAACCGCTGCACCAGGGCAGGTCCGCTAAAATCATAAAATTTCTATTTCGCTCAATGTGCCATAGCATCAACATTTTTCATCCGATGTTAGTAATATTAGGCTTAAAATTAACGTAATCATATTATTTGTTATCTTAGATTCTAAAAGGTCCGAAAAAAAAAATTGTTTTTCGGTAAAAAAATCATTTAAGAATGAGTAACTTTTAAAAATTATCAAAAATGCACTTTTTTAAAACTTTGGTCGCTTGCAGCACTAAAAAATTTACATATGATCGACACATACTATATGTTTTTGGAAAGGGCATCTCGGCATATTAACAAAATTAATTGAATGATTTTGACACGAAATATTGACTAAAAACTACAAAAAGTGTTTAAAAACGAGTTTTTTTTTAGAAAATCACAACATCGCTTCTTTGAACAAAAAAATAAGTGTTGTTTTCATGTTCAACAACCCAAAAATTAGTCTAAAAAATACTTTTTCTTGAAACTTCATTTTTCTTGTAAACTAGTGATATTTAATCTATCCATGAATTAAAGTTATTTTTTAAATAGTTTTTTGTAAAAATACTGTTTGGTAATATGGCGGTGACGCAAGCGGGGCAGTTGGCGCTACTAATAAGAGTGTACACTGAAGTTTTTTATGCGAGGGATACGTACCGCATAAAAAAATTCGCATAAAAACCGCATAACTTTGAAAATCCGCACAAAAAACTGCATAATTTTGAAAATCCGCATAAAAAAAATTAAGGGTTGTGAACAAGACACGACCACAATGACATTAAAAATGCAGCCGGTTTTATGAGCAAGCAATATTATCCGTGGCCAAATTAAAACCCCTTAACGCCATCGACTGTTTCAGAACTACATACAGGCATGCTATTCTTCACTAGAGATAATTGTTGAATTTTTAAATTAAAATCGATAATCTGTAGTGTGACAAATTCAAGTTATAAATTTTTTTTTCAAATCCATGAAATGGGAACATAAATTAATGATGCTCACAAACAAAATCTTACATCTATCTTTAAATACCTGCTATCAAATTAAATGTTTGCAAGCACGATAGAAAAATAACTGGTCATAACTCAAACTATTCGTAAACGAAGAAAGTTAAACATATGTATCTTTATGTATTCGGTGGTTTAATTAACATTAACTCTGAAATGTTCTATATTTGGAGTCCATTGGTGGAATCCTGAAAAGGACTATTTGTGGAATCCACAAACACGCGTGCTATAGAATGAAAAGTACTAAACTAACTAAGGGCTTTTGGTTTAACACTCGGAATACCAAGGGGGTAAAAAAAATGGGAACGCTTACTTTGACCGGTCATATCTCAACCGTTACATAATCGATTTTAAATCTGTCTTCACCAATAGAAAGATATGTCTTTTGAGAATACGTCAAATTAAAAAATAGAATAATAGAGTTGTCTACCGTAAGTTACAGTAAAAAGAGTATGACAAAGTCAGTGAGAAAAAAAATGGGAACGCTTCTTTGACTTGCCATATCTTAGCTGTTTGCTCACCAATTTTAATTCTTTCTTCACCATTGGATAGGTAAATCTTTTATAAAAACAGTGAACAAAGAATGATGGAAAACAAATTTGTGTATCTGAAGTAATTGTAAAAACAGTAATTGAGAGTCAGTACAGACGAAATGACTTTTTCTGTTCAAACAATCGTATCACGACCGTTTGTCAACCAATTTCAATTTTCCTTACACCAATGCAATCCTTAGAGCTTCTAGACTTGTAATATATGCAATAAATAGTAGATTTTCAAAAATTACTATACTTTTTCGAGTTTTTAGGAGATAGGATTTTTACAATGTACGTGGCATACGGTTCATTGAAATTCTTTGCGACTTGTTAGTTTTACGGTTTAAAAATTACCTGTTTACTCAATAGTTCTACATATTATACATGGATATTATTATATCAAAATGTTTGCACGGACGTGGAGAAACACATTATTGTATGTAAGTTACTAAATAATAGAGTGTGTTAGGACGATTCAGTAAATACGAAGAAGTTCAGAATTTTAAAATATTCGTCATATAACTTTAAATTTGAAGCGATGACCTATACATTTTAATACACCAGTCGATTGTAATTGATGGCGGCTACAATTTCTGAAAAAACACATTTTTATATTTTCTCAAAAAATAGCCAAAAGTACGTAGAAGTACAGAAATTTCATTTAGTTGGCAAAAAACGTCGAATTCAAAGCGATGGCCTATACCTTTTTATATACCAATCGATTATAATTGATTTTGGTTACAATTTCTGGAAGAACAATTTGTATATTTTCTCAAAAAAATAGACTAAAGTACGTAGAACTACAGTAATTTCATTTAGTTGACAAATAGCTTCAAGTATTCAAAGCTATCACCTATTTCATTTATACACCAATCGATTGTAATTGATTTTGGCTACAATTTCTTAAAGAACAAATTTTTATATATTCTCAAAAAATAGCCAAAAATACGTACAAGTACAGAAATTTCATTTATTGGGCAAATAACGACGAATTCTAAGGGATGATTTATACTTTTTTATACACGAATCGATTGTAATTGATGGCGGCTACAATTTTTGAAAGAACACATTTTTATATTTTCTCAAAAAATAGACAAAATGCGAAGAAGTACGGAAATTTGATGTAGTTGGCAAATAAGGTCACATTCAAAGTGATGGCCTACACTTTTATATATATAACAATCGATTGTAATTGATTTCGGCTACAATTGTTGCAAGATAAACTTTTCATATTTTCCCAAAAAAACGACAAAAATACGTAGAAGTACAGAAATTTCGTCTGATTGGCACACAACTACAAATTTCCGTACTTGTACGTATTTTTGGCTAATTTTTGAGAAAATATAAACAACTGTTCTATCAGAAATTGTAGCCGCCATCAATTACAATAGATTGGTGTATAAATAGTGTAGGTCATCCCTTTTAATTTGCAGTTATTTGTCAATCAAACGAAATTTCTGTAGTTCTACGTATTTTTGTCGTTTTTTTTAAGAAAATATAAAAAGTTTATCTTGCAACAATTGTAGCCGAAATCAATTACAATCGATTGGTATATATAAAAGTGTAGTCATCACTTTGAATTTGACCATACTTGCCAACTAAATCAAATTTCCGTACTTCTACGTATTTTGTCTATTTTTTGAGAAAATATAAAAATGTGTTCTTTCAGAAATTGTAGCCACCATTAATTACAATCGATTGGTGTATAAAAAAGTATAAATCATCCCTTAAAATTCGACGTTATTTACCCACTATATGAAATTTCTGTGCTTATACGTAGTTTTGGCTATTTTTTAGAAAATGTGTTCTTTAAGAAATTGTAGCCAAAATCAATTACAATCGATTGGTATATAAAAAGGTATAGGCCATCACTTTGAACTCGACGTTATTTGCCAACTAAATGGAATTTCTGTACTTCTACGTACTTTTGGCTATTTTTTGAGAAAATATAAAAATGTGTTTTTTTCAGAAATTGTAGCCGCCATCAATTACAATCGACTGGTGTATTAAAATGTATAGGTCATCGCTTCAAATTTAAAGTTATATGACGAATATTTCAAAATTCTGAACTTCTTCGTATTTACTGAATCGTCCTAACACACTCTATTATTTAGTAACTTACATACAATAATGTGTTTCTCCACGTCCGTGCAATCATTTTGATATAATAATATCCATGTATAATATGTAGAACTATTGAGTAAACAGGTAATTTTCAAACCGTAAAACTAACAAGTCGCAAAGAATTTCAATCAACCGTATGCCACGTACATTGTAAAAATCCTATCTCCTAAAAACTCGAAAAAGTATAGTATTTTTTGAAAATCTACTATTTATTGCATATATTACAAGTCTAGAAACTCTAAGGATTGCATTGGTGTAAGGAAAATTGAAATTGGTTAACAAACGGTCGTGATACGATTGTTTGAACAGAAAAACTCATTTCGTCTATACTGACTCTCAATTACTGTTTTTACAATTACTTCAGATACACAAATTTGTTTTCCATCATTCTTTGTTCACTGTTTTTATAAAAGATTTACCTATCCAATGGTGAAGAAAGAATTAAAATTGGTGAGCAAACAGCTAAGATATGGCAAGTCAAAGAAGCGTTCCCATTTTTTTTCTCACTGACTTTGTTATACTCTTTTTACTGTAACTTACGGTAGACAACTCTATTCTTCTGTTTTTTAATTTGACGTATTCACAAAAGACATATCTTTCTATTGGTGAAGACAGATTTAAAATCGATTATGTAACGGCTGAGATATGACCGGTCAAAGTAAGCGTTCCCATTTTTTTAGACCCCCTTGGTAGTCCGCGTAACTTTTTACCCCCTTGGTATTCCGAGTGTTAACAAAAATAACATGCAGAATGGAACAATTAGTCAGCTGCAAAACAAGGTCTGCCTTCTCACGCTACTTACATCAGATAAATATTTCGAAATAAAAAGAAACAACCTTTCCCAGTGGCGTAGTAGCGGGGGGGGTTTTGGGGACGAAACCCCCCCGGAAATATTTTGGAGAAATTTGAAAAAATTGAATATGTTAAACAAAAATATGCCTAATATTTTAAATGAAATTCTCAAAGTTTCATTTGCAAAAGTTATCTTGTAAAAAAATTTCCTTGTGGTGAAAATTGGCTGCAGACTCGACACCTACCTGTCAGCACGTTGCACAGTGATCACCTTCCATACAAAAGTCGGACAAAACCTCAAAAGTGGCCCGAATTTGATGAAAACTTCACATTAGGGTAATTTTGTGACGCTGAATTCATATTTGATATTTATTTTTTTGTTTATATTACCTCAAAATTTTGGCACTTAGGGTGGTTCGAAAATTCAACATTTACGAATATAAAGTGCTCTAATTCCAAAAATTCATTTTCAAAAAATTAAGCGCGGTGAATTTTTTAGCAGAATACACATTTTTTCAATTGTTGATAATGATAAGACACATCTATAAATTATATTGCGAACCCTGGGTAGTCAAAGGCTACCATGCGTCTCCTTCAGACGTATCATGAAAAATCACCTTTTTTCATAACTCGGGGCAGAAAGGGGCAAAACAAGATATTCATTTTCGGAAAGTGCACTAATTTTCATGAATCGTGAACAACAACCGATCTTTCCGAACCGTTTCAAAAAAAAGTACAGCCACTTTGAACATTATAACTTTAAACTATTGCTCGATTTATTATTTGTTTTTCATGTCTGAGCGAGAAGAAAGGCTTGTATCGACTAAATCGAATGGCAGCTATAAGTCCAGCAAATAACCTTTCACATGAAATCAGTTTGATCCCAATCGGAATCTTAACTAAAAAGATATATTCATTTGAATAACTTATGTTTGAAAATAGTTTTCATCAGAATTCATTATCTATTTCACCTTTGAAGTCATGTAAAAAATCGACTATCGTCCTCGGGACTTAATATTTCGAGAAGACTCTATTCAACCTGTTAAGATGCAGAGAAAAATGTTAAATCATGAAAAATCAAAAATAAAATTTTGAGGTTTTGTCCGGCTAGGCGACACTGTGCGTTGTGGAGGCTAGCTCAACCGCCTAGGACTATAATGAGTAGATCACGGCGAAGTGAGGAGCTTAATGGTACACGAAACGGATATCGGTACCGAGAGAAATTTCGCCACATTCTGTAGTCCTTGACTGACGGCGAACATGGACTGGAGAGTGTGAGGGAAGTATCCCCATAGAGGCCACCAGGCGATTCGCTACCGCATCGGTCAATGGAACCCTGCTGCAGCACGAAGAAGGACGGGCGGCAAGCTAAAGTCGAAGACGAAAGCTTTTAAAGAAAACCTCTTTGTTGAGTTACTTCGGCGAACAACGGAATCAAATACGTTGATACGGCTGACGGCTAACAAGAAGGATTGTGACGGCTTGTGACGTTACAATGTCACGAAAACTAGGGCCATGTAGTAGACGGCGTGCAGCTTACTGGTTAAATGAGTAACTCAGTATGCTATACGCTGCTTGTCTTAGATCCAGAAGGCGGGCTCAGAGCGCAAGATCGGAGAGTGAGAGAGGAGCGCAAGCGATGTATCTAGAAGGTAGGGACTCTTTAAAACAGGAGATCAAGCTTAGCAAGCCAATTGCCATAAGTAGCTGTGCTGAGAAATAAACGCCAATCCCTGGGGGACGCGTACTGAGTCGTCATGACGAAGATGAGGGTCCGTCGACACCAGCTGAAATATGCCCGGGTAAGCTAAAGATAATCGTTGAGGGTCTCTTCCCGAATCACGATTCAACTACCTGGTCACCGACACCGTACGGCGAAGAAGAAGGAGGTAACACAGTCGAGTGGCAAGTGACTAACGACGAGCTCAAAGACGCGTCGATGTGACTAAAATCAAAGAAAACCCCTGGTCCGGATGGAATACCAACAGCGGCGCTGAAAGCTGCGATCCTGGCATATCCGGACATGTTCAGACATGCTGAAGTCTTTAGACAATAGTAATCCCCGAAATGAGGAAGGTGCAGAAACTGATGTTGCTGCCAAAGTCAGGGAAGTCACCGGGCCATCCAGCCTCGAATAGACCAATGCCGCAGCGTGGCATAAAAGAATGAGCCAGATCCTGAAGAGCTACTTCCAGAGTAGAGCACTGCTGTACCAGACGAACAAAAGGGCAGAAGGCAATGCGAGTCGCAGCGGGCGTTACTCAGGGCTCCATTCTCTGTCAAACACTTTGGAATGGGATGTAAGATGCACTGATAACATAAATTCGTGAATATAATAAATCATGCAATGCACGAATTCATTCGTCGTTTTCTGCAACGAAGTATTTTCGTGCATTGTAAATAGTAAGTTTTGTTCATTTCATGAACAAGAATGGCCGTATGGTGAACGAAAGCTTTCGTAAATTTTACACATTTAATGTACACTGCACGAATGATATCGTTGATAACGATATTATTTTTCGTGAATGAAATGAAATGTTTTGTTTATTTTAATAAACGTTTGTGTATATTACGAACGATTTCGTTGGTCGCACGAAATCTTTTCGTTTATCTTAGAGAAGTTTTCGTATTTATTGGCCTCTTATTGTTTTCAGTCGATCTTTTAAGATCGATGTTTTTTTTATTTAAAAAAATCTATCTGGCCAATACGATTTTATTGTGATTCGAAGAAATGGCCGCTTGATGAACGAAATTTTCGTTTATTTTAATAAACGTTTATGTATATTACAAACGAATTTGTTGGTCGCATTTTATCTTTTAGGATCGATGTTTGACAACACCGATATCGCTCTGGCAGAGAAAAACTCAAAATTATTCATACAAAATCAATGAGCAGTTCGCGACGGCTCAACTGATTCTGTACTGCTCCAGATTCTGAATCAACTGGAAGCGAAAGAGGTTCTGGAAATCTTCCTGCAACCGGCGGACACGACTACGACTACTAAATAGTCAGACAACAACAATTATCTGACGAATAGCAACAATGGCTCCATATTGCTCTTTTGACGTGGACGGTTTGACGAATGGTGCTCGTAAATATTATAAAGATATTCGTATATAACAGCGAACGACTCGTTTGCTGAATGAAGCTGTTTCGTAATAAACTAACGAAAGTCATTTCGTGATTTTCACGAAAAACTCGTAATAAAAAACAAAAGTGTTTCGATAGAACTACGAACGATTCATAATATGTACGAAAAATTCGTATATTTTATGAAAGTTGTTTATACGAAATTAATTCCTAGAGATTTACGAATATGTTCTATCAGTGTGGGGTCTTAACACTGCGGCTGCCCAGGAAAGTGAAAATCGTTGGTTTTGTGGACGATGTGTCAATAATGGTGAGTTATCTAGTATTTAGTCATCGATACTGCTTGGGGTGCGGCGCTGAAAACCAAGTGAAACCGCGAAAAGCTGAACAGGACGCTTCGACTACTGGTCGTACGAGTTGCGATTGCGTACCGGAGGCAGTATGCCGTGATGCCGAGATGATCCCCATCTGCATTACCCTGACGGAGGATATCAAGTGCTACAATCAATGAAATGTCAGAAACGTGAGGAAGATGATGAGAATCGATTCGATGATGACGTAGCAGCAGGAATGGGATAATACGGAGAAAGGAAAGTGGACCTACTGGCTCATCCAAACCTGTCGACGTGGGTCAATAGAATGCACGGAGAGATGACCTTCAACCTGAAACAGCTTCTACCGAGCCACGGCTGCTTAAGGAGTATCTTCATCGGTGTGGGTACGCTACGTCAACGCTGTGCCTGGAGCGTCTTTGAATGTCCGGGGTTTCAAGTATTTGAATGTCCGAGGAGAGTCTTTGAATGTTCGAGGTTTGAAGTGACGTGCAGGGAGCTACTTAAAATGGGAGAACCGGACATCAACCCGGATAATGTAGCCTACAGAATGACAAGCGACGTAGAGACGTGGAACGCAGTAAACAGAGATATGATGTAGATCAGTGATTCTCAACCTGGGGTCCGCGGGCCCCAGGGGGCCGCGAAGTCATTGCTGGGAGTCCGCGAAGAAAAATATATTTTCCGAGTGCATATTGAAATTTCAAATCTTGTTTCCTAACAAATTGAAAATAACATATTGATAGCATACAAAATTGATGTTTATCTGTGGGGGTCCGCAGCAACCCAGTGTGATATCTAAGGGGTCCGTGGTACGAAAAAGGTTGAGAACCTATGATGGCATGACCGTCTTACAGCGGAATAGACATCGAACAACGATTTCGGGAGAGCAATCACCGCCAGGGAACTCTCCGCAGGTATAAGCTAGATCCACCGCCGAGGACTAGTCGAGTAGACCGCAACAGAGCAGCGAGTATGAGTCGTCGAAACGCCAGCGAACCGGACGTCACGCTCCATGCGAATTCGCCAGACCGACCACGGCTCCCCAGAATCGATATTGGGAAAACTTTTTTCGCCAGGGAACTTTCCTTTAGCGTAAGCTAGATTCACCGCTGGGGACTAGACGGATTAGACATCAATGAGACACCACTAGTCGCGGGTCATCGGCGCACCAGTGCACCGGATACCCTTCACCAGAATCGCCGAACTGAACTCGGCACCTAGCTGATTGGCTCGATCTCGGGAGAACTTCTCTCGCCGGGGAATTCTCTGTCGGAGTAGGCCAGGTCCATCGTCGGGGACTAGACCGAGTAGTTCGCGAACCAGTCGGAAGATCAACGAGGAAGTGGTACTGAATGACACAAGGGAACTGAAGGGCTCAGTAAATTAGACAGTCTGAAGTTTGCCGCCCAGATTGTCCTCGTAGGGGAAGAGCATTTATTCTATACCAACAGCTAGTTTTCCTACCTTGACTACCTACAAACCTGTTCCCTGAGTTGTTGGTTTTTGAACATTTTTTCCTGCTCAGAATGTTTTTGAACATTTTTTCATATATATACAAAAAAAATTTCATATCCCCCCCCCGAAAAATTTTCTTACTACGCCACTGACCTTTCCCTTCAGAATCTTATATGAACTACTGATAGCTTGAAACGTGACATCGGCTTTTATCACTTTCACACTGATGATGGAAGGACTACCTTCATGCAGAATAACGAAAAAATATTTGCGGATTTTTCACATCCTCCGATTTCTATAATATTGCAGACTTTTGGATTTGGTTTGATTTTCGCCAATTTCAGCATGGCAATATACTTTTAAATAACTGTAGATTTTTGTATTGTTTCGGAAGGATAATTTTAAACAAATCACAGATTGTTGTAAATTTCAGATTGTCAATGCACGCGAAAGTAACAAGTAACGAATATAAACGGCGGAATTAGGTTATCGTTGTCATTGTCAAGAATTTTTCAAGTTTGTTCTTCATTGTTGGTTATAGCCCTGCAAAGGGCTTTTAATTTACAAAAATAACATGCGAAATGGAACAATCAGTCAGCCGCAACAACGGTTTGCCGTCTCTTCCAACCGCGCGCTACTTACATCGGATAAATAATTAAAATTGGAAAGAAACAAACAACCTTCCCCTTCAACAGATAATTTGAAATACTGATAGTTTGAAACGTGACATCGGCTTTTATCACTTTCGCATTGTTGATGGAAGGATTGCCTTGATGCAGAATAACGAACAAAAATTTGCGGATTCTTTTTGGTACGGCTTTCGCTAGTTGGCAGTGTTGCCACATCCTCCAATTTTCTGAAACATTGCAGAATTTTGGATTATGTTTCCGAAAGATTATTTTTAATAAATCACAGGTTTTCACCAATTTCAGCCTGGAAATGTACTTTATGTAGCTGCACATTTTTGTATTGTTTCGGAAGGATAAATAACAAATATAAACTGCGCAATTGGACTATCGCTGTCAATGATTGGGAATATTCAAATTTGTTCTTCATTGTTTGTTATAGCCCTTAAGGCAGCAGTAGGGTTTTAACGCATCAAAAATCCTGGCTGAGTTCAAATCGCTACTACACTTTTTTCTCTTGACTAAATTAATGGAGCATTTCTAAGTTCGCTGTAGAAGTATCATATCTATCAACGCTACATTTTTTTCGCTCCAAAATACAGATAATTATGCAAGGTAGCATTTATTGTAAAATTGTTCGCATTTTTAAATATTCTTACCTTTGTAGCTCATTTCCATGTGTATTTTGCTTGATTTGCTCAATGATTTGACAGAGAATAACTGAGCAACTGAAATCGATCAAAGCAAACACAACTGAAAAAGTGTAGTTTGTTTACACCCGAATTTCGAAAATTCCTATAAAAAATTAAATTTGGAAAAATACGAATACAATTAGGAGTTGGATTCATTTGCACGCCCCGCAATTTTCGAGTGCCTGTTGAGAACAATTTGTTTTGTTTTGTGTGAAGTTTGACGCTGTCGAACTACCTGACTATTCCAATTTGTCCTGACTGGGTTGGGATATTCAATTCAGTGGCATGCAGTGCTAATCAGAAAGTCTAAAAAAGAATCGGATCTATTTGAAATTATGGAGCTAGCTACAATTGCACCGCTTTATTCCATTCCATCCCATCAAATGATAAGCTAGGAATAGTTAAAAACTGAATTCATAAATAGTAATAGCGTTGTGGTATATTTATAAAACAGATTGTTGTTTTTATTTGGATTTATTTTTCAGCCGGATTTCTTATTACTCCGATAAATGATGACTGATGAACTGTTCTACATTAATAAAACAATGCAAAGGAATAAGGAATCAATTATAAACCGGACAAAAATGCATCGCAATTAATTTACTTCTAACCTTGTATCTGTGTATTCTGCATAACATTGGAATGTTTTCAGAACGAATGTACCTAGTTACGAAATCGACACGACATCGACACAATACGGGATGAAGATTTGTCTTGAAAATTACTCCGTCACAATGTAAAAATTAATACCTAAACCAAACATTTTGTTCGGCCAGTTGATTAGTAAAGCGCGACACCTAACTCTAATCAAATGTAAATTCTGATTAGAGTTTTGATTCATTGAGCAATATCTGCAGTTCCGGGCAACGTTAAATCACACGTTAATAAACAACGATATTTAAAATTTTACCAGTTCATACATAGTCATAGTCATGCATAGTCAAATCTTTTTTTTTGTTATTTTGACTATAGAGGTTTTATCCTTAGGGTCATTCGCCACTTTTTCGGGTTAGAAAAATCTGTTTGGAAGGTTCTAACCCCAACTGCTGTTTGAATTGACTGATGCTCACATGGGGATCGTCAGAATGATTTTCTTCCAAGAGGGCATAATATTCTCGGTTCAAATAGCCGAACATGCAGAAGATTCCTGCCGAAGAAGACGTAATTAAACTCCAAAGGTCACCCGATACGAATTTGAAGGGACACCCCATGTTGTCCCATCCAGTGCGATTCCCATTCAACAACCTTCGCTCAATGAAGAAAAGGAACCTTGAAACAGCCAACCCCTGGCTTGAGAACCACGCACAATTTCGAATCGGCGACCCCACCTACATCTCAACTTTGTGAGCGGGCATGTAGACAAGGCAGTTTTCCGTACAAGTCTTGCCGCCATAACATCATTTGCTTGCTTTAGACAGAATATCACAATTCTGAACTTATCTGGACGAACTTTCGGGATATCTGTCACTGTTGGATACGCCTGCGTTAGCTCTTTCAAAATATTTACAATACTTAGCGGATTATCTTTGATCCGAAAGAAGCTCATATAGTTCAATCATTGTTTTTAAACGGAAGGTCGAAAGCTGGGTCTTCTTAGGAAAGTTCATTTATGCCCGGGCCTAGAGCCTGGCGCAAGGTGAAAACTTAAAGAATACGAAAGCAGAGACAGAAATCACGCGAGATATAATAAATTGAAATATAAGTCAAATGATAGCAATGCGAACATGTGGTAAGTCTGGGGGTCCAAAAGGGGTGACATTCCCGACGGTTTTTAACCGAAACTGTTTTGTTAGCAAAACAATTGATGCGATTACCTACAAATGAGGAAACATTCGACTGCATTGGAATATTACGCCGACCCTCAAAATTCACGAAAGAACTTTGTGTTATCGAACTGAAACACCAGCTCCTCAAGTTTGTGTCAGTGGAATGTTATACAACGTATGTTGTATTCTGTACAACATACACATGTCTATGTGCAATTCTTTTAACCTTTACACCGGAAATCTTTGTTCGGGATCATTGTAATATTCATGACTATCCAGCTAGATTATCTTACAGACACTTAGCTTCATATTCACCCCGGCATATTCGTCGACAATACTGCTAGCATTGACAAATGCAGTTGTGACCATTACCTTAGGAGAGCGGAGCCATTTCCATGTACACGTGAAATTATTGTTCGAAAGTCGAACTGAAAAAGAATGACAAAGTTAACACCAAATGGACGCAAAACTGAGACTTCGCTAAGGGCACCAGAAGGTCACGCTACGGCTCCGGTTCGTTAGTGGACTTTTGTTGTTCATACGAAATTTATATTTCTAAATAAAACAGTATTGTTAAATTCAATTCTCTAGTTCTCATCATGTATGCTGGCACAGTTTATTATATTTATATTTAGGTCACGAAAAGTAATGCCAGTTATATACAATCGAAATGTCACGATAATGGAAAATGACGACAGAAACTAACAGAAAATAAAACATCAATTCAATACTCCATTCATAATACAAAGGTAAGCGTATGATCCATAGAATTCAGCAGCATATATTTGTAAGCTACGCTATTTTTATTTAATAATTTAATTTGCAGTACAGTACGTAATTGAGTTGATGTGATTCGATGTGTCATTACAGGGGCCCTATTCTCACCGTCACCTCACCTAGATGGGTGAGGTGAGAGCGAAAAAAGCGATCACCGCAGTCACCTAGGTCACTATAGTCACCCAAGGTGACAGAAGTCACCTGGCAGAGCGACTCCCAGAGTCATTTTGAGTGACGACGGTCACCGTGAGAAGGAAAAAAAGTGACTAAATTCTCACCTAAAAAATTTAGGTGACTAGAACCAGAAAGTGTTGCGTTTATTTTTAGATTTTTTTTAGAATTTTCAGGAAACTTTTTCTTTTGGCCAATGGCAGCTGGGAAGTTTTTCAATGGCGGAAATTGATGATTAGCGCCATTTTGAAATCCAAGATGGCGGCTTCCGGTTAACATAAAACACTTAAAACCACCATCAATATGGGTATCATTTTAAAGGTATTGATTAGTAGAATGCGAAAATTGACGATTGGCGCCATTTTGAAATCCAAGATGGCGGCTTCCGGCTACCATAATACACTTAAAACTACCATCAATATGGGTGTCATTTGAAAGGTAGTAACTAGTAGAGGGCGAAAATTAATGATTAGCGCCATTTTAAAATCCAAGATGGCGGCTTCCGGTTACCATAAAACACTTAAAACTACCATCAATATGGGTGTCATTTGAAAGGTTGTGACTAGTAGAGGGCGAAAAGTGATGATTAGCGTTATTTTGAAATCCAAGATGGCGGCTTCCGGTTACCACAAAACACTTAAAACCACCATCAATATGGGTGTCATTTGAAAGGTATTGATTAGTAGAATGCGAAAATTGACGATTGGCGCCATTTTGAAATCCAAGATGGCGGCTTCCGGTTACCATAATACACTTAAAACCATTATCAATATGGGTGACATTTTTAAGGTATTGATTAGTAGAATGCGAAAATTGACGATTGGCGCCATTTTGAAATCCAAGATGGCGGGTTCCGGTTACCATAATACACTTAAAACCTTTATCAATATGGGTGTCATTTTTAAGGTATTGATTAGTAAAGAAAAATTGATGATTTTTGCAATTTTGAAATACAAGATGGCGGCTTCCGGTTACCACAAAACACTTAAAACCACCATCAATATGGGTGCCATTTTTAAGGTACTGCTTAGTACAATGCGAAAATTGACGATTGGCGCTATTTTGAAATCCAAGATGGCGGATTCCGGTTACCATTAAACACTTAAAATCACCATCAATATGGGTGTCATTTGAGAGGTATTGATTACTAGTAGGCAAAAATTGATGATTCGTGCCATTTTGAAATTCAAGACGAATTTGACTTGGTTCGTCTGCTAGAGCCAATCAACCAGATTTTCATGTGAGAGGTGACTGATAAAATAGGGTCTTCCCTGTATTTCGATGGTACCAATAAAAAAACTGTCTATAATAATCCATTTTGTGAAATCGGCTAAATGATCCATTCGGCGAAACGGTATTCGGCGAAATGGTAATCGACGAACTTACCCGCCCACTTTTTGTAAATAATTTGTTAATTGCTTTTAATAAGAGCGTTGAACTGAGAGGGAAAAACAAACGCTACACACAAAGTGTAAATAATAGCGCTTGTCGTGAAGCAAGGAAACTTTCGACAGCCAGAATCAATCAAGGTGGGAGATGTTTAAATAAACACATTTCTTTTTGTGTGTCATTGATGCAAGCGTTTACCGGCGCATGACTCCAATAGTGTGATGGAAATAGAACTTGGGACAGGATAAAATCCGTTGATTTAAAGAAAAAATAAGTACATGGTTAAATTCTGTGGCCGAAGTTCTCACGTGAAAGTTTTTTAGGCCCTTTGCTTTGATTTGAAGGAAAAGGCAGACGACAGTTTGGTTCCAGTACTTGAGTATGAAGCGCTGCTGAATAGAGAACGAATGCTTGTTTATGTAAAATATATCTGAAGTGAATCCCAAAAGGTATTGCCGTAACCGGGATATCATTTCAAAACGTATGAATGTGAATATTGTAACCCGTTCTAAAATTAAATTGAAGCTGAAGAATAGAATTGTATTGTTCAAAAATAAAACGAAATAGAATTCGTGAATAAAAAAGAAAATTTGACAGTAAAGGCATGCTTATTTGATTTCTGAAGAATGTATGGAGAAGTTGCTAATTTAATTGCGTAAATAATCTAGCTCCATACGGTTTCGATAAATTTATTGAATAGGAAGTGTTCCAGTTTTTCTTTAAATATAAAAAACTTGCAAAGAACATTCAGCTTATTTTATTTTCTAACAATCGAGCGTAATTTACGATTTTCTGCTCCAGTATTTATCCAATAAAAACATGTGACATTTTTTCATGTGCTGTTTATTTACTAAAATTCTGACGGCTGATTGAAAAATATATGTTTGCCCTTTCATTAGGCTTCATACCATGATCTTTTTAAATAAAATTCTGACAAAAACCGTTTAAATATGCAAGCATAAATTAATACCGTTTTCGCCGGTTAAAAAATTAAGCGAGCGCAAAGAAATGGGCCCTTAGAGATGAATGCTAATATAAGCAATAAAAGTGATATTACTAACCCGGATAGGAATTAACAATAATAATTACCCTACCAACAATCACAAAATAATTAATGTTATGCTTATTATTATGTTTCCACATTATTATGCGCAGAATTATTTCAGTATATTTACAATGAAACTTAATATAACACCTATTTTCATTCAAAACGGTGCCAATAGTCAATTTTCGACTTTTACTAATCAATACCTTTCAAATGACACCCATATTGATGGTGGTTTTAGGTGTTTTATGGTAATCGGAAGCCGCCGTCTTGGATTTCAAAATGGCGCCAATCATCAATTTTCGCATTCTACTAATCAATACCTTTAAAATGACACCCATATTGATGGTGATTTTAAGTGTTTCATGGTAACCGGAAGCCGCCATCTTGGATTTCAAAATAAATGGCGCTATCTTGGATTTCAAAATGCCAATCACTCAATTAATCGACACAATGCACTTTCGAAATATCCGGGTCAGTGATTGAGTGATCCTAGCAGTCACTTTACAATTTACGTGAGGTGACTTAAAAAATTGCGATTCTGAAAGTTACCTGGGTGACGACGGTCGCCCAACAGTCACCTCACCTAAAGTGAGTCTCGGAATACCTCTTCGTGGGTGAGGTGACTGGTAAGTGAGGTGACGGTGACTCAAGTGAGGTGAGGTGAGGTGACGGTGAGAATAGAGCCCCAGAATTTCATGTATCCGGAATCTGCAATCCCAGGAAGTTGTCAAAAATTACCACACCAATGCTAAACATTTATTGAAAGTTTTGCTATCCGTTATGACCAAACTTGAATTATATTACGATATATTTGCGACCCATGGAATTTACAGGTAGTAATTTAAAAAATGGGACAAACTAGTTTGTTGCCTTTTTCACTATTTCTAAAAAAACAAGAAGTTTATAAATGTAGCAAAATGGAAATGATAAGCGATCAAGGATCGTCTACTAGTGAAATCTAGTTTGAAAAGGTATAACTGATGCTACGCTTCTGCCGTGTCGCTGCAGAAACGAAAACATTCTCGGTTGATCCCATCAGAGCCCAAGTGTTCGCTTTTGAAGTGCTTTATTTAACTAACGAATATAACCCCAAATCGATGTGGTTTTAACACCTAATAATATATACTCATAGCCAATACAATATAAGGAACGGATAGTAAAGGTTTAAAATCAAGTAAACTAAGTATATCGTGAATCGAACATCACGATGGTGAGAAAAACGAAATTGGTTACATTTGCTAGTTTGTAATGCCTGCCATTTAGCAGCATTCAACTTGAAAAGATAGATACAAATCTGCTATTCGATTCAGTGCACCGATCGCTCAACTTGAAACGAAGCAAATCACGTGGAAGTAGGATCCTGAACTTAGCGCATTTTTATGGGCTTTTTGAATGATGTAGTGGAGTGCACTTTTTTATACTTTCGAGTAGAAAACCAAAAATTGGGTATGTTGCATTGACACTTCTGCTAGAATGTGCAAAACCAGTGCACTCCACTACACCGGTGTACTATCATCGAAAACGGCATCACATCGTTGTCACATGTTGCCTAACCAGTGCCCATCGAGAACTCGCTGACAAGCATACTCCAGTTAATCTCTCTTGTCCAGACACTCAAACGAATAATAAAACTATGCGAACATTAGTACAACATAAGAAATAACGTCCTGTTGACCAGATCATATTAATGATACTGTTCACTGTTGTACATGGCCGAACTTTACACAGTTTGAAATTCAGCCGTTTTGCTTTTTCAACCACGGGTTAAGTTTTTTCAAGCATCTTTTGGCACCATCTAGCGTTTGTGCTTCCTTGCAAAGAACTCACCGGACCTAAAATGATAAGAAATTTAGAAAATGATTTTATAATTTACCACGATTTGCAAATTGAAACTTGTTTTGTATATTTTTTCATTACTTGGTATCTATGGAAAAATAACAATCTGATATTTGAGCTACATGGAGCGGTGGGTCCGTTGATGGAAAAGGATCATTTTAAAAAGTGAGCAACATGTAAAATTTCACGAGGGGTCAAATTCCTACTGCAGCCTTAAAAGGGCTTTTAATTTAACAATAACATGCAGAATGGAACAATTATTCAGCTTCAACTGAGGTTTGCGCACTCTTCCAGCCGCGCGCTATTTACATCGGATCACCCCTAGCGGTAGCAGTGATCAAATGCAGCACTCATTGCAGCGCATTGTCAACATGCATGATTGCTAGTGGCTACTGCTGTTCTTTACGGCCTGACGTTCGACGGGAGAATGAAGTCGCTCGAGAAATGATATTCTTTAAATAGTCGAGGATGACGTCATTCATAGAAGCGTAATGTGCTGGGTGCTCAAATCTGTCGTACGAGACACTATAGGCACGATGTTATTTGTCTGGCAAAAGAGCAACAACTGATTCAAACAGGCACACGGCACATTTATTTATAACTTTTCGTGTTTGTTTGAATCACTAAGCTGCTCCCTATTGACGGCGCTGCCGGGGATAGATTGACTGAAAAACACATTAACCATAGTACTCAAGGAAGAGCAAGGATTTGAAGTAAGAAAGTTTAGAAAAGCGTGGAGTAGGGTCATATGAGCAAGCTTAGAGTTTCCCGGCTACTTAACCCTTTTTCTTCTGCAACGCAAGAGTCAGAATCTTTTGGCATTAAATGCGAATCACCTGAGGCTTGCGGCATGTCCAGACAAGCGTAAATTCACTTAATGACTTATGCTGTCGGAACCGTGACTCCCCGGAATCGCAAGACCGACCTCGGCACCTAACCGACCAGCATCGAGATAACGATTTCGAGAGAAATTTCAACGTCGGGAAATTTCTCCGTCGGAGTAGACTAGGCCCACCGCCGGGGACTAGTTAGAGTAGATCGGGAAGTAGCTCCGGCAGATGCTTGTCGGGGCGCCTGTCAACTGGAAGTCACCCTCCACCCAGAATCGCAGGACCGACTTCGGTATCTGCCCGGGTAGTATCGGTTTCGGAAGATCTTCCACTGCCGGGGAACTCTTCGTCGGAGTAGGAAAGATCCACCGTCGGGGACTATTCCGAGTAGTCCGTAGCGAATCGCCGGCTTGAATCGTCGGGGCACCAATGAACCGAACGCACCGGGAATCGCTGGAATGACCTAGACATTCTGCCGGACTGCATGTAAGGAAGAATAACTTGTCCGTCAACGGTTGCCGAAGACATTCTTTCGTCGGGGAACTCTCCGCCGAGGTAGGCTAGCTCCACCGTCAGGAACTACGCCGAGTAGCACCGAACGCGACAGAGCTAGAGCTTCCATTTCCCGACGGTTTTCAGCTTCCCGGGATTCGGGAAATAAATAATAAATTTCCCGGGAAATCTCGGGATCCCGGGAATACAGAAGAAAAATAGAAAGGTGAATGTTTCTCATGAAAACAAAAGAATAAATTGAAAAGTTTTCAAACCCGTTTGATTGCATGTATATCTGCTCTAAAGCAGTTGTCAGAAGATTGAGATTTGGTGGCCTACACATCATTCAATCATTTGATAACTCGTCAACAACTTTACGCAACATCAACTTTTACTTGGCTATATGTATATCCTAAATTTTGGTAATTACGATTACGATTGGGACGATATACTAAACGCAGCCTGCTGGAGTTTCTGTCCAAAATTGGAATTCGTTGTTCTGATACGATGGAATGTGATCAATTTAATGCAAAGCACCTTCTTTGGTAATTTTGAATGAAAAGATTGAGCTGCTTCAGGGTAGTGTGCAGTTACTTCCAATCAAAAGAGGAAAGTTTATACATGGAATCCATTTCCGTCACAGTAGGATCAGCATTATGTCGAATTGAGTGTGAATCAAAATCATGCAGATAATGGACGAACTGTGCAGCGATGGATGAAGACTAGTATCAATTTTCTATTACGGGCAAGTATGTGGATTGGTTGATCGTATCCCTTCAAAAATCCTGCCTGCATCCTAGAAAGCATTCAAAGAGTTTGAATGCGCATGATATTGGACAGATACAACGTTATGTATTTCTTTTCATACATCCAAAAATTTACAGATATTACAGTTACGGTATAACAAATAAGACAAAATATGTATTCGATGAACCGACCAAATATTTCTGCAGACGTTCTAGAAACATTCCTTATTTTAAATATCGTTTGCGTTAAGCATGATATCACTACAAACCATCCCAAGCTTTGAAACAAACACACTTCGATTTTTTAAGAAAGTGACGCAATTTCCATTACTAATTTGATTGCAAGCCCTTTCATTCAAGATCTAACTATTAAAATAAACTATTAAAAGAACTGTTGAAAATCTGATCAATCGGTTCATCGGTGGCAGAGATATCGTGCGCATCACTAACGCTACTGTGAGGAAATGGTTCGGTATAACGACCGGCAAATTAATCCATTTTTGAATGAAAATTTGAATGAATGCAACATTCTTTACCATTGTTTTGAGTGTGGCGTGAACTATATACCTAAAAAATCACGAAAACATATCGGTGGGCCTAAAGATATATAGTCCATTGATCTGCAAATCAGTTGGAAAAGCACAATCTGCATTCACTACTCACTCCAAATGTTTGCCGGTAAAGATATTTCCTAAAGAATTTCATTTGGAGAATTCAAGTCTTATGGAATAAATTAAAAATCTTTTTTCCCGGGATTCTCGAATCCCGGGAATGAGAAAACACAAATTCCCGGGAATCGGGAATCCCGGGAAATACAAAAATCCCGGGATTCCCGGGAAATAAATTCCCGGGATGGAAGCTCTAGACAGAGCCTGATCGTTGGGGCACCAGTGAACCGGAAGCCACCTCCAACCGGAATCGCCAGATCGACCACGGCATCCAACTGGTCAACGTAGAGAGGAAGGCATGTAGTATATCATGCCGTGCAGGACTGATATGGCGGTTACGAGACAAGCGAAATCTAGCACGATCAACTAGACCTGGAATCAAGTGAAGGGCATTAGCACGTCTCCCCCCGAAGTAGTAATTTCAAATGGAATCCGGGGGATCAGACAAATGTCGGACTCCTTGGTGGAGTTTAGAGGAGTAGGGTTCAGAGTTATCTTCTCTGTTCAGAGTACCTCACTCTGGCACACGATGGACGAAATCGGTAGTATGGTCTAACTACTGAACGTGTGCTGGTTCGGTGTGACAGCTTTACCACCAAGTAAAAAAAAACTTACATACATACATACATGCAACACATATTGGATATTTTATATTGACAATTTATTTTATTTATAACACAAAATTTCGTTCCACAATGAAGTACATCAAGTTGCAAACTGGTTTATATTTTCTGCCATCGTATACCACAGTAACATTAAAATTAACTTAGTCTCCTAGCCCAGAACAAAATTCACTTTTCCGGACTTTGTTTGCCATGAACTGCCAGTCTTCTGTGCAGCGGATTCGACTCGATTTTTCACCAAACTCCGGGCGATAATACTAGGCGAACTCACTCCCCGAGATTAACAGTCTTAACTGATTACAACTGACTCAACTAATTAATTGTGAACTGAACTGAAAGACTCATTCGCTATTTTTCGTGCAAAGCACTTTTATACCACTGGTGTAGACTTTTCCTGCCGAAATCCCAAAATAGTTTATCATTCGTAAGAGGCCCAGAGATTGCGACTTCGACACTATACATTTCTATTTTTTCGTGCGAGAGCTGCTCGGTTACTACGCACCTTAAAAAATCGTGTTAATTTTTATCTCCTGCTCCTGACATATACGTGATTTAAAAATGACACAGCTCTACGTTTGATTTTAATTTTTCATTATGTCGAATTTCGTAAATCATGCAATATTATTCGACACACGGTGTGTGTTTTAAACATGGAAAGTATACTTTTCATCCCAAATTTAACGGAACACAGATTGCGGAATCGCGTCATGTTTGGAAAATATATAAAATTCATACTTTTTGGTATGCAGAATTCATCCTACCGCCAAAGAGTATACCGAGCCGTTTCAAAAACAATAAACAGAAAGAAGCATTACCGTTCCTGCTAGATTCGCGTTCTAAAATATGATTTAAATCGGGTTGGTTTTTCATTATGATTGCTTTATCAACCATAACCAATAGATTAACTTGATAATGTCCGCATGATAAAGAATTCTTTGATTATCTTGGTGCAAAAATGTACAACAGAGGCCTGAGTAGCAAAATGTCTGCAGACAATACCATTAATTGGTTTAAACTTATCAGTAAACAAGGGGTGCTGCATACCCACTTACTATCTAAAACTAAATAGCGCCACGGGATGAACAATCGATTCACCGATTTGTTAAATTGCCCGCCCATAAAGCGCGCATATCGACCAGGCGATGTGAATATCCAATCTGCACAATAGGAGCGAAGCTGGGGCTGGGTGTCAGGTTAAGTCGGGCTGTAGCCCCTGTCGCGCGCCTGTAGTAACGTGCGGTGATAATGGCAAGTGACGTGCATTTACTCGTAATTAGAGGTTGATGGCGGTGGCGGTTGATGGCGACGGGACGGCCCATTAGATGGCTGTTTATTGTGCAGTTCAGTGCCAATCACTAAAAGTTTGCGAGAGGCGCTTTGGTCGTTTGCTAATAGCGGTTTTTCTATTCGACGGGATTCGATACACGCATTTCAGTGACATCGTTGATTGCAGCAGAACAATGTCGAGCAATATTGTACCGTGAGTTGCCAACGGTGGGTAAAATGTGTTTGTTGTGGGACTTAATTTTAGCCGCTGAGAGGCATGACGGGGAAGAAAAGGTGGAAACATTCGTAAGCTCGTGCAATCGTGATTCGCGGGTTGAATAGCCACTTCTGTCTGACTAACGAATTTAATTCGCTTGTTGAAACGACTGACGATGTCAAAAATCACCCAAAGGGAATACTAGTAGTGTAAATGCGGTTATTCACATTTCTAATTATTACCAGTTTTATTGGTTATGTAAGCTAAAGCCCGCGTAAGTTCAATATTTACATCAATAATAAATCAGAAAGATGTTTCCCTTCAAATCACTCTATTCGTCGATACGAAGCAAAATGTTCCCACCTTCCGCACTCGACCATGGCTGATAGCAAACTGATTAGCTGATGGCAGGCAAGGTACCTACGGCTGTTTAGTATGAAATAAAATCCCACTGCAGCGATTATGACACGCGGATAATAATGACGCCAACAGGGATAACATATTTATGCCTTTCCACTAACAAAATGTGAGCGAAACAGCATTATTTTGTAACGCTGCTTTCCCGTTTTTGAATGGGAGTAATTTGCATTTCAATTAGGGTTAAACTGGGAACAACCGATTTGAATTATGCAAATTGGGTCGATGAATCGCGACAATCTAATAAAGAAATCTGTGGCATTATGTAGTTGAGTAACATTTCCAACTAATGCTGCGTCGTATACATTGTGAGTAAAGTAAACAATGTTTGTTTTGAGCTGATATAATTGTTTAACCATTTCGACCACGGACTCTAGCTTTCATCTATGGTGGATGTGGCGGAAAGGAAAAAACAAACTATCGATAATAGGGATATCTTTTAAACAGAAACCAATGCATACGCGAATAATGTGGTTACTTTGAAATATAAATTAATATTTAATAAATTATTGAATCAATGCTGATTTTTGATCACAAAAGGCGTACGCGTCGGCACGGATATTTTTTTCGCTCCCGTCAATTTTTTCAACAACAAAATCGAAACGTATTTTTTCAATTTTCCATTTATTCTGAAGTATTTGCTTCATTTGTGTTGAGAAAAGATTGTGCAAAATTAGTGTTCCCGCAGATCATTCGGAAGACGTGACATGTTACCCCGTGGACGGCGGATGCTACGCACTTTGCAAGTCCTTTGTGCGAGTAAAATAAAGTGATCTGTGGGCCGAATCTGGTATCCAGTCGAATATCGAGAAAACAGATAAGTGTCCTCTTTGACCAAAGGTGGACGCGATTTCTTAATCTGTCACGTTTTTTTTCACAAAAAAAAGTTCTTGGTACTGCAATTCACGGCTTTTTTCTCGCGCTGAGGAAATTTGAAAACCGTGCTATGTTCTTGCACATTCGAATTTGTTGTGTTCAGCTCCATAATAATATATTCCGCTTAGTGAAAACGTTAGCATCGGTATTGGTCTGTTAGCGGTTTGCAGTCCGACCAGCCACCCGGATCATAATCGATGTCTTCTTCGGAAACTTCATCTGAGATTTTTTATTGTTGTCGTGTCCCGTCTAAGCGAAATGCTCGGAAAAAGTGGCAAAACGGAAATTCCGGAAGCCAGCGCACCTGTTACAGACCAGCTAAGTGAATTTGGTGAGATCAATCTAATTTTGAAATATATTTTTATTATCCAATTAATTCAATATTATATACATCACTCCAAACCCACATCACATTTTCCTTCCCTACTAACCAATTCTAACATCCGTAATGCGTATGAAAATTGCGTGGGTTTCCCGCATCTTCTTATTCAACTAACATTTCCTTCCCTATTGGCGATCGTAAGGACATTACCAGGTGTGCAGTGAACTATACCAAGGCCGCCGAGAGGGGGTGGGGGGGGGGGGGGGCGGTGTACACACATAAAAATAATGAAATTTAAACGACATGTAAATCAATACGAATGTAAACATACAACGATTGAATCAAAAATTTGATTGAAAATTACGTTAAAATCAATTAGAGCATCAAACAGCATACAATTTTACACTTTCATTCGTGTAAAATTACATGTCATTCATTTTACAGCAGTATTCGAGTATAAATACATTGAAGTGCATTGGTTTTCCGTTTAAAGAAACTGTAATTTTCAATCCACGTGTAATATTATAATAAAATTCGTTGAAGAAAGCACGACAAGTCGTGTGTATTTCTGGTGGAACTTAATTTTACATTTACATTCATGCTCCAAATATGTGCATGAAAATTCCCCCCGGGCCCGGAGTTCTGAAGGGGGCCCGGATTTTTACCAGAAACTAAAATTTGACAAATACTTTTTCGACAAAAATTTATTTAAGAATGCAATTAAAAATTCAATATCTTGTGTATGAGGTAACTAGAATAGCGAAAATTCTAAACTACTGCACATTCGGTATCAACTATGTTTTTACCAACCTAATTCTTGCATCGAAACAAGATCAGACTCGAGCGGGCATAGCGAAATTTGCACATTGAATGTCATGCACGCAGCTCACCTGGGTTAGAATCCCAACCCCGCACACAGGAATGGAGATTTTTTATAGAAAAATTCCTAACCTGAATGAAGAAGCGAAGGACCTTAAGGTTAAAATTCCCATAATCGAAACAAAAATATGATCAAACTTGTAAGGGTTAAACAATTAAATGGTTTGATTAGAAGTCATGAGGTTGTCTTCAAATTTTGCCAATATGAAATCGATTTTTTTTATCTATTAAATTTCCAATCTTCGAAAGCGCTGGATTAGTATCGAGAGTTATTATTGAAATCATGCTTAGGGGTGCCACATCGGTTTTTGGAGGCGAATTCCGTGTCTTCGTTCAGGTAAATTCGAATTCGCCCGGAAAAATCTACTAGATTATTTTGCCATTTTGAGTTGCCCTTTTCTCTACCAGGAATCGTCCAGCACCCAGTCCTCGTAAACATCATCCTCGGGTTGCAGGCCTTAATTGTTAAGGAGGGCCCCTCTTGGCGTTGATAAATATTATTTTAAAAGTGCCATTTGGGTTTACTTTGTCCCATTGAACTTTGGCTTAAATGGATCAATGTTCCTCACAAAGATTCTCGAAAGAAACTGGAGTGTGATTTCACACCCCATGTTTGTTTACTGAGAAGCAGAGCAAAGCTTGCTCGAGTTATCCTTCACAGCGAGAGTGGCTGGTGCTTTTAGATTCTTTGTGAATATCCGAGGAAGCGAAGTACTACACCCAACTAAATCAACAAAACTTTTAACAAATGCAAAAACATACAACTAAATGTGAACGGCACAGAAAGGCTGAGTGCTTTACCAAAACATTACACTCTACGCTGAATGTGAAGAAAATAAGATTTTTTTTTTCCTAGTGCTACGAGCTACTTAAGAAATAAAATAATGAATATTTATTTGTTTTTAAGCGATCTATACAATAAAAAGCAATGGAAGAGCTGCAAAATTCTGTCGAGTGATCACTTTAATTCGAAATTTTAATTGATTTCAACGCATACCCATGTGTCTCTTGAAGTCTATCCCCTGCTCAGTAAAACTCTGCTGGTCAAAGTACCATTAGAGGCGTTAACCCTACCTCTATTTGAGAGCTCAATTGGCCAAATGAGTCATCAAATACTCTTGATAAACCAAAATAATTCGGAATTATTTCAAAAATTTAAATTTAAAATTTAATATATTTGCTATGCCGTTCATTGTTACAAAATCCATAAAAAATAATTTTTGGATACGAGATGATACCGATACGTTTTTGTCAAGGGATCGTACTCAAATGACGTTGCTTTTTTCTGCGATTTTCGACTATCTAATCCCCCTCGCAAAGAGGCCAGGGATGGGAAAAAATACGTTTTACAATTCTTTCAAATACGGCCTTTTATCAACATTTTCATTAGGTGTGCTAACACACCAACACGAATAAGAGAATAATTTATGTTTTTATAGGATTATGAATGTTTTCGAAACCAGCATAGCGTAAAATTCAAACACAACCCTTATTTGAAATTTAATCCAAGTTTCACATTTTTTTCCATTTTTTATTCATACATGGATTTTTTTAATTTGGTTAAAATTTCATTGATCTTTTTTTTTCAAGGTGTGGATTATATTTGTATTTCTACAATTTAAAGATTCTGCCTTTTTTATCTATTTCCGTACTTTTATTCTATCCATCTTTTTACATTCCTTACTTTTGCTTTTTTTCTATTGCTATCATTATCACTTACTTCAATAGATAGTTCTCTCTCTGTTATTTCATTTTATTCGCAATTTTTCGAGAAAATTCTGCTTTATTTATTTTATTTTTCTTATTGTTTCATATTTTAATACCCTGCTCTTTATTTGTTTCCTTTGTCATTCCATCTAATTTTTAGAATTTATCTATTTACTACATTTATTCTTATAATAGCCTTTTTCTATTTCCCTTTTTTATGTTTTTTACATTTCCAAAAGCAATTTCACTTATTCAAATTCAATTCCAATTTGTCTTATTGTTTTATTTTTTACCTTTCTCTTATTTTCTTCCTTATTTCTAGTTTTTAGCTCTTCGTTTTTCGTAGTTTTATTTTTTTCCAGTGTTCATTTAATATATATTTATTTATTGTTTATACCTTTTTCTTAAGATTTAATTCGTTATTATTATTTCTTCATTGTTTCCATTTAACCTATTTTGAAAGTACTTTTTCTGTTGACCATTTGCCTGTATGTTCGCATTAATTTTTTTTTATTTTCCTAAAAAACATTTGATTTGTCTTTTTTGACACTATGCGCATTTGTTCTTCACTTTACATTTAGTTCGTTGTTTGAATTCGTTTCAAATTTCATTTCTAGTGTTTTTTTGCTCTTTAAATAATTTAATCCATTTTATTCATTTTCGTCGTGTTAATTTTTCAATTTTTTTTTATTCTATAGTATACCATGTTGGCTTTTTTCTACTATTTTTGTTTTCGATTTTGTCTGTTTGTTCTGTTTTTGTTCAATACGTCCAATTTTCTTTACTTTTTCGTCTTTTCATCATTCCAATTTTCCAATTTTTAAAAATTTTACGGTTCGTTCATTTTTTAAATTTCTCTATGGTTATTTTATTCTTGTCTTTTATATATACTCCTCTAATTATGTGCATTCTTAACGTTTTATTTACTTTTTCTATTGCTTTAAATATTACTTGTTTTTAATGTTAAATAAATTTTATTATTCTTGATTTATCGAGTTTTTCAGCTTTATGCATTTTTTATATTAATGTTTGTATTCTATTTAGTAGTTTTTTCATTTTCATTGATTCTTGAAATTTTTCCTACTTTCTTATCGATTTTTCATTATTTTCACCATTTGTGCAATAATGTTCGACTTAGGCCATTACAAATATTTTTTAAAAATTATGTCACCCCCCCCTTCAAAATCGCTGAAAAAATCAGGGGGCAAATAATTTTTTTAAATTAACCAGAATTCAAAAAATTGTCACGTTTTATAGAACAACAATAGCTTCCTTAGAGTTTTGCTTTTCGTAACTGAAAACTATTATGGTAGTTTTAGAAATTACCATCCCATGATAATTTTTATTTTGACCATTCTCGGGTAAATGTGAAGTTTAAATGAGATCATCGATCCAGTCCAACACCAAATGAAACGTTTGCTGGTCGCAGAAGGAAGGACCCATCTGTGTATTATCAAACAAACATCCCGAGCAGAGTCTGATAACAAATTGAGAACTAAACTTGATGTTGTGATGTAGTAGGGAATGATTGCTCAGGTTGTTATCATTTTGGTCGTTTTAACGGTTAAAAGATCAAAATCGAAAGCAGAAAAATTGCGCTATGACATCAAATAGAAAACTATTCATGCTATCAGTGAAAGCAAATTGAAAACTCATTGAGATGGTGAAATATTTCATTGATAACAAAATAAGTAATCAATTTGATGAAATAGAAACAAACATTTTTTTCTAAAAATGTAAGCACATCAAAATGAGATCAAAATATGATGTTATATCTGAAAAAGTTTAAACTGATATCAAAATAAGATTTCAATTTGATGCTTGATATCAAAATATGTTGTCTATTTGCTGTAATTTTGATGTTGGACTTTGCTCGGGATCTCATGGAAAGGCTAATACAGACCGACTTCTGAATCGATTCCATTTTAAACGCAACAGTCGATAGAGACAGAATCGATTGTTGCATTCGAAAATAATTTCGATACGGAAACAATCTGAATTCAAATCAAACTCCTGGAGATTTATATGTGGTTCAATATTCAATATACATGAGCTTTACCGAAAGGTTTTTGACATTTAAAAATTTCATATGGGATCGTAGTATTCATACCGTATATCCGCAGCCATATGTGCGATTCTTATGAACTTGATCAGATCAAAATCTGCTACTAAACCTTCCATTTAAGGCTAAGCTTGTGAAAATCGAATAAGCCGTTTTCCAAGAACTCGAAGAGACATTAATTCTGAAATATTCCAAGAACCAGAAACATGCGAAATTTTCGAGATAGACGCTGGAATCAAAAGAACTTTGTCTGGCCATCAGCGATCAAGAATGCTCTAGCAAAACTAAATATAGATCTTACAAATAATGGTATCATCGGCACTTACCGCAGGAAGAACCGGGAATCCATTATCGATGTCAATTTTTGTAGCCTTGGAGTAACCGGAAAGATGGACTGAAAAGTGTGCGAGGATATATCCACAGCGACCACCAAGCGATCTGGTACAGCATTGATAACAGGACTATGAACTACACATGAATATGAATATGTGGGAGATATATAAACGAGTGAAGATGGAAAACAGCGATTTTTCACATGAACGTGTCCGTCGAAGAACTTGAATTTGAGGGTATCCTCTTCAACCTAAATGCGAACGAGTTCACGGCACTACTAACAAAGGCGTGTAATGCGACCATACCAAGAGATGGGAAACTGAGAAACGGTCGCCGGGTGCAATACAACGATTATCGATTTACGTATAAGTTGCCTCCGAGCTTGGAGAAGAAGTCGGAGATCACTTCGGTTTCTCATCTCGCTCAGTTCAGAAGCTAGAAATCGCTCCGCTGCAATAGCAGGGCAAGTAATCAAATTTATCCGCGCGACGCTTGGCAAAAATTGATTCCTTCTGCCTAGAGTGTGATACGTGAACAAACAATGAGTGATAATGCCAAGCAAAAGTATATCACGATGCAGGCAAACTGTGTTGCTGTTGACTACACGAAATATCCGGTAATACCATCAATTCATGAAGGGGAGCAAATGTTAAAGGTGAACTTGAAGTTCAACGTAGCTTGCGGTACTTTATGCGGTGCAATTCCACCATTTACGTCATGCGGTACTGAATATGTTAAAAAATATTAGTCAATCAGAATCATTCGCCTCCCAGAACAACATGAAACACATCATCGAATGTAATAACATTTTATACAGTATCCCAACGTATATAGATGTTGACAGCATTGAAATAAAGATACATGACCTGGCACCACGTACTAGTTCCTTCGCTATCAAACAAATCCTGTCAAAATACGGAGAGGTGAATAGTGTTAAGGAAGATAGTTGGAGGAACTACTTCCCAAGACTCCGCAACGGAGTTCGTGTGGTGAGAATGCGTCCGACAAAACCTATTCCCTCTTACTTGACTTTCACATGCAAATCACCTCATGGTGTTGAATATTCTCAACGAACACTAGTCACGCACCCAGGACAGATTCCTACCTGTCAATATTGTGATCATCCGCTACACCACGGGAAACCTTGCGCAGAGACTGCTAAAGAAATTCCACCTGATACGACCAAAGCCGGTATACAATCATCGTATGTTAAACCACAACCAGTTGGTAAACCAAAGGCTGCAGACCGGAAATTCACAAACACCCAACAACGATCGGCCCCAGTACCACTAAACCAACTGCCGTTACCAACATCGAAGTAACAACGATTACAGCAAATGTTTCCAAACCAACAACCAACACCACCAATAAGGAATCTAATACCGATGAAGAAGGATTTACAATAGCGACCCGTAAGCACAAACAACAAATAAGAACATCCGACGATGAGCAAGATGAATGCAGTACCGATGATGACATGGACGTAAACGAAAACGCGAAAGAAGACGGACCAAATGACCCCCAAGGTGCGCTCCACGGCTCAGTTGTGCTCACGCATTGTGCCGTGTCAAATATATTTAAAATTAAAAAAGAAGTCAGAAAGCTCGAGGGAAGCGAGCTGCAAGAACCGCTCTCAACAAAGCAGTCAAGCTGTACAAGAAAGCCTTGCCACAAAGCCAACGCGAATTTCCTTAGGAGAGATCTACAAAGTTGGCATAACAAAGATAAAAGGCTCAGTTGCACCACCTGAAAGGTGCCCGGAAAAGATGGAGGTCACCATCGAAAGGTTTTCCCCCACAACATGAATCTATTTACGCTGTACAGTGAGGAGGATGATCACAAAGATGAAGATCGATTTACCAACAAACAGCTTATCGAGATGGCGAAAGCCATAAAAGTGAAGCGATACATAAGAGCCCGGATATGTTCAAAACGATCCGATAATTGGAAGCGACAAAAGCTGATGTTGCTTCCGATGCCGGGACAACATGGAAATCTTTCAGCGTAGTCAATATATCCCTTGGTAATGTTAGAGAGAAGGAGTAATCCTGAACAAGCTAACGAAGTACGCGGACCGTGAGAACGGCATCTCATGTAATTCGGCTTCCTTATAGGCAGGTCTACAATGAAATCCATCCAAACGGTTGTGGGAGCTGTGGAGACAGCAGAGATAAGGATTTCGTGGTGCTCCCTTAGGCATGAAGAATGCTTCAATAGTACTAGCTGGGAAGCAATCGCCCATTCGCTGTACAGCATGAGTAACTCTGCAGGATATTATAGAGCTACTTTCAGTACCGAACACTGATCTACGAGACAGACAAGGGGGAATCACAACTACAACTGACGTTCCTCGACTCGACGCTGTGGAACGCAGTGTACGATGGAGTATTGAAGCTGAACCTTCCCAGAGATATAACGATTTTCGGCTTCACGGATGATGTGGTGTTCCAAGTAATCGGACAATCGCTAGAAGAGGAGACACTCGACACGGAGACGATTGCCCATCATAAAACAGAGTTGGTGAAGACTAGCAGCCGAAAGACAGCGCGGTCGGAAAATATATCATCGACTTGAACTTTTAAAGTCACGACAATTATGTTAAGGGGAAGGCTGTGAGAGCAACCACAGCTTTGCTTGAGGCGCCAGTGTACTGGGCACCACGAACCAGCGGAAATCGCCGGACCGAAGCATGTGAGCAGACTAGTTTCACCGTCAGGGACAAGATCGAGTAGATCGAGTGAAGCACCAGCGGTGGGTCGTCGAGTTTTCAACGAACCGGAAGCAGCGAACCAGAAGCTACGCTCCATCCGGTATCGCCGAACCGTCCTCGCCAAGTACTGGTTGGCCCTTTGAGTAGGATTTATGGACTATGCGAGTAGATTGCGACAAAACTGGGAGCTAAATGACTCGCGCAACAGGCATCGGTATCGGGAGAACTTCCGACGAGGAATTGAGATGGCTCGCGAAAACAGGAACTAAATGGTTCACAGAAACGGGTGCCAAATGGCTAACGGAAGTTCACCACTGCGATTAGCCCGATATATGTTCGGAGCTAAACCGCTCTAATGTATCATTTTGTCTTAAGACTGAATCAGCCTCCCCACGATATAACGCTTCGATGCAGTCTCGTGGAACAAAAGGAAGGAAGAAAAGTGTGGACTGTTAGTAGTGGTTAGGCACAAAAGTGAGTCCCACCTAGGGCCAATGCAGTTTTGAAGCTATTTAACCATACTATAAAACATACAGACATTTTCAGATATCGACGAACTGCATCTAGTGGTATATGACACTCGACACTCCGGGTGTAGCTTAAAAAGTCGAGTTTCAGAGTGATTGCACAGTCTTCCTTATATGAAAAACCTTTGACCGATTTTCATGCCTTGTGTGTACAGTCGGTCCTTATGCCGCCACAACGGAACGAAAACTATTCAAGCAACCAAAAGTTAATACCTTAATGTACTCTTAAATGTTTACATTAAGTTCATAGAGAACTTTCAAGCTTTTATTGGGAATTTAGAAATTGCACTGTTCGGAAAATTATTTAAAACGAAAACTTTAGCATCCCTTTCCTATGTGAACTTTTGATTGATTCAGTAATGTTTGCTTGAATTTTTCTAGTAAAACAAATAGCTCAACCCCGCTATACGAAATCACCCTGCGGAAACGTCCACAAGAACAATCGAAAGAAAATGTAAAAAGAAAAAAAAATTGTGTTTATTAAAATAAATATTTATTTTTTGTTTGCCCCCCCCTTCAGAAAAAAATTTGTACTTGGACATAATTTTTAAAAAAGATTTGTAATGGCCTTATTTAATCTTCACAATATGTTTTTCTAGTTTCCTGTTTTCTTTTATCTATTTTTTATAGGTTTTATTTTGGTTTTTCTCGATTTAACATTTTTTGATTGACATTGACATTAATTTGTTTATTTGATTGATTTCGTTGTTTTTAGCTCTTTTGAACATTCTTTTAATATTTAGTTTTCCTATTGGTTTTTACCTTTCTCAATAGAAAGGTATTGCAATTGCTCTGAAAACCGACTTTTTAACGGAGGCCCGGAGGGCCGAGTGACATATACCATTCGATTCAGTTCGTCGAGTTCGGCAAATGTCTGTGTGTGTGTATGTATGTGTGTGTATGTGCGTCTGTGTGTGTGTGTACGCGAACACAATCTCACTCACTTTTCTCAGAGATGGATGAACCGATTTTTACAAACTTAGTCCCAAATGAAAGGTGCAACGTTCCCATAGGCTGCTATTGAATTTCTAATGGATCCGACTTCCGGTTCCGGAATTACAGGGTGATGAGTACGATCACGCAGAAAATGTCGATTTTAAGAAATTCTGCAATGAATGTATAATGGTGAAAATTATTCCAAAATGTGACCACAACTGCTTCGATTTGTAGTACTAGGTCATTAACAGCCATTCCAAGTCTCTTTGGTCACATTGGCCACCATCATCGGTTCCGGAAGCCCCGGCGGAAGTATCCAAATTCAGACTAACAGTCACATCGGTTTCTCGGAGGTGGCTAGACCGAATCAACCAAACTTAGTCTCAAATGAAAGATGTTGCGTCCCCGTAAATGGCTATTAAATTTTATCCCCAACCGACTTCCGGTTCCGGAGTTACGGGTTGTGGCGTGCGATCACATAGCAAATTGTGATTCAAACCGATACCCCGATGGAAGCAAAAAAGGTAAAAATTTCGCTAAAATGTCTCTCAAATAACTTAACTTTGCAGTTCTAGGTCACCGACGGCCAAACAAACTTTCGTTGACTACATTGACCACCATAGACGGTTCCGGAAGTGCCCGGGAAAAGCGGCCATCTTTCATAACTAGCAAACTCATATCAGTTTCTCGGAAATGGTTCGGCCGATTTTCACAAACTTAGTCCCAAATGATAGCTATATTATCCCCACAGATGTCTGTAAAATTTCGCACGGACCGCTTGTATGGTTCCGGAAATATAGACTTAACGGTCCGGTCACACATGAAATTCCCATATAAGCCGGAACTCAAAATTTTTTTCAAAGGGGGGACCCCATGAAATTTCAGAAATCGAATTCGTATTTTTGATGCCAAACATCTTTAAAATGCATGAAACGTCGAGATTTTATGTTATCACGAATTTTTTTTTTAGAAGTCGACTTTTTGGGACTGCCGATTTTGCACCTTTTTGCCTTTCTCAATAGAAAGGTATTGCAATTGCTCTGAAAACCGACTTTTTAACGGAGGCCCGGAGGGCCGATTGACATATACCATTCGATTCAGTTCGTCGAGTTCGCCAAATGTCTGTGTGTGTATGTATGTGTGTGTGTGTATGTATGTATGTGTGTGTATGTGCGTATGTGTGTGTGTATGTGACCAAAAATGTCACTCATTTTTCTCAGAGATGGCTGAACCGATTTTGACAAACTTAGTCTCAAATGAAAGGTGCAACGTTCCCATAGGCTGCTATTGAATTTCTAATGGACCCGACTTCCGGTTCCGGAATTACAGGGTGATGAGTACGAACACGCAGAAAATGTCGATTTTAATAAATTCTGCAATGAATGTATAAAGGTGAAAATTTTTCCAAAATATGACCACAACTGCTTCGATTTGTAGTATTAGGTCACTAACATCCATTCAAAGTCTATTTGGCCACATTGGCCACCATCATCGGTTCCGGAAGCCCCGGCGGAAGTATCTAAATTCAGAATAACAGTCACATCGGTTTCTCGGAGATGGCTAGACCGATTCGACTAAACTTGGCCTCAAATGAAAGGTATTGCGTCCCCGTAAATGGCTATTAAATATCATCCTGATCCGACTTCCGGTTCCGGAGTTACAGGTTGTGGCGTGCGATCACATAGCAAATTGTGATTCAAACCGATACTCCGTTGAAAGCAAAAAAGGTAAAAATTTCGCTAAAATGTCTCTCAAACAACTTAAATTTGCTGTTCTAGGTCACCGACGGCCAACCAAACTTTCGTTGACTACATTGACCACCATAGACGGTTCCGGAAGTGCCCGGGAAAAGCGGCCATCTTTCAAAATTTACGAACTCACATCAGTTTCCCGAAAATGGTTGGGCCGATTTTCACAAGCTTAGTCCCAAATGATAGCTATAATATCCCCACAGATGTCTATAAAATTTCGTACGGATCGCTTATATGGGTCCGGAAATATAGACTAAATCGTCCGGTCACATATGAAATTCCCATATAAGCCGGAACTCAATTTTTTTTTTCAAAGGGGGGACCCCATTAAATTTCAGAAATCGAATTCGTATTTTTGATGCCAAACATCTTTAAAATGCATGAAACGTCGAGATTTTATGTTACCTCGAAAATTTTTTTTTTATAAAAATCGACTTTATGGGACTTTGCCGATTTCGCACCTTTTTTCAGTTTAATATTACCATGGCTGTTTTTTCTTTTTCAAAATTTTAGAACTCGAATAATGATTTATTTTCTTGTATATAGTTGTCATGTGTTGTATAATAATAAAATGTAATATATGCATTTAAAAGTTTTTAATGAATATAAACAACGCACACATTCTCGTGATTCATGATTGAGAAAGGCACAATTGCACCGCTAGGTGGATTAAAATAGGTTTTTATCTTTTGCCGTTGGTCGCCGTTTAGCTATTTTCATTTTTTGTAATCACTACATTTTCAATCTTTTCATTTCCTTACTTTTATAAATACTATTGAGAAAAATAGCGCTTTAAAAGTCACCAAAACTGTCGAAGCGGAATTAAGAAACTCCCAAAGTATAAAAACTCTACGTTTTTTTCCTTCATTGGCACTACAAACAATTAGAGCTAAAAACTGGTACATAAATAAAAAAAAAATCAGTGTATTATACATGGTATCAGTGAACTCCAATGGATTTCAAACATTAACTTTTTTGAACTCAGGCAATACATAGTGGTGGGGCCCGTACGTTGGACCCTTCGGGCCCGTATTTTCTCTCTGCGGCTCTGACTATACCTACTATTTTATAAAAAGATGTCGCTGTATCAGCCACCCATGATGAGTGCGATCGCTTTTGCTATGCTATGCTATTAAATCATTGAATCCATACTTATGAAACGGTACTACATCGTTTAGTCCGTTCAGTCACACAACTTTTCTTTACATAAGTAAACTAATGTAAGTAATAATATGAAAACTGACGTCTTATGAAATAGCGGGAATTTACAGGAAAATCACTATTCCAAATAAACCGATTATTCTTTATCGATTTGTTAAAATCCTCGAAGAAACTGGACGTAATACGCAACACAGTGAAAGTATTTCGCTCTCATATTTTGCTGGAACAAATTTAAGTCTTATCACACAGTGGCGGCGCGAGGTTTTTTGCCGCTCGGGGCAGAAAGTTTAATTTGTTGCCCTTTTATTGCGATTGGCCGATCGCAGTTTAGCCGAATGTTTTGTTTTTTATGTGTTTCGAATTCATCTCGTCAGTAACTAGCACCATCTGGGTGTCTAGTTAGACGATGTATCTAAACTAGTACCCAAATTAGCACTAGTTAGACACAAAAAAAAATCCAAACAGTTCACCCAGATGGTGCTAGTTACTGACGAGATGAATTCGAAACACACAAAAAAAACAAACATTCGGCTAAAGTTAGGTCTTGTGCTCTTAACGCGCAAAACGGTTTAGTCCCATTTTCCCTTTCGGGAATTTGTTGCATATGCGAATGAGTAATTTAGGCCGAAAGCTATTCTTTTTATCATAATAACCATAAAAGAGAAATATATACGTACTTAATAATAATGATTTTAGTTTTTGTTATAAATTGAAGGCTGGTTATTTATTCTTGTATATACAATATATGTAGTTATTCAATGTTCTGTGGATATTTTCTTTCTATTTAACAAAATAGAGCTCGATAGGATTTCAATGAGAATGAGAATATGAAAATATAGCTCGTTAACATTCCAGAGAGAGAAAGAAACGTATTGATGGACGACATATCAGCAAAGTTGTGGATATTGCTTTCTCGAATATTTTTGTTAAATATACAATACTTTCCTTGACAAATTTTTGAAGTTAAAGCTCATTATATTTGGATGACTCCTGAAAATCGTATTTTTTAAATAACTTTTTAAATATGAATCTTATAACTTTGAAATGTTCGATTAAGTTCTTCTAATCGTCAAAACACATAACTTTTATCAGCGCATATTTTTTCTTATTTTGAGAATTTTCAGAGATCCTTCTTTGAAAATCAATACTTCTTTCAACTATAACCAAATATGTTTATCCCGAATGTATATTGGAATTTGAAGCATTACAAGTAGAGATTTCTGGTCTTCAGTAGATATGTTCGCAAAATCAAGCTCTTCAACATTCCTAGTGACTTTATCTTATTTTTCATGCCTTCGAAAATGTAACAAATATCACACTTCAAAAGGGAATTATAGCTGCAAATATTTCACCATAATGAAGACCTTAGATCATCTTGCAACATTTCAGAAGACACGATTGTTGTACACTTTGCCGTTTTCCCGTGAACAGTTTATCGCAGGGTTTGTGCAAAAAATGCTGTGAAGCGGTATGACAGGAAAATACGTTCCATAAGTCATACATGTCTGCATGTATTTAGGTCATATATTTTAACATATAATAATTTTTCTCTCGATGTATTTTTGTTCTTTATTCGATTAACCGGGTTTTTCGGAGCACTACGGATAATCGAACCTCGGCTCAAAAATGATTTTAAAGCGACTGACACCGTATTGAGCTTGAGCTTGAGTTTGTGCGACCATCCCTGGCAGCTACTCCGTTATCGATCTGGACTAGCTGAAGTTGCACAGGGAATCAGTAGATAATTATGCTTGGGAGTAGCGAAACACTCTTCAATGTGCAACTCCTGGTAATCCTAGTGTTTCATTGATCAATACCGGCGACGGCCAGGCCCGAACGTAGATCGCGGAAGGAAAGGGAAGGAATGTAAGTCCGATGATACTTGGTTTTGCTAGAGGCCGTATATGCTACTACGCACTTCACAAGTATCACGGGAGGAGCAGATATTTGTTAGTAAGTATAGAAGTTGGATTTTAAATCTTCTTTACCGACGCCACAGAGGTGACTCTACTATCTGGACAAGATATCGATTCATCAACTCATAGACCGGGGACCATTCCCTTTCGAAGGAAGGCGTGACCACAGATTTTTCACCTCAGAAAAATCTCAAAGACCTCGGTTGGGATTGAACCCAGACCAACTGGATTGAGTGGCGGTCACGCTTACCACTCAACCACTGGCGCCGTCATTTAAAGTTACTAACATAGTTTTAAAGGAGCTTAAAGTAGTTTGAGCTATTTTATATTTTGTTTCTTTTCTATATGTAATGCAATAGTTTACTATTCATGTCTAGTATTAATCGTGACAATATCTTGATTTAAGAGTTTTAGCATGGTTGGACGTTAAAGGAAGTTGATCGTAGAGCGTTCGGTGTCTTCGAACGTAAGGTGCTGCGAACAGTACTCGGCGGTAAAGAAGAAAATGGCATCTGCCGGGCGGCGTCGTATGAATCACGAGTTATACCAAGTACAGATTCGCTTACATTAATGCAATAAATACGAGCGAAAATTGCAAGCCTTCTGGTAATGCGCGAAAATTGCAAGAAGCTTCCTTGCATGCAATGCAAAAAACAGAAAAACCGAATTTTGCCTATGTATTAGCGATGTATGTGTATTGGTGACCAATATGCGTTAGAAAAAAAGACTGTTGGCATTGAAAAATTAATCCTGCACAATCAGATCGCTAAGCAATGCTTTATCCACCCAACCATGCTACCAGATAGTAATAAGTGGATAAAAGCCATATATAAACACTTAGATGATTTCACGATTAATGAAAAAAGTAAAACAAGCAGCCAGATTTGAACTCAGGCCTTTCCGCATCATAGCGCTAACTATAAGCACTGATCTGTCCTTACACATAAGAACAGGACGTTAAAACTCTTACAGTTGTCACATCCGCAATTTGATGCCGTCTCGTGTGTAATGAATAAACCACAAAACTGCGTTTGATGATGTTGGTGAGGAATGAATAAAAAGTAGACGGAAAATAAAAACTCGCCGTGCGTTGCTATACCAACCAGCATAGGCATGTGAATGTGGTAGTAATCCTTTGACAGTGTGTTGAAGAAACGTATGTACGTATAGCGAGAGATGAAGTGATTTTATATGCTTGCAACAATTGCAAGCGGCTTTAACTGCAAAATTGCAAGCGATGCTAACATTATTTGCAAGTGATTGTCGCTTGCAATAATTGCAAGAGATTTTTGTTTTGGGTGTATATAAATGAGTGGATATTGTCAAGCTACTAAAAAACGTCAGGCTGCCGTGGGTTGGTCATGTGGCACGAATGTCGGAAGAACGACAGGCGAAGATAATATTCCGTAGAGAACCGAGAAGAGGCCGACGACTCCGTGGCAGGCCGCGTACACGATGGCTGTTTGCAGTGGAAGAGGACCTAAAAGCACTCAATGTCCAGTGTGGCTGAAAGAGATTGGCCCAGGACCGGGTCCAGTGGAGGAGAATTCTTCACTTGGCGTAGATTCAACGAAGCGAATTGTTGCCCATCAAGTATCAAGTAAGCATGGTTCAACGTAATAACAGACCTAACTCATATTTCGATTTGTTATGTCGTTAACCATGAACAAAAATCGGAATTGTTTGCAAATAATTTATTTCTTTAACAGACACAAATGATTGTCGGATAATCATTATAATATATCCAACCATAAACTAGATTTGTATTTTGTTCCCAATTATATCTTTCTTTCTTACAATTTGAACTGCTCAAAAAGGTCAGAGAATAAATATCTTGTTCTAGGAAGATTTGTTGTTTGCAGTTCTGTGATATTCATTGAAATGAAACAACGTATTCAAAATAATTAAAATATGAGAATAAATGTTTGATATTCGATTAAATTGCGTACGGCATTCGGCCAAATGGCTCTTTGAGTTTTTAGACCAAACGACCCTTTCGGCTAAATAATATTCAGCTGAACGACATTCGGCTAAACGGCCTGTTCGGCTAAAATGAGACTGGCATTCGGCCAAACGGCTACCATTCAAATGACCTGTGATTGATGAAAGTATTAGAAAATATCTGCATGAAATGATTTTTTTATTATTTATTACTTGTTAATATATAATAAAATTTTTACATTGTATCTTTTTTGCATTCGCTGCGGGTAGAAGTTTCACGCTTTTCCTGAGCGTGGGTATTGAAAAACTAAATTTGAAACATGTTTTTCGGGTTTAACGAAAGAATCCAAATTGAAAAATGCCATGCAACATATTTATCCCTTGAAACTATAGGGTTTTTTTCTATTTTTTTAGTGAACGAGATGAAGAAAGTGTCCCTTGATTTAAGTCAACAGTTTGGTACAAGCACATTTTAAGCCTATTATATGTATGACCAATACAGTTGCATCCAAATGTTTTAAAAAGCCAAATAATTAACAAACATTAAGTTTTGGAGCCTATGGAAACTTGCACTGTTATGTACAGCATCAGCCTTAGGCTACAAATTTTACGTTTATGACGATACCTTTTCCGTTTCGGTACCTCGTCACAGCACACAAATAAACCCTCTCTTATCAGACAGTTTCCGTAGTTCTATTTTGATGCCGTAAGAATATAATCATTGAACTTAATAATAGGAGATAATCAATATTGAAGCAGCAATATTCTTATATTCGTTGAATAAGCAATAAAATGCATCATTCTTTCTTTCATGAGCTGTTCTTCATGCACCATACATGTATGTACGAGCGAATCTAAGTTGATGTGCGTTATTCATACCTTAAGGGGTTATATACATAGTTGTGGCGATAAAATGAGCTAAGTTCGGGATTTTTAGAGGGTTTCACACAGAAAGGACAGAAGTCTAGGGGCTTAACGAACCCCCCCCCCCCATTACCCTCTGGCCCTACTGCGAGTTAAGGAGTTTTGCTAGGATATGGTGGGTTTGGACGAGTGAGTCTATGCCACTTCTGCTAAGATCCTAAGATTCCAACCGACACATCAGGATCGACGCCAGTAACAACCTGAATATGGCAAACTGGTTATGGTGAACGTCAACGGACAGGACACGGACACGGGCAGACAGGCGTGCTGTTCTACTCCCTGAGTAAAGAAGGATGACACCGACTTGAAATTGCGTGTGGGCAAGGCTGCCCCCGTCTCAACAACACCCTGGCAGGTCTCCGGGTGTGTGCGACACTCGTCATCATTTAGTTGGTGGTACAACAGCAACAGCAGTAGCAGCGGCAATAACAGCCAGAGCGGAGGGGAATGAGATATGCCCCACAGCCGCCAACAGTAGTGGCAGCGAAGTGCTTGGTGGAGGAGCTCCACAAGTTTGCGGCCGCGAGAAACAATGTCCATAAGGACATTAAGGAGATCGTCATTAGAATCCGGAAAGCGCTACTGTTTGCCGTGAAGGAGCATGACATGGCTACGCGGAGGGCGGATGTAGCTGAGCGAGCATTGGCGTCGGCTAGGGCTACTGTTCTCCTAGCCCCTCCGAAACCGGGTAAGGAGAAGCAGATTGGAGTGGAGAACAGGTCAGTTCCCATAACTCCAAAGAGGACAAGATTCTCGCCAGTAGGCGAAAGACCAGGCGGGTCAAATAGGCAGACGCTCGAGGACGCTGTTGTTGCCGAAGGAAAGGACTGACCGGGAGAAAGCTGGAGTACCGTTGTAGGTCGGAAGGAGAAACACGGGAAACAGCAAAAAAAGAAGGTGGAGCGAAAAGGGGAGCATAAGAGGAAAGAAAAACCGTCAGAAAGCGCCAAAGGGAGTAGCCGTGCTTGTCATGGCCAATGACGCGACGACGTATGCAGCGTTGCTCAAGAGTACCCGGAGCTGAAGGATTTCGGGGGAAAACTTGGTAAGAGTCAGGCGTACCCAAAAAAGTGAAATGCTCCTCGAGCTGAAGAAGAATTACACCACTAGCAGCTCGGCCTTGCAGGAGACTATTACCAAATCAATGGGTGAAAAGGCAGAAGCTAAAGCCTTAAACTCGGAGATGGTGATTGTGTGCAAGGACCTTGATGAAATCACGACGAAAGGTGGACTGAAAGGAGCACTGAAGCAGCAGTGTAACCTGGGCGAGGTGAACATGACGATCCGGTTAAGGAAGTGAAGTCAGACAGTGATGATTCGTTTACCGGTAACCGCTGCACTGAAGGTAGACAAAGTTACGGTTGGATGGTTGAGATGACAAAGTACGGTTGGATGGTTGAGATGACCACTGCGAGCCGCCCAACGAGTAAATAAACAAGCGGAGAAATGCTTCAAGTGTTTGGGCTTTGGACATTTAGCAGGCGCTTGCAAAGGCCCGGACAGATCCGGGATGTGCTGGAAATTTGGGGAGATGGGCCATCTGCGGAAGACTGTACGCAGAGGCCGAAGTGCTTGCTTTGCACCCAAGCGGATGGAAACGTCCACCAGGTGGGTGGCTTTAAATGACCTACATGAAGGCTATTGCAGGTCAACGGTAATAATAATAACCCAGATAAACCTGAATCACTGTGACACCGCACAGTAACTGTTGTGGCAGTCTACGACAGAAACAATGTGTGATGTCGCCTTGATTGCAGAGCCGTATCAAGTCCCCTTTGATAACGGTAATTGGGTGGCGGGTTGATCAGGAACGGCTGTGATACAAGTTATGGGCAGATTTCCCATTCAAGGATGGGTAGAACGCTCATATGAGAGCTTCGCGATCACTGAAATCAACGGCGTCTTCGTGTGTAGCTGTTACGCTCCTCCAAGGTGGATAGTAGAGCAGTTCAGCCTAATGCTGGAGTAGTTAACCGAGCAGTTGATCGGTCGGAAGTCGGTAGTCATTGCTGGTGACTTCAACGCCTGGGCTGTGGAGTGGGGCAGAAGAGTAACAAACACAAGAGGGTGTATCCTGCAGGAAGCTCTAGCGAAGTTAGACGTCCAATTGTGCATTGAAAGTTCTGTTAGCAAATTTCGGAGAGACGGGAGGAAGTCCATCATCGATGTCACATTCTGTAGTCCTTCATTAACGGCGAACATGGATTGGAGAGTATACGAAACGTATACGCATAGTGACCACAAGGCGATTCACTACCGTATCGGTCAACGGATTCCTGCTGCAGTACGGAGAAGGATTACCACTGAGCGAAAGTGAAAGACGAAAACCTTCAACAAAGACCTCTTCGTTGAGGCACTTCGGTCACACGGCGGAACCGAGAACGTGGATTCGGCTGACCTAACAAGACGGATTGTGACGCCACAATGTCGCAAAAGCTGGAACCACGCAACAAACGACGTCTAGCTTACTGGTGGAACGAGACGCTTAGCACGCTAAGTGCAGCTTGTCTCAGAGCCAGAAGGCGGACTCTGAGAGTAATATCGGAACCAGATAGAGAAGAGCGCTAGACAGCGTTTCGGGAAGCTAGGGCCGCTTTAAAACGGGAGATCAGGCTTAGCAAGTCAAAATGCCACAAGGAGCAGTGACGAGAAGTTGACGCCATTACTTGGAGCGACGCGTACCGAGTCGTGCTGTCGAAAATGAAGGGCCTGACGACGCCAGCCGAAATGTGCTGAAGCAGTGGCGTAGTAAGAAAATTTTTCGGGGGGGATATGAATTTTTTTTTTGTATATATATGAAAAAATGTTCAAAAACATTCTGAGCAGGAAAAAAATGTTCAAAAACCAACAACTCAGGGAACGGGTTTGGGTAGTCAAGGTAGGAAAGCTAGCTGTTGGTATAGAATAAATGCTCTTTCCCTACGAGGACAATCTGGGCGGTAAACTTCAGACTGTCTAATTTACTGAGCCCTTCAGTTCCCTTGTGCCATACAGTATCACTTCCTCGTTGAGCTTCCAACTGGTTCGCGAACTACTCGGTCTAGTGTCCGACGATAGATCTAGCCTACTCCAACGAAAAGTTCCCCGGCGAGAGAAGTTCGAGCCAACCAGCCAGGTGCTGCGGTCAGTTCGGCGATTCCGGTAGAGTAGGGCATCCGGTTTGATGGAGCCCCGGCGTGACTGGTGGTGTATCGTCGCGGTCTACGCGGTCTCGTTCCCGGCGGTGAATCTGACTGTAAGCTGACGGAGAGGTCCCAGACGAAAGAAGTTCTCTCGATACTGATTCCTATTTGGTTTCAGTACCACAACTTCTTGAGCCCTTTGACTCTGTAACCGGTGCCATTTAGCACCGCAACTCCTTTAAGCCATTTAGTTCTCTTCTTAGGCCATTTAGCACTACTTCCTTGATGGTCCATTCAGTCCTCGATTTGTTCGCGAACAACTCGGTCTAGTCCCCGACGATGGACCAGACCTACTCCGACAGAGAATTCCCCGGCGAGAGAAGTTCTCCCGAGATCGAGCTAAAGCTAGTTCGGCGATTCTGGTGAAGCAGGGTATCCGATGCACTGGTGCGCCGATGACTCGCGACTAGTGGTGTCTCGTCGCTGTCTACTCAGTCTAGTCCCCAGCGGTGAATCTAGCTTACGCTAACGGAGAGTTTCCTGGCCAAAAAAGTTTTCCCAATATCGATTCTTCTTTGGTTTTTGCTATTTTTCTATCAGAACAACGGGTGGGGTGCCGTGGTCGGTCTGGCGAATCCGCATGGAGCGTGACGTCCGGTTCGCTGGTGTTTCGACGACTCATACTCGCTGCTCTGTTGCAGTCTATTCGACCAGTCCTCGGCGTGGATCTAGCTTATACGTGCGGAGAGTTCCCTGGCGGTGATTGCTCTCCCGAAACCGTTGTTCGATGTCCATTCCGCTGTAAGACGGTCCTGATATACATCAGCGGTTCTCAACCTTTCTCGTACCACGGACCCCTTAGATATCACACTGGGTTGCTGCGGACCCCCACAGATAAACATCAATTTTGTATGGTATCAATATGTTATTTTCAATTTGTTATATTTTTCTTCGCGGACTTCCAGCAATGGTTGAGAATCACTTATCTACATCTCTGTTTACTGCGTTCCACGTCTCTACGTCGCTTGTCATTCTGTAGGCTACATTATCCGGGTTGATGTCCGGTCCTCCCGTTTTAAGTAGCTCCCTGTACGTCACTTCAAACCTCGGACATTCAAAGACTCTCCTCGGACATTTAAAGACTTCAAACGTCGGACATTCAAAGACGCTCCAGGCACAGTGTTGACGTTGCGTACCCACACCGATGAAGATACTTCTTAAGCAGCCGTGGATCGGTAGGAGCTGTTTCAGGTGGAAGGTCATCTCACCGTGCTTTCTATTGACCCACGTCGACAGGTTTGGATGAGTCGGTAGGTCCACTTTCCTTTCTCCGTATTATCCCATTCTTGCTGGTACGTCACCATCGCATCGATTCTCATCATCTTCCTCACGTTTCTGACGTTTCATTGATTGTAGCACTTGATATCCTCCGTCAGGATAATGCAGATGGGGATCATCTCGGCGTCAAGGCATACTGCCTCCGATACGCAATCGCAACTCGTACGACAAGCAGTCGAAGCGTCCTGTTCAGCTTGGTTTTGGTTTTCAGCGCCCAAGCAGGAGCACCATATCGCAGTATCGATAACGAAACATTAGACAAAGACCCGACATTTCGCATGTGTAATCAACGTGGTTGTTTAAGCTCAATCAGTCGTCGATTATCACTCCCAATTGCTTCAGTGCACGCTTCGATGCATTCACATGCCCTTCGATGGTGATCTGTATCCGCTGAACCGCTTTGTAGTTGCTGTCCAACAACAAATCCATCTTGTAGTGAGCTATTTGCAGCTTGACCCGTTCATCCAGCTCTCGATCGCATCTATTGTCTCCGTCACCGACACCTCCATTTCTTCAAGTGTCTCGCCGTTATTGACACATCGTCCACGAAACCAACGATTATCAACGAGTTCTATCGAAACACTTTTATTTTTTAATACGAGTTTTTCGTGAGAACCACAAAATGACTTTCGTTGGCTTATTACGAAACAGCTTCATTCAGCAAACGAGTCGTTCGCTGTTATATACGAATATCTTTATAATATTTACGAGCACCATTCGTCAAACCGTCCACGTCAAAAGAGCAATATGGAGCCATTGTTGGTATTCGTCAGATAATTGTTGTTGTCTGACTATTTAGTAGTCGTATCCGTGTCCGCCAGTTGCAGGAAGATTTTCTGAACCTCTTTCGCTTCCAGTTGATTCAGAATCTGGAGCAGTACAGCATCAGTTGAGCCGTCGCGAACTGCTCGTTGATTTTGTATGAATAATTTTGAGTTTTTCTCTGCCGGAGCAATATCGGTGCTGTCAAATATCGATCCTAAAAGATCGAATGCGACCAACCAAATCGTTTGTAATATACATAAACGTTTATTAAAATAAACAAAACATTTCATTTCATTCTCGAAAAATAATGTCGTTATCAACGATAACATTCGTGCAGTGTACATTAAATGTGTAAACTGAAATGAACAAAACTTACTATTTACAATGCACGAAAATACTTCGTTGCAGAAAGCGACGAATGAATTCGTGCATTGCATGATTCATTATATTCACGAATTTATATTATCAGTGCATCGTACATCCCATTCCAAAGTGTTGGGCAGAGAATGGAGCCCTGAGTAACGTCCGCTGCGACACGCATTGCCTTCTGCCCTTTTGTTCAGCTGGTACATCTACTCTGGAAGTAGCTCTTCAGGATCTGGCTCATTCTTTTATGCCACGCTGCGGCATTGGTCTATTCGAGGCTGGATGGCCCGGTGACTTCCCTGACTTTGGCAGCAACATCAGTTTCTGCACCTTCCTCATTTCGGGGATTACCATCATCTAAAGACTTCAGCAGTAGCATCCTGAACATGTCCGGATATTCGCAGTACCGACCCTTTTTGGCGAGAACCGGTACTACGGTACTGAAGCCCTCAGTACCGGTAGTACCGGTAAAGTACTGGTACTCGAATATTTTCTTTTTAAATTTGAAAAAAGCTTCAAACTGAAATTGAATGCTCAAGCTGATGATCGTATTCCCAGATGATTGATTCGTGCTGATCAAAAAACATGTGTATTGTTTTTAATTGCTTCGGAATGGCAAGACTCATTTCACAGAAGATATTTTTCGTATAGGGCACCTTCTTTTATTTCGAAATCTGTGCCACTTTGCAAGTGGTGCGACTTTCGTCGACCTGAACAGATGGTAAATGTATGAAACCCTATTAACAACAGTAAATCAAAGCGAGAATGGCAGTAAATCCGAGCAGGTTAATCGCATTTCCTTTCTTGTTTTTCTGAAAATTGGTTTCGACCTTTATGTCGTTTGCCTACTATGCTCTAATGCATATCAAGGCTCCTTGCTTTCCTGTAAACTATGGAGTTTTGCTGAATTTTCAGATCACCAATAATTACAAATCGCCCCATTTGAAGCAGTGCACCAAGTTTAAAACTGTTAGCTACTAAATCGCTGTTCGTTCTTTTATAGATAATGGTTTAAGAGCAAACCAACATGATAGATAAAGGTTTAAGAGCAAACCAGACATGACTTAGACCATAGTCTTATTACGCGCCACATAGTGAATAATGGAAACCAAAGAGAATGTTTTAACTTTTAGAATTATTATGATGATGGCCCGACCTCATTCCCACACAAAGGTGTCATCTCAACGATTTATCTAGAAGGCAAATTAATATAATTAAACGTTATCTTGCAGACCGATATTTTGAAACAGATCCCCTGCAGAGTTATCATATTTGTCATAAAAAAATGTATAGTATCGAAAATACCGGTACTGGCTTTTGTTCAGTACCGGTATTACGGTACTAAAAATGGGTCGGTATTCCCGGGATTTTCGGTACCGGTATTACCGGTACCACAACCCTACCGGATATGCCAGGATCGCAGCTTTCAGCGCCACGGTTGGTATTCCATCCGGACCGGGGGGTTTCTTTGATTTTAGTCACATCGACGCGTCTTTGAGCTCGTCGTTAGTCACTTGCCACTCGACTGTGTTACCTCCTTCTTCTACGCCGTACGGTGTCGGTGACCAGGTAGTCCCCCAGGGATTGGCGTTTATTGCTCAGCACAACTACTTATGGCAATTGGCTTGCTAAGCTTGATCTTCCGTTTTAAAGAGTCCCTACCTTCTAGATATGTCGCTTGCACTCCTTTCTCACTCTCCATCTTGCGCTCTGAGTCCGCCTTCTGGCTCTAAGACAAGCAGCGTGTAACGTACTGAGTAACCAGTAAGCTGCACGCCGTCTACTGCATCGCCCTAGTTTTCGTGACATTGCAACGTCACAAACCGTCACAATCCTTCTTGTTAGCCGTTAGCCGTATCAACGTACTTGATTCCCTTGTTCGCCGAAGTAACTCAACAAAGAGGTTTTCGTTAAAGGCTTTCGTCTTCCACTTTAGCTTGTCGCCCGTCCTTCTTCGTGCTGCAGCAGGGTTCCATTGGCCGATGCGGTAGCGAATCGCCTGGTGGTATCTATGGAGATACTTCTCTTACACTCTCCATTCCATGTTCGCCGTCAGTCAAGGACTACAAATTGTGACGAAATTTCTCTCGGTACCGATATCCATTTCGTGCACCATTAAGCTCCTAGCTCCTCGCTTCGCCGCGATCTACTCGTTATGGTCCTTGGCGGTTGAGCTAGCCTCCACAACGTGCCGACAGGTAGGTGTCGAGTCTGCAGCCAATTTTCACTACAAGGAAATATTTTCACAAAATAACTTTTGCAAAGGAAACTTTGAGAGTTTCATTTAAAATATTAGGCATTTTTTTTATTTAACATATTCAATTTTTTCAAATTTCTCCAAAATATTTCGGGGGGGGGGTTTCGTCCCCAACCCCCCCCCCCCCACTCCCCCCCCCCGCTACTACGCCACTGTGCTGAAGATAATCGCCGAAGGTCTTTTCCCGAAGCACGATCCAACTATCTGGCCACCAACACCGTACGGTGAAGAAGAAGGAACAAACATGACTAACAAGTGACTAACGACGAGCTCGTACAAGCATCGAAGTGCCCGAAATCAAAGAAAGCACCCGGTTCGGATGGAATACCAAACGTGGTGCTGAAAGCTGCTACCTTGGCATATCCGAACATGTTCAAGATGGTGCTGCCGAAGTGTCTAAATGAAGGCAACTTCCCCGAAATGTGGAAGGTTCAGAAGCTGGTGTTGCTTCCGAAGCCAGGAAAGCCACCGGGCTATCCGACCTCGTACAGGCCCATATGCCTGCTGGATACACTCGGAAAACTCCTGGAAAGGATCATCCTTAACAGGTAGACGAAATTCACGGAAGGTGAGCGTGGACTGACCAAGATGCAGTTCGGATTCTGTAAAGGAGCATCGACAGTGGATGCAATTCGGATAGTGCTCGAGAGTGCTGAGAAAGCATCTAAACAGAAGCGAAAAGGAGATCGATACTACGCTGTGGCCACAATAGATGTGTAGAACGCATTCAACAGTGCCAGCTGGAAGGCCATCGCTGCAGCGCTGCACAGAATGAGGGTTCTCGACTATCTATGCCAGATCCTGAAGAGCCACTTGCAGAGAAGAGTGCTGCTGTACGAGACAAGCGAAGGGCAGAAGTCAATGCGAGTCACAGCAGGCGTTTCTCAGGGCTCCATTCTCGGTCCAACTCTTTGGAACGGGATGTCCGATGGGGTTTTAGCACTGCGGCGAAAGAAAAGCGTCTGTTAACAGAGTGATTACGAGCATACTCTCCGAGCTGCAGTGGAGGTGGCGAAGGACCAACAAAGTACCGCCATCGGCTAGAAGTCGCTGTGAAGCCACAAATCGGGTTTCGAGAGAAATTCCGCCGCCAGAGAATTCTCAGTCGGAGTAGGATAATATCTGAGTTGATCTTGATAAAGCTGGGAGCTAGATGGCTCAAGCAAGCGGCTATCAGTGTCAGAGTACACATAGCTCCATTCTCGGTCCAACTCTTTGGAACGGGATGTACGATGGGGTCTTAGCACTGCGGCTGCCTAGGAAAGTGAAAATCGTTGGTTTCACGGACGACGTGTCACCAACGGTGATGGGTGATACACTTGAAGAAGTGGAGGTGTCGGTGATGGAGACAATAGACGCGATCGAGGGCTGGATGAACGGGGTCAAGCTGCAAATAGACTAGCACAAGACGGAGGTGTTGTTGGTCAGCAACTCCAAAGCGGTTAAGCGGATGCAAATCGACGTCGGAGGGCACGTGATTGCATCGAAGCGTGCATTGAAGCAATTGGGAGTGATAATCGACGACCGGTTGAGCTTCAAAAACCACGTTGACTACGCCTGTGGCAAGTCGGCGAAGGCAACGAACGCAATAGCGAGAATCATGCCAAACGTCGGCGGCCCAAGAAGCAGCACGAGACGTCTGCTATCTACTGTTTCGTCATCGATACTCCGATATGGGGTTCCTGCCTGGAGTGCTGCGCTGAAAACCAAGCGGAACCGTGAAAAACTGAACAGGACATTGCGGCTGATGGCCGTACGAGTCGCGAGTGCCTACAGAACAATACCGTTGGAGGCAGTATGCATTATCGCCGGGATGATCCCCATCTGTATTACCCTGGCTGAGGACGTGAAAGGCTACCAGCGGAGAAATGTACGTAACGCAAGGAGACTGGTCCGAGCGAACTCGTTGGCTAAATGGCAGCAGGAGTGGGACAACGCGAAGAGAGCAAGTTGGACCAACCAACTCATCCCAAATGTGTCGGCTTGGGTGCATAGGAAGCATGGAGAGGTGAATTTCCATTTGACGCAGGTTTTGTACGGGCACAGACGCTTCCGGAAGTACTTGCATCAGTTTGGACATGCTTCGTCACCCCTTTACCCGGAGCGTGCGAACTTGCAAGAGCTACCGGAACACGTGTTCTTCGAATGCCCTAGGTTCGAAGAAGCTCCTAGGGGTATACCTGGGGTGACAGTTGACAATGGGACGCTGTTAACAGAGTGGTTACGCGCATACTCTCCGAGCTGCAGAGGAAGTGGCGAAGGAACCAACACAGTACCGCCATCGGCTAGAAGTCGCTGTGAAGCCACAAATTGGGTTTCGAGAGAAATTCCGCCGCTGGGGAATTCTCAGTCGGAGTAGGATAATATCTGAGTTGATCTCGATAAAGCTGGGAGCTAAATGGCTCAAGCAAGCGGATATCAGTGTCAGAGTACACATAGTACATAATTAAAACAGTTAAACTTTCAACTTTCAATCAGCATAATTGTCTATAATGTATTTTCCGAATACCGAGTACCTGCCGAATAAGGAAGTATTTCTTTTTTTATTTCTTTCAGCTGAATATTACGGGTTAAATCTTGCATGGAGATTTAGTTGTTCACGGCGGGCTGCTACGCGAGATTGTTTATATATCTGGCATTTTTATTTAAGTTTTCATTAAATATACTTTTATGTTGGGTAAACATATGTTCAAAAATACACCAAAGATAATTTGTAGCAAGATTGATATTTTTTAAACAAGTGCAGAAATGTACAAGTCTAGGAAAGTGAAGAGTTCTGACACAATTAAGCACCTAAAACCACCGAAACTCATAAGGACCCATCAGTCATCAGCAGAGTTGTGTTAGCTTCATAAGCCATGTAGTACTAGCCCTACAATTGTCTTGTACGCTAATGATTCAGTTCAAACTCGGTTGAAACAGAAGGTGATAATTCCGCAGAGATTGTAGCGCAGGCTTGTGCATATATATTAGCATCGTAAATAGCACAAGCTTCTGAGCAGTATCAGTATCCACCATGTAGACTGTTCGATATTGATGGTACTTTCTAACCCCTTCCCTTGGAAATCCACGCAATTCGCTCGAAACAAAATATCATTAAACTTTTAAACTCTATTTATGCACTTCCTATTCCCCCCTCACTGCCACTGCCTGATCCCGGAAGCGGAACCCTTCGCATCCCTTCGAACAAACATTTTGCATCTCTATCCGGCGCATGATTTGCAAAAACACCGATTCCATCTCGTCCAACAAAAACTGTAATCGAATTTAAGGTTTATGACAGAGTTTCCGATAGAAAGCGGAGAAACACTCTTCCATTAATATCTCGGAAAGCTGCCTTGCAGTTCGTAGTGTGTGTGCAAGTGCCAAGGCGGAGCCACAAACTTTTTCCATTAAATTATGATTTGTTGTTATTTTCCAATCGGACTTGTTTCAAACAACTTCCCACTTTTTCCGCCCGTTAGCTAGATCCTTCGGGAACGTGCTTTTTCCCTTGGAGACATCCGATGAGTCCAGGCCCAGGCTGAATCTCTTCCACCACGAATCGGAGCCGTCAGACGACGGATGCGGCCGATAGATATACTCGGATGATCATGCTTCCAAGCCAAGAACTACCCTGATAACGAAAACTTTTTCCTTGACAGATGGACCAACGCAAACGGAGTAAAACATATAGGAGAACACGTGAGTTGCTTACTCAAATGCTAAAGAAGTTACCGGAAATTTCAGGCACCGATTAAGGGTTGTTTGCTGAAGAAATAAACAAATTTCAGCCGGCAGACAGGCTGCATCATTCACTGGTTCAGGTATAATATGTACTTGGCAAGTTTCTGGTTGGTGGAGCGGGAGTTTTCCGAAATTCATAAATTTAAAAGTTAATAAATTTTTGCGTATGGTTTTGATGTAAGCTAAATCGAAAAAGTGATGTAAATGGAAATGGGGTAACATTTAATTAAATTTGTTTTTTTTCGGAAACAAACTGAAAGCAACTTTTCCACGCTCGTTATTTGATGTGGTTTGGCGATGCGGCCGAGTGCCTGCGCGTAGTGGGATGCTGGAGTAGTTATCGGAAACTTTTTCTCCAACTGGCCGGAGCAAACCGACAGTAAGTTGGTGGCTGTAATCGTTTGTGTGCCCGCGTTTTAAGGCGGACCAAGGCCGTTAAGGACGAACATAAAATATCGAGACCGAGAGGAGCAGATAATTTGCTTCGTTGTTCTGCGGTCAGCGAAAGGCTGGCTTGCCAAAGATGTTTGCGAAAACAATGCACGAAAGTGCGATGGAAACAATCTGTGAAAAAGCGAAAATTTGAGCCGGTACTGTGAACATTAAACACGAGTTTTGGTTTGAATGGTTTGGTTTTATTGAGAGCTCGTTATTATTTGAGAACTACAAAGTTGTTGAATGGTAATTAAAGGAATCGTTCTTGCAGAAAATTCTTTTGAACGTTCATTTTTATGACTTTGGTGGAAAAATTAAACTATTGAGACCACACACATTGTGTGAAGTTTGGATATATAATCTGACTGACGGCAAGTTGGTTCCATTTACTGACTAGTGGAACATGAAACATTCAAATCCAACTTCTCTAAGTTAGGTGTTGTGCCCTCATGCGCAAATCAGGTTCATCCATTTTTTTCCTTTGAAGAAAATATATGTTGCATACCTGCAGGCGTTTGGCTCTCATGCCAAAAGATAGAGTTCGTTTCCCTATACTCATCAGCGATCCAGAGCTTTTTTTTTAACAATGGAGAAGACGTTTACGTACTAATCCAGTACACGTGCTATTAGTAGGTGTCCAAGCTACCACACGGGGTGCACTGGGGGCGTGTCGGGCTCGAATGGTGACGCTGCCATTAATACCGACTAAACTCCATTGGGCTCTGCCATCGTTCCTCCCAGGAACTACCTCTCGGTATTACTTCCGGGGGGATGGCTGTACTTAATGTACTCATTCACTCTCACTCACGCGTTCATACGTCCTGTATGAGGCTTACTTGGGTGCTCTCTCAATCGCACTTTGATTCACTCTCAAACACTCCCACATGAGGCTGACTTGTGTGCTCACCTTTTTCATTCCTTGCTAGGCTTACTTTTGTGCTAGTCTCTACCATACCATGTGAGGCTGACTTTTGTGCTTACCCTTAACATGCCATGTGAGACTGACTTGGATGCTCACCCTTTCACTCCTCTGCCACGCCATGAGGCATCGATAGCTAAGTCCCAACATACTACGCTACGACCCTCCCGTCTTAGCATGAGGCAGTCCACTTATACGCCTATACACTCACTCTTCTGTCTTGCTTCGGGGTGGCTGGGTTTACCCCTTACGCGGTTGCCAGTCGCTGCGCCAAACCTGCCTCGGCATGAACAGACCATTCACTCCCTTTTTTGCGCTTGGCCTTTTTCGCTCCAACTAGTTAGCCGTGCCCGTCGTCTGTTGCTCGGTTCGCCAGATTACCTGTAGCCTACAGGCAATCTGGATGGTAACAGCCGAGACTGCGTTTCACTTCTCCACCGATTGACACATCCGCTGAATAAGGGTATTAGGGGTTGTGTCCCAGCCACAGACGTCAAGCATTGCTCTTCTTTCGACGTCGAACCGATGACATACGAACAGTATGTGTTCGGCAGTTTCGTCTACATCTGGGCAGTCCGGGCAGGCTGAGACCTCCGCCTGTGGAGGTACTGTCGGAAACAGCCATGGCCTGACAGGAATTGTGTCAGGTGGAAGTGAACTTCCCCATGGAGTCTTCCCACCCAGCTCGATATGCTAGGTATCAGCCGGTGGGTCCACCTACCTTTCGAGGAGTTGTCACACTCACGCTGCCATCTGGCGACCGAGGTCACCCTGGTACGCTCGCGGGCTCCTCTATTTCCACGTAGCTCGAAACACTCTTCATCTTCCCGAATGACCAGCCCGACTGGAATCATGCTTGCTATCACGCAGGATGCATCGTGTGATACCGTGCGGTAGGCAGATATCACTCTGAGGCACATCACGCGGTAGGTACTCCCCAATTTCCGTAGGTAACTGGTTACCCTCAGTGCTCTTGACCATGACGGGCCGCCGTACCTAAGGATAGATACGGCAACGCCTGCCAGTAGCCTACGTCTACTGGCGCACACCTTTGAGCTGTTGGACATCATCCTCGATAATGCCGCAACAGCAGTCGACGCTCTCTTGCATGTATAGTCGACGTGGCTGCCGAATGTCAGCTTGTCGTATATGATGACTCCGAGAGACTTCAGACTCCGCTGTGAGGTGATCACGACTTCTCGCAGCTGGATAACTGCATGTCAACAGTTGTTACGGTATTTAATTAGCAAGGGACTGGAAGGTAAAGTATATTTTTTAATAATAGGAGCCATAGTACTCAAGGAAGAGCAAGGAGTTTGATGGAGAAAGTTTAGAAAAGCGTGGAAGGATCATATATGCAAGTTTAGAGCTCACCGGCGACTTAACTTTTTGTCTGCTACCGTAAGAGTCAGGATCTTTTGGCATTAGAAATGTCGGAACCGACAGCATGAAGTAACAAGTTACTTTACGCTTGTCCGGACATGCCGTAGACTCAGGTGATTCGTATTTCTAATGCCAAAAGATCCTGACTCCTACGGTAGCAGACAAAAAGTTAAGTCGCCGGTGAGCTCTAAGCTTGCATATATGATCCTTTCACGCTTTTCTAAACTTTCTCCCTTAAACTCCTTGCTCTCCCTTGAGTACTATGGCTCTTAATATTGAAAAATGTACTTCACCTTCCAGTTCCTTGCTAATTAAATGCCGTAACAACTGTTGACAAATTGACTCAATAGGTCGTTAACAATAATAGTTAACAAAAAAATGGTAAAAATAGGATAACTGCATGTTGTGCCGACTTGCGGTTGTTGACGATAACTACCTCCGTGTTATGCTGAGCGAGCTCCAGGCCTCTCGCGCTCATTCATTCCTCCACCGTGTTGATCGCGTGTTCTGCAGTTAGTTCTACCTCAGGGATTGACTCCCCGTAGACCTCCAAGGTTACGTCGTCAGCAAAGCCGACGATCTTGACCCCAGGAGGGAACTTCAGTCTCAGAACCCCGTCGTACAAGAGGTTCCATAGCACCGGGCCTAGGATCGAGCCCTGCGGGACTCCGGCGGCTATCGTAACCCTTTTCTGACCGGCATCGGTCTCGTATAGCAGTACGCGGTTCTGGAAGTAACTTTCCAGGATCCGGTACAGACCCACCGGTAGGCTAAGCCGGTGTAACGAGAGCGCGATGGCATCCCAGCTTGCGCTGTTCAATGCGTTCTTTACGCACTGTATCGAATGCCTCGCCTTTTTCGTTGGATCGTTGGATCTCGGCAGTCTTTATCACTGAGTTGAGAGCGTCCACTGTGGACTTACCCTTCCGAAAGCCAAACTGGTTGCTTGGCAGGCCGTCCGTACCTTCTGCGTACGGGGTTAGCATGTTGAGGATGATCCTCTCAAGCAATTTGCCAGTCGTGTCGATCGGATAGATTGGTCTGTACGCCGATGGGTCGCCTGGCGACTTCGCGGGCTTCGGCAACAACACCAATTTCTGCCTTTTCCATCTATCGGGGAAACGGCACTCGTCAAGGCATCTCTGCATAGCTAGCCTGAACATGTTCGGGTTCGCTATGATCGCTGCCTTGAGAGTGCTGTTTGTAACTCCATCCGGCCTTGGAACTTTGTTCATTGCTAGGGATTTAGCCACTGCGAGTAGTTCTTCATTCGTCACCGGAGCCACCACTTCGGCCGTGCCCGCACTGTCTCGTAGTGCAGGTGGCCAGGGGCTTGTGGCTCGAGACGGGAAGAGTACTTCGATAATCATCACCAACCGGTCTGGAGACCGTTCTGGGGGTTAAGAGCCCCCTTTGGTCTTGGCCATCACAATCCTGTAGGCGTCACCCCACGGATTCGCGTTGGCACTCTCACACAGGTTGTCGAAACACGCTCTCTTGCTGTTTTTAATGGCCTTGTTAAGGGCCAATTTCGCGGCTCGAAACACTTCACGGCGGTTCTCTCTTGCATTCTCGGTGCGAGCTCTTTGCATCCTACGTCTAGCTCTGAGGCAGGCTGACCGTAGAGCTGCAATTTCGGCACTCCACCAGTATACCGGGCATCTGCCGTTTTTTGGCAGTGTTTTTCTCGGCATAGTGGCGTCGCACGCGCGTGATAGAACAGCTACCAGCGCATCCCTGTTTAGACTGTCGGTGTTTGCCTCCAGTCCCAGGGCCGCGGTGAAAGCTTCGCTGTCGAAGTGATTGGACTTCATCCGCGTACCTGACAGGGATCTCCCGCCCTCGGATGCTGCATACCATAGTTGATCCTAAAGCGGATTGCTAAATGATCGCTATGGGTGTAGCCTTCGTCTACCCTCCATTCCATGCCTGGAACCAGACTCGGGCTGGCAAATGTTACGTCAATCCATGCCTCCACTCCGTTTCTACGGAATGTGCTAGCGGAGCCATTGTTAGCTAGAACAGTATCGAGTTTCGCAAGCGCCTCCATTAGTGCTTGACCCCTGCCATTTGTACAGTGGCTGCCCCACTCCACTGCCCAAGCGTTAAAGTCTCCCGCTATGACTACCGGTTTCCGGCCCACTAGGTCTGACGAGAGCCTGTCGATCATCTGGTTGAACTGTTCTATGGGCCACCTTGGTGGAGCGTAGCAGCTGCAGTAGAACACACCATTGATCTTGGCAATCGCACCACCCTCGGCGGAGGTGTGTATTACCGCTTGAACCGGGAACCGTCCCGTTGTACAGATCGCCAGCATTCCAGACCCGTCCGACACCCAATTGCCGTTGCCGGCAGGGATGTTGTACGGGTCTGATATGAGGGCAACATCTGTCCTCGACTCCGAGACCGACTGCAACAGCAGCTGTTGGGGTGCTGCACAATGGTTAAGATTTAGCTGTGTGACGTTCACGGCTTCTTCTTATTTACCTCACCGAAGGGACACGAAGGTCCGCCCATAGCATGTTTATGGGCTTGCTTCTTAGCGGTGAAGATAAGGCACTTGTGCGCCTTAGTGCAACCCCGCTCCTTATGCCCCTCCTGCGGTCGTGAACTCGTCCAAATGCTTGCACTGGAGAGTCATTTCCGCCCCTAGCGACCTGACCTGGGTGCCTTCACCAAGGACCTCTTGGGCCAAGGCCTTGTACACCGCACTAGATTGTGCGCCTCGCTTCAGCACCAGATGCATTTCTCCCGTGTTGGTGCGTCTCACGCTACGCACATCTTGCCCAAGGGCCGAGAGGCTTTCGGCCGCCTTCATCGACTTTAGGACGTCGGCGTATTTGTCCTTGTCGGTTTTTAACCACAAGGCCTCGCCTCTGTCCTTGGCCTTCTTCGCGGGCCGCGGTACCTCCGGTGTCGGTGCCTGCTTCTTCTTGGTGACCAGCGTCCAGGGGTTTACGCCCCCTGCCCCGGGTTGCTGGTACCATCGCTCTGCCCAGCGAGGTCACTCTCGCCCTCGCTTACCTCGGCCAAACGGCGTTTGGCCTTAACGGTTGCACGTCGTGTGGTGCCGGTTTTTGCACCCTCGCCTGGCGACTTCCTAGGGCGCTTCGCGTTCGACACCGTCTTGCGATTGCCCTTGCCTTTTCCCTTCGAGGGGAACTCGGCCGCCGCTTCGAGCGACATGGCTGCTCCATAGAAGGTGAAGGCCACTGTCTGAGTTTCTGTATCGACCTTCTCTCTTCCCTCCCTCTTGGAGGCCACTGTCTGGGTTTCTCTGTCGGACTTCTCCCGACATTCCACCCTCTTGGCGTAAGCCTGCTGTTCCTGTCTTGCGACACGAACAGCTTTCCGGAGCACCAGGAGACTCTGCTTCAACTCCTTGCTTATGTTTTGCTTTGCGCTAGTGAACTCAACTATTGAATCGAGCTGCTCCATGCGCATCGCGGATAGTGGCCCGTCCAGTGCGTTGGTAAGGCTATTTCCTACCACTGCTGGGGGGGTCATTGGTGCTATCAGATGCAGCACTCATCGCTCCACTACTCTCCCCACGGGGGGGAGACCTCGCCAAACCACCTCTAGCAAAGGGGTTAGGCACCTCCGACTGTTTATTGTTTTTGTTTTTGTTCTCCATATCAAATTCCACGAGTAGCGCGAGAATAAATGTCTGCCACGCCAGAGCTCCGCATTAACGTGGTAAGGGACGCTTACTGTGGGGGTTGCCCAGGTACCCCACAGGCTCCGTTAATGATCGAGCATCTTTTTCACCCCCTCGATCACTCATCCCTCGGCACTGGTCGCTTCACGCCTTGGAATTGGGGTTATGACCTATCTTGCTTTACGTGGTGACCGCGGCCCAGATCATCACAACCATCCTCCTTTACCAGGGCTTTGGACCTTTAGCTCTGGTTCTCAATAGTTCCATGTGCGTATATTATTACAGACATGCTACTATTGAGATCCGTCATTCGCTAGCGGAGTTGAAACCGGTGCACAGTGGCTCAAAACAGCGTTTAGAGGTACTTAATTCATTGGAGTCAAAACTGTTCATATTAGCGATTTTACATATTCTACAATTTTTTTGTGTGTAAAAAGCGCCATCTTTTGGCAACATTGTTGTTTTAAAAAATTGATCATAGTAGGCTATAAAAAATTTAACTTTTGAACCGAAAAAGATAGCGCTTGGCCGTCTTCGACAAAGTTGTAGAGGAGAGTATTTTTATAAATTTTGCAGAGGACATGTTGTCTCTGTCACTCACAGTTCTAAGATATTTTCTATGATGAAGTCCTACAATTCTTATTTTTACTTATAACTTTTTTGTTTCTGATTTTTCGCGTTAACAATGTTCGAAGGTATTTTTTATCATTACAAAACACACAACTTTTTCGAAGAAACAAAATAGCTGTGAATGCTGTGTAAAGACTTATGGCTGATTTTGATTTTATTTTGACCTGTTTTTGAGCCCGTGTAACTTTCCTATCGGCAAAAACTGTGAATATACTATCAATTATTCTAATAGGACTGGGTTTCACCTACAAAACGAAGGCAAAACCGTTTGTCCATAATCATCCGTTCAGAAGTTATATCTTGTTGAAAGTTGTACATCTGGACCTCTTGAAGTCGCGCGTATGGCTCACTGAAAGAGTAGGCGCTGGCGTTCAAAGACGCTTTCGCTTGTTTTTCTGTGTGGCGCGCACTCTGTGTACTAGCGCGTCTGCTGGAAGGTTAACATCGATATTGAATGATGTTCTAACGGGTAATGTACAATTTCATTTCCGTCCGGGTTACCGTATGTATGTTGTTAGCTTTAGAATAAAGAAGATGCACAAAATTGCTACATTCAAAGTATGAAATATTTGAAAATATTAAGGCAATTAATACAGCGATTATATGGAAAAGTGTATCTTTTGCCTCTTCTTCAATATCCAGAAACTAAAATTCATTCGATTAACTGGAAAAATACATCACCCGTTAGAAAATCATTCAATATCGGTGTTAAGCTTCCAGCAGACGCGCTAGTACACAGAGTGCGTGCCACACAGAAAAACAAGCGAAAGCGTCTTTGAACGCCAGCGCCTACTCGTTCAGTGAGCCATACGCGCGACTTCAAGAGGTCCAGATGTGCAGCTTTCAACATGGTATAACTTCTGAACGGGTGATTATGGACAAATGGTTTTACCTTCGTTTTGTAGGTAAAACCCAGTTCTATTAGAATAATTTATGGTATAGTCACAGTTTTTGTCGATAGGAAAGTTACACGGGTTCAAAAACAGGTCAAAATAAAATCAAAATCATCCATAAGTCTTTACACAGCATTCACAGCTATTTTGTTTCTTCAAAAAAGTTGTGTGTTTTGTAATGATAAAAAATATCTTCGAACATTGTTAACGCGAAAAATCAGTAACAAAAAAGTTATAAGTAAAAATAAGAATTGTAGGACTTCATCATAAAAAATATCTTATAACTCAATAACTGTGAGTGACAGAGACAACATGTCTTCTGCAAAATTTATAAAAATACTCTCCTCTACAACTTTGTCGAAGACAGCCAAGCGCTATCTTTTTCGGTTCAAAAGTTAAATTTTTTATAGCCTACTATGATCATTTTTTTAAAACAACAATGTTGCTAAAAGATGGCGCTTTTTACACACACAAAAATTGTAGAATATGTAAAATCGCTAATATGAACAGTTTTGACTCCAATGAATTAAGTACCTCTAAATGCTGTTTTGAGCCACTGTGCGGTGGTCAATGTAGTCAACGAAAGTTTGTTTGGCCGTCGGTGACCTAGAACTGCAAATTTAAGTTGTTTGAGAGACATTTTAGCGAAATTTTTACCTTTTTGCTTTCATCGGAGTATCGGTTTGAATCACAATTTGCTATGTGATCGCACGCCACAACCCGTAACTCCGGAACCAGAAGTCTAGTTCTAGATAAAATTTAAAAGCCATTTACAGGGACACAACATCTTTCATTTGAGACTAATTTTGGTTGATTCGGCCTAGGCGTCTCCGAGAACCCGTACTACAAATCGAAGCAGTTGTGGTCACATTTTGGAAAAAATTTCACCATTATACATTCATTGCAGAATTTCTTAAAATCGACATTTTCTGCGTTATCGTACTCATCACCCTGTAATTCCAGAACCGGAAGTCGGATCCATTTGAAATTCAATAGCAGCCTATGGGAACGTTGCACCTTTCATTTGGGACTAAGTTTGTAAAAATCGGTTCATCCATCTCTGAGAAAAGTGAGTGAGATTGTGTTCGCGTACACACATTCAGACGCACATACACACACACACATACATACACACACAGACATTTGCCGAACTCAACGAACTGAATCGAATGGTATATGTCACTCGGCCCTCCGGGCCTCCGTTAAAAAGTCGGTTTTCAGAGCAATTGCAATACCTTTCTATTGAGAAAGGCAAAAATGGTGCTGCACTCAAATGTTTGGTTTCTTTTATGCGCTGAGTTTGTTTAGTAGTTTATGAACTATAAATATTTTGGTGATATATTGAATTGTATTAATTATTTCGACCAAAAGAGCTGAGAATGAAACGATATTGATGATTTTGGAAGGTTAGTCATGATTTACGTAATTGTTATGGACGCTACGCACAGATATTAAAAAATCACAAATCGTAGATACTACTAAAAATAACTTACGTAGGTATTGGTGACCATACCGACATAAAAAAAACACGAAAAGTAATACCAAGATTTGAAACGATAATCATTTTCTCACCAAAGACACTCCCATACTGACTGAACTAAAGCGTCACCTAACAAAGTGGTTACTTAGTGGCATATATAAGTGTTGCTTGGACTTGAATAATCCAAGCGCATTGAGCTGCGGCTAATGCATGTATGTGTAATGTGTATAACGCAGTTACTTTTCTCTCACAACAATGCCGTTTTGGATAAAATCGTGCAAAAATGAAAAGTTGAGTGAATAGCGCGCAAGTCTTGAGCAGAATACATTCAGGTTTTTTACGCGGTTTTTGCGCGGTTTACGAGGTTTTTGTGTGCGGATTTTCGAATTGACGCGGTTTTTTACGCGGATTTCCCAATAATTGCGGTTTTTGCAAAAACTGTTTCAAGTCCTTTTGAATGCAAAAGATTTCGAAGATTTTTCGGAAAAAGGGAAGAGACGGTTCTGGACTCCTTATGGCCCGCACCTCAACAATACGGATATTTTCGGAATGGTCTTGACGAGCAGGTGCCAGAAATAGATTTTTGATACCATTTTGAAATCCAAGATGGCCTGTTCCGGTTTAGCGATATTCGATACAACCTAATCAATATGGATATTTTCGGAATGGTCTTGACGAGTAGATGCAAGAAATATATGTTTGACGTCATTTTGGAATTCAAGATGGCGACGTCCGGTTTAGCGAAATTCTCTTTGAACTAATCAATATGATTTTTTCAATTGACGCGGTATCTCCCGCATAAAAGCCTGGGTGGTCATCCAAAACATTCTCGAATATTAGATCTTATCCTGAACCAGCGATGCGCAAAATATTTTTATGTGTTCATCCAGTACACTGAAACCTCCATTTACGAACTCTTTTTTTACGTAATATTCGATTTACGTAACTTTTTTTACGAACTAAATTCGAAATAACGAACTCTTTTTGGAAAGTTTGAGTTCGTACATTACAGCATGAAGTTATATACTTATGTATTTTTTTTTCATTTCGTTTATTTGATAGGCACAAATGCGTTAGCTTGGCGGTGCCGAATTCTTTTGTTTTTACATTTTGAATATCTTAAAACTAGGAGGTTACAATGTTGAAATATTTTTTTTTTATAAAAGAGAAAAGATTTACAGCTATCTTAAGACTAGAAAAAAAAAATTCTATATATAAGAGAGGGGGCAAAAGATTTTTTTTTTATGAAAAATTTTAAAACAAGGAATTCAATTGTAATAGTTTTTTAGGAAATATTTACAGTTATCTTAAAACTAACAATATAGTTTGGTACACAAAAGGGGGAACAAATATTTATGAAAAATTTCACAGATGTTTTAAAACTAGGGATACAATTCTATTTACAAGATGGGGGACAATAGTTTTAACAAAGAGTAGAAATTACAACTATCTTAAAACTAGGAATACGGAATACAAATTTGATTTTTTATCGGATACTTATGCTTGGTCATTTCCAAAATCGGTGTAGAAGTAGTTGTATCAAGGACAGGGGAGAGAAGGCGTAGATGGTGACCGGTAGAGAAGAGCAAAACTTGCAACTTTCAGGCAAACGGGAGATCAGCGAAACAAATTTGCGCCTCAGTCTAGTAGGTCGGATTGGCGGATGGTATTCTTCGGACCCGCGGGGGATCCTTCAAAGGGAATCCTTCGGACCTCGAGTCGCTCTCGCTTCAGATTCCGTAGTGATAAGGGCGACGGCGGTTATATAGTGGCAGTCTGAAGCATATCGGTTCCACACGGCAAGAGGAAACTTCTAAAAACGAGAAATAAAAAGAGAGGGGCTAAATTGGGATATTTATCGTTTTTATGAAAGTATAAATAAGGGACATATAGGGGAAATCACGATTTGCCAGCATATCTCGGACTGGGACATTGGGTGGTCTACCTCGGGCCCGAAGGGAATCCTTTAACTGAGACCTGGCGTCCAAATACCCGGCGCATACCCAGACAACGTGCTCGATGTCATGATAGCCCTCGTCACAAGCGCACAGACTACTCTCCGCAAGCCCAATACGCCGCAAATGCGCATCCATGGTGTAGTGGTTGGACATAAGTCGGGACATTACACGAATAAAATCCCGACCCACATCCATCCCCCTGAACCAAGGTTTCGTTGATACCTTTGGGATAATCGAATGTAGCCATCGTCCAAGTTCACCATTGCTCCACGAGGTTTGCCAACTGTCGAGTGTCCTCTGACGACAAATACTAAAAAATTCGTTGAAGCAGATTGGTCTTTCGTATATGTCACCATTTAATGCGCCCACCTTTGCTAATGAGTCGGCCTTTTCATTGCCCGAGATAGAGCAATGAGAGGGGACCCAAACAAAGGTAATCTGATAGGATTTTTCAGATAACGTACACAAAGACTCCCGTATCTTCCCCAGGAATTATGGGAATTGCTTTTTGGGCTTCATCGAACGAAGAGCCTCGATAGAGCTGAGGCTGTCCGAAATGATGAAGTAGTGATCTGTGGGCAGAGTGTCGATGATCCCAAGGGTGTACTGAATTGCAGCTAACTCTGCGACGTAAACTGAAGCAGGATCATTGAGCTTGAATGAAGCGGTGATAGTATTGTTGAAGATACCGAAGCCAGTGGACCCATCGAGATTTGATCCGTCAGTGTAGAACATTTTGTCACAGTCGACTTCTCGGAATTTATTATAAAATATATTGGGGATCACTTGAGGGCGTATATGGTCCGGGATTCCACGAATCTCTTCCTTCATGGATGTGTCGAAGAATACAGTAGAATCAGAAGTATCTAGGAAACGAACACGGTTGGGAGTATACGTAGAAGGATTAATGCTCTGTGCCATGTAGTCGAAGTACAAGGACATAAATCGGGTTTGAGAATTAAGCTCGACGAGCCTCTCGAAGTTTTCAATCACCAACGGGTTCAGAATGTCGCATCGGATGAGCAATCGATATGAGAGTTCCCAAAATCGATTTTTTAGCGGAAGAACGCCCGCCAGCACTTCGAGACTCATCGTATGGGTCGAATGCATGCAACCCAAGGCAATGCGCAAGCAACGATACTGGATTCTCTCCAGTTTGATGAAGTGTATGTTCGCAGCGGAGCGGAAACAGAAACACCCGTACTCCATCACCGACAATATCGTTGTTTGGTACAACCTGATCAGGTCTCCTGGGTGAGCACCCCACCATGTTCCAGTTATTGTTCGGAGAAAATTGATCCTTTGTTGGCATTTCTGTTTCAGATACCTAATGTGACATCCCCAGGTACCTTTAGAGTCGAACCAGACCCCGAGATATTTAAATGTGAAAACCTGGTTGATCGTTGCACCCCTTAATAGAAGCTGGAGTTGCGCCGGCTCACGCTTCCTAGAAAAAACAACCAACTCAGTTTTCTCCGTGGAGAACTCAATACCCAGCTGAAGAGCCCAAGCAGACAAATTGTCCAAGGTATTTTGTAATGGTCCTTGCAAGTCGGCAGCTTTGGGCCCTGTAACAGAGACCACCCCGTCGTCTGCAAGTTGCCTTAGCGTGCATGAATTGGCAAGACAATCGTCAATGTCATTCACGTAAAAATTGTAGAGCAGGGGACTTAGACGTGAGCCCTGGGGAAGACCCATGTAGCTAAATCGCGATGTTGTTAAATCGCCATGCGAAAAGTGCATGTGCTTTTCTGACAACAGGTTTAGCGAAAAGTTATTTAAAATTGGCGAAAGACCATGCTGGTGCAGCTTCTCTGACAGAATGTTGATAGAAACTGAGTCAAAAGCCCCCTTAATATCCAAGAAGACTGATGCCATCTGCTCTTTGTTAGCATAGGCCATTTGGATTTCTGTAGAAAGCAACGCAAGGCAATCGTTCGTCCCTTTGCCTTTGCGGAAGCCAAATTGTGTATCTGACAGTAAGCCATTTGCTTCAACCCAATTGTCGAGGCGAAACAAGATCATTTTCTCGAACAACTTCCGAATACAGGACAGCATTGCAATCGGCCGATACGAGTTGTGGTCGGAGGCTGGTTTTCCTGGTTTTTGAATGGCGATGACCTTCACTTGCCTCCAGTCATGAGGGACAATGTTACCCTCAAGAAACTTGTTAAATAAGTTCAGCAAGCGCCTTTTTGCAGTGTCAGGCAGATTCTTCAGCAAGTTGAATTTGATTCTGTCTAACCCTGAGGCGTTATTGTTGCATGATAAGAGAGCAAGTGAAAACTCCACCATCGAAAACGGTGTTTCGTTCGCGGTATCGGGAGGAGACGCGGCGCGGCACGTTTTCTGTACCGGGACAGAGTCCGGACAGATCTTCTTGGCGAAAGCGAATATCCAACGGTTTGAATATTCCACGTTCTCGTTGGTACTATTACGGTTACGCATACGTCGAGCCGTACCCCAAAGAGTGCTCATCGCTGTTTCTCTCGTTAACCCGTCGACGAACCGGCGCCAATAACTGCGTTTTTAGGCTTTTATTAAACTCTTCATTCGCCTTTCTAGCGACGCGTACTGTTGATAGCTAGCGGGTAACCCGTCTTCCCGGAAGGCCTTATATGCAGTGGACTTCTCCGCGTACAGCTCTGAGCACTCTTTATCCCACCACAGTGTGGGAGACCGTCCATGGGTATTCGCGCTGGGTACTGGTTTAGTCTGAGCTTGATTCGCACTGTCGAGAATCAAGCCAGCCAAAAACCTGTACTCTTCCTCCAGAGGAAGTTCTTGAGTGGATTCGATTTTAACGGATATCGCGGTCGCGTAACTCTTCCAATCAATGTTCCGTGTGAGGTCATACGAGACATTGATTGTTTTCGATGGTCTTGAACCGTTAGCAATTGAAATCACGATAGGCAAATGATCGCTACCGTGGGGATCAGGGATCACCTTCCACCTGCAATCTAACTGTAGCGATGTCGAGCAAAGCGATAAATCCAACGTGCTTGCGCGTGCTGGTGGTGTAGGAATCCGCGTCATTTCTCCCGTGTTTAAGATGGTCATGTTGAAATTGTCGCAAAGATCTTGGATTAATGTCGATCTATTATCATCATGAAGACAACCCCATACCGTACCGTGCGAGTTAAAGTCTCCCAGAACTAGCCGCGGTGCCGGTAAGGATTCCGTGATATTACAAAGCGTTCGGTGCCCTACCGAGGCTCTAGGAGGAATGTAGATGGAAGCAATGCAAAGGTCTTTACCTTTGATTAAAACTTGACAAGCGACAATTTCAATGCCTGGTGTCGAAGGGAGGTTAATTCGGTTGAAAGAATAGCACTTTTTGATCCCCAAAAGTACTCCTCCATAAGGGTTTTCTCGATCCAGACGGATTATATTAAAGTCGTGGAAGTTGAGATTTATATCAGAAGTTAACCAGGTTTCACATAATGCGAAAGCATCACATTTTAAACTGTTTAGTAAGAATTTGAAGGAATCGATTTTCGGGAGGATACTTCTGCAATTCCACTGTAGAACAGTGATCGAATCGGTGACCTCGTTCGATGACTTAGCCATCGAAGGATACGATCGCTGCAAGGAGGGGCCATTTAGTAGTCAACTGCTTCAAAAATGTCTCCCCCTATAGTGGGAGAAAACGTATCAGAAGGCTTTGAAGAGGATCAGTAACATTGAAAGCTGTGAAAATTAAGTCCACTATGTCAGAAAATTTCATTAGTCCGTTACTGGACTGAGTATCTGTTTGAAAAACGGGGACACTTGGGGTTTTTGGTGTCCCTGGAAGTGGTGGGTACTCCTTGTTAGAATTAATATTTCCAAGTCCTGTAGCAAATTGCTTCGGCTTTTGTGCATCACTTCCGTTGGATTTATTGGTTGTAGATGGCGCACTCTGAGTGGACGACACCTTGGCACCCTTACGAGGCAATGTAGGGGAGGCTAGATTTCTCCTCTTCCTGGATTCCCCTGGGTTAACCAATGATGTTCCCTCTTGTGGGTCGTCAGATTCTTGCTCAACGCCAGCCAAAAGAGCAAAGGAATTTTCGGAAGGGACAGATGGTGAAGCATTCTTTAGCATTTCTGCATAAGAGTGCCTCGAGCGATCCTTAAGGGAGCGCTTAATTTTATCCCCGCGCTGCTTGTACACCGGGCATGACTTAAGAGCATGCGGAGGGCCCCCGCAGTAAATACACTTCTCAGTTTCTCCACCGCAAGCGTCATCCTCATGCTCTCCCTCGCATTTGCCGCACCGTTTTTTATTGCCACAATAAGTGGCTGTGTGGCCCAGTTGCTTGCAATTGCTGCAGTTCATTACCCGCGGTACAAACAGGCGAACGGGTAAGCGAACCCTGTCCAGGAGGACATAGTTGGGAAGAGCAGACCCGGAGAAAGTCACCCGAATCGAGTCTGACGGAGAATAAGTTGTCTTATCATTTTCTGTTTTTGCGGAATACAATTGCTTGCATTCCAGAATCTTCACCTTTTGAAGTGAAGGGTCCTTAAAGCAGCCAACCCCGTACTTCAACAGGTCTTCGCACTTTAGACCCGGTTCGGCGACTATTCCATCGATCTCCACTGCCCTACAAGGCACATACACTCTGAATTGTTTCGTAAAACGCTCGCTGCGAGCAATCTGGTTCACCTGATCGAGGTCATTTACCATAACGCGTATCTTATTAGCTCGAACACGTGTTATCTGAGCTACGGCCGGGTAGTTAGCAGTCAGCTCCCGTGATATTTCTAGAATATTGGGCGATTTCGTGTTGGGCCGGAAATACACCACCCAGGGTCCATTTGAATTGGCTGGGTATGTTTTAATACGGGGAGGACTGGGGGAATCAGGGGAGGGAGTAATATCGGGTTTATCCGGTAAATCCATGGGAATATCATTCCCATCCAATGTTCCATCGCCCTCGGCCATTTAGGCACGAGGAGAGCACGTGGTGTAAACGAGAGATGAAACTTGTATTCAGGGGAAAGGGAAAAGTAGACCGATCGGGGAAAGGGAAACGAAAGAAAGAAAAATAATACTTAGCTTATATAGCGGCGTGTCCGGCAATTCTGGTATTCACTTCACCAGCCTGGGCACCGGCGAACAAAGACTGCCTCAAACAATAGTTGACCTTCACTGTCAATATATATATTCTTGTTCACTTTATGCACAGCACCAGAAAACGAACTGCTTCGATCGAGAGCGCGGAGAGTTATGATATACTTATGTATTCTGAGTTAATTGTTACTAATATAAGTTGGGTATTTTCGAAATGGGGTTGACGAGTGCATGACGGAAATAGAACCCATATTGTTCCATATCAAGAATAATGCTCAACCGGCAATCGTCATATCGAACTTGAAAAAGTTTCCAATTGTCTGTTTTCAGCATCTACTTGCCAAGCCCGTTCCAAAAATACCCATATTGTCAGGGTTATCGAGAATATTGCTCAATCAACGAATATTAATAAGAATGTGAAGCAAACTTTTTTTACGAACTAAATCCCAAACAACGAACACTTTTTTTACGAACTAATTCAATTTACGAACCCCCGGTTTGGTTCGTAAATGGAGGTTTCAGTGTACATATTTGCATGATTTACAGTGTTCATTTTTTGTGCACGATATTTAGCATATATTTATTCGTGAAACTTAATTATGCGATATTATGAAATACGCTTAATATTTTGATTTTATAAGTGTCGAGAAGCTGCTTCTGTCGAGGTCCATTTTTTCCTATGATGATTGATACACACTAAGGCATTTTTTCACTATACCATGAGTAAACATTTATTTTAGACAGTATTTTTCGCGTAATTAGCATTTTAGTATTTAGAAAATGGTCCTATTATCTAAATTTTCATCAGCAATATAGCCTTCAACCTTCCGCCATTGCCACAAACGAATCCATTCAGCAGCAATCGATGCTATCGTACCGAAAGGATTGATTGCCCGAGCGATAGCAATTTACGGGGCCCGCACTTGCTCATCGATCAATCGGGGGGTGCCGGCACAGTGCGCGAGATGAATTGTGGCTCTAATGAGACGTGAAAACAGGAAAATCTATATCTACCACCACAGGCTGAACTTGAAGCTTTGTGTGGTCTAGAGTGGCTCCAATCGAAGAATTCGTTTCGGATGGAAGACATTCAAGCCGGATATTTTTTTCAAACAGTCAAGGGCAGAATTTGCGACAATTTCAAACCAGTTAACTGAACATTCGTACGGGCGTCTATGGCTAACGACGTGTTATGTAGGGGTGGTTTCTGAGCCACACTAGCTAGGCCTGTGCACGCTTTCATCCGAACCGTGCAATAAACAACGTTTCGTTCACCTTACCAGCGCGCCGCGATACGTTTTCGAATTGCTTTCCCGCGTGATTGTGGTTCGAGGAGTCGCCCCATACGGGTGGGTTGTTTTCCCCGGTGCAGGGGGATGTGGAATTTTATTTTCGAACCGCGGTCGCGAGAAGAGAAATTGGAAACGATATTTTCAGCACAAATTGGGCATGAATAGGAGCCATAGTTACGAGTGTTTAGGTTTGAATGCGAAGAAAAACCCGATTTTCTTCGGTTCTATTTTTGATCGAGGGTGCTTGGTTCCGCGGGATAACACTGTTTCTGCGGGAATTATTAGCAGTGGTTAGAGTAAATGGGACTTTTCCTCTTCGTTTAAGGCTGGTAGGAAGCGAAATGTGAAAAAGCCGCCATAATAGTATGTAAATGACTTGGAAACCCAAACGAACTTTTCTCCCAGTTAGGCCTAGGAACAATGGCTTGCGGATGGTGTGCAATGGTCAAGGCAATAGATGGCAGAAACGAACTGAGCGGAAACCGCTTTGTTCAAGTGAACAAAATCCTGTGTCTGTTAGCTGGAGTCCACCCGCACGAATCAAGGCGTACTACTGTGGCGAAGGACAATAGACTCGTGCCGAGGATGATTCGTCGCTTTTCAAAGAATACCGGTTATGGATACCGACGTTTCCGGCCGGGTGCCTTTCGGTCCCGCTCAGAGATTCGTACGGGAAATGAAGTTTTTGCCCGGGGGCCGTTTTGAGATTCCTAGACAAAGGCCGAAGGAAATGATTTGTGCTCATCACTGCCGGTGGCGCCAGCCATCCGTCCGTCTGGTCAGGGAACAGCTGCCTTCGAGCCGTGGGGACAGTGCTCATTCATATATGTTCTCGCTGACTTTGTTATGTAAACGAAACGCCATTTCATCGCTCGTTAAAGCGTCCTGACTCTGTAGCGAAGAATGTTTATGGATCGTTGGGTAAGAATAATGATCTTCGCACTTCATTTGCCGGGTGAAAGGTAGGAAGTTATTGTTTCTAAGCTAGACCTAGACGTAATAGCAGACGGATGTGGAGGATGTTTGAGACACGTGTTGCTGTTTACTTTTTACTATTACAGCTTTCAACATAAATGTTTTTTAACCTTTGTATCCTTGAATAATACTTCGAAATGAACATCGTCTGTAGAATTTGCTTGTGCATGATGTAATCTAACAGCACCCAATGGGCATAAATCTTTGCCATCTGCTTGCTAGGAGTCGGACGTTATGTCCTAGTCTAACAGTATAGTCGACAGCTTATTGCACTGTGTCGCCTATGCCGGCCAAAAATTCCTCACCATGCCCCGCCTAGAATCGACAACGCTTCTAGCAATCCCGTGTCTGTTCTGAGCTTTCAATCTTTCGTCTCTCTTAGTTATTCTCACCGAAAATCGAAACAGTAGAAGTTTAAGCGACAATGAAAACATCAAAACGAAAATGAGAAATTAATTACTCATCGAATAAAAACGATGGCCGTCTGAAGGATCCTTTAAGGTTTAGATTTTAATGTGATTTTAATTATCCTTCTAAGCAGCACGTTTCTCGGAACTGGTAGCTAGTGGAAATATGGGGTATCTCGTCTATTATATCCAAGATGGCAGTCCTGTCTCGAGGGTATGTGTCGCAGCTCTGGCAAGGCGACATTCCGAATAAACAATCAAGCACTCTGGGATGGTCATGGTTTAGTTGGTTAAACAATAAAACAAAACTTGGTGCTGTACTTTGAAAACGTGTTACTCTACGTTGAAGTTCAGTTCTATCCAGTTTCATCATATAAGAAAAGCGATATTTAACACTTTCATGCCCAACTTTTTTCTAGTGCATCTAGGGCTTCAAAACTATTTTTCCTTGAAAGCGGTGAGGTCAAGAAACATAAAAAGCCTTTTTATATAAAGATAGGTGCTTCCCTCGCAGTGCTAGAAGCTGCTCAATTTTTACATTCCAATTCTGAGTACAATTCTCCTAGTATATTTACAACAGTCAAATTGCGTGGAAAACGTAGCCAAAGGCAGTCAAAATTAATAAGTTTTATCAGTTTTCAAAAATATTACAACATAGCGAAGATACATAAAAAATCCATTTTTTGTCGTCCACGTAAACTGTTCCTGGCAGCACTGCTCCATCGGAATCCTATCAGACTAATTGCAATAACTTCAGCACTAAAGCTGATCCTTGTAACTGTTAGGCAATAGTCACATTGATTAACCTTACTTGTTTTTGAGAGCAAATCTTACCTCAATCAAAAGTTATAGCTGTTTAAAAACGTTGTTGTCCACAAACAACATGGGCATGAATGGGTTAAAGAACGAGAAAAAGGAGTAACAAATAGCTAAACATCACCAGCCAAGATTGCATGGATAAAGATGACAATTGCAAATCATCTACCCTCGGCATTTGTGTACACAAACAAAATTTTCTCAACTTCCCAGAAAATACTCGCACAGTAACTGGTAAGATACGCATGATTCGATTAATCAAAGTTAGACGTTGGATCTTCATTTGATATATGAGAACACTGTAAATATACCTACATTTAAAAACATCACAGCAACATCAACATCATTCATTGAACCGTATCGAATATTTGAATCGATAATTTTTTTTTCGCGAAAATGAAACAACAAACCAACGAAATGTGGGGGAAAACCCCCTCGAACAATGCAGTTTGATTAAATTTACCGACGCTTATTCATCACTTTTTGTGTTCTCGCTACCCGGCAGTACACCGTAAATACCGCAAAAGTTGTATGTGACTAACAATCTGGCGTAACATGAGGAACCCGAATCCGCTCGGCAAAGTTTGATTACACGTACAACAACAACCAAAAAAAAAATAATATAATAGAATGCAGTCATTCAATTGTTCGCTTCGCCAAGCCAACATTATTGCTTACATTGATTACGCCTTTCATACCCCACACGCCGCCGCCGATGCGATGGATGTAGGATAAATTATTCCTCGTTTCGGTGTTTTATGGTGAACATGCTGCCGCTTTTATTTTGTTCGGTTCGGATTTGGGCTTGTGGAAGGTGGGTTCGAGATGAAATGGGAGCCACGTGTAAGTCGTCACGATGACGAACTGGTTGTTACCCTCAGTCAGTGATGCCATATGTACGGATTTATCCCTTAAAATCAGGATTTTTTGCAGACTTTTGTGCTTCTAATTTGTTTAAAAAAGGGTTAACAAAACAATCATATTTTTGTTAAACAATATATTGTCATTTACCATAATTTTTTTCCGTTTGCAAAACTCATCATTCAAGAAATAGCTATGATATTAAGTATAAAGTTCTGGTTGCGGAGATATCATGCTAAATGGGGACTGGCATAGCGTAGTTGGTAAATCGATTGCCTTGTACGAGAGCTACCTGGGTTCAAGTCCCAACCCCGCACATAGGGTTAGAGATTTTTCCTAAAGAGATTTCTCCAACCCGAAAAGAGGCGAATGACCCTAAGGTTAATACCTCTATAATAAAAAATGCAAATAAAAAAATAAAATAAAAAAATGCTAAGTATTGCCCATTTTTGACGCAAACCGATAACGCGATACATTAACGGCAAAACAGGTAAAATCAGGCTTCATTTTACTCATCTTTGCAACGAGGAGATAGAGAAAAAATTTACTCCCATTATCACTGCGAAACAAAATAAAAAAAATTGGTAGCAGAACACAAAAAAAATGGCGAAAGTTTGAGATCCCAGGAAACTCCTGGTGAAGAAATTTTTGAAAAAAAAAAAATGGAACGGGGCTTCACAGTTTAAACCCAAAGCTTGTATGGAGAACTAGGGGTGTTCAAGAGGCAAAATATCAATAAAAATGGTCATCTTAAATTTTCGCATAAAGTCTTACATAAAATGCTTATTACATCGAAAAAGTAATCTATGCAAGTTTTTAGCTCCATCGGACATCATTAAGGGGGAGCGGCGTTTGAATATTGTTTTCATAATGTAAGAAAAAATCCAAAGGGGGGAGTACATGAAATGTTGAAAATCGACAAATTTTTTTGTCGAAATATTTCTAAAAATAGCATGAAACATCAGCATCTTGTCTCAAAACAAACGAAAACCGCTGAAAACAAATTATAAAAAATTTTAGATACAAGGCAATTTTTGAAAAAATAATTCGAGAATTGAAAATTTTATTGTAATTCCCTAAAATTGCAAAAAAATTCCAACGAACTGGGCTTTGGAGCAGAACAAATATAAAGATGGTAGGGATTTGGGGTTCCAACCAAATCACCGTGAAGAAATTTTTGAATAAAATTGGAACGGTTAAATAAAAAATTAAACTATTAAAATACTTCAAATAGTTTATAATTTTCACAAACTTATTAGGAAAAATTATTTAATAATACGAAAGCTTATTAAACAATTTGTCCTAATAAGTTTGTGAAAATTATAAACTATTTGAAATTTTTTAATAGTTTAATTTTTTATTTAACCGGGATTTTTTAATAAATAGTGACCATCGCTTCACAACGTAGTCTATTTTTCATGGCTTGCGGTGAGCACGATCTCTCGAATTGCTGAACTGAAAATTACGGAATAGAAAATAATTTTTAGTGTTCTTTACATGTTACATATTGTGTAGGAAAAAAAGCTGATAATTTCAGTATTTTCTCTATCTGCAACATATAAACCCTTAAGTATACCAATTAAGTGGTATACGAATTGGAATAGGTTCGCCAAATTTTGGAAGAAGTCTATAAAATAACCCCTTGAAAGCTACCTAAAAATTGTTGTAGTTCGATGCAATAAAAAAATCATATTTGGCAATTCATATTTGGCTGATAAAATTGGGGTGTCAATGTATTATAATAGATATTCAGCATTCGAAGAAGATTCTTGTGAACGAATGTAGAACGACTTTGTTTCTACTTACTTGAAGTCAGCGGAGTAGCCAGAAATTTGGTTGGGTGGGGGTTTGGTGAAAATCGATCTTACTGTCCAAACGGCATAATTCCGAAACCATAATTTTTAAAGTTTTAAAATTATGCAGAATTAGTTTCCAGAAAATAGTAACAAGGTTCGTGTCTTTAGCGAATTTGTTGAGACTTTATTGTAGTTATGAATATTAACCTGAGAAAATGCACCATAAATACTTCTTGGACGATATACCGTCAAAATTATTTTATCAAATGATGCGCTGTTTAACGTTTGTAAAACTCATTGAATATACTAAACCTCCGAAATTGGCGGTTTCAAAATGATGCTATCTTGACCTTAAATTACTGTTTTTAAACATTTGACCTATACATATAATTGGTCATACAACAAAAATCAAATGCAAATTAAAATTGATCAGAACCTGCTAGAGTCTAATGGAAATCGTCATTTTTCATAAATTTCTCTCTACATTCGGAAAGTGTTATCCTCGTTATTAATCATATTACGTTTTCGTCTCAACTCGACGCATTTCCAAAATAAAAACCTGTTTTAATCCACCTAGTGGTGCAATTGTGCTTTCCTCATTTGTCCAGACTACGATTCCATGGCTGGTTATGTTCAATACAAGGGTGGAAATGAATATTACATGTTCAGTACGATTTGCACATACATACAATGGATCGACAGCCACGATCTTGAGATACTATGTGATACTGAAACATCGCTTGAAACCAGCTGTGGATCATGGGGAAAGATCCGGGAGGTCCAGGTCCTGCCGAAAATTTTCAACTTGTTAAGAAATTTTAAACCAGTTTTAATTTTAAAGTAGCAACCCCTCACTGCATATTCCATCCGGGCCGGTATGATTGACGATTTTTAGAGTGATTGCAGAACCTTTCTATATGAGAAAGGCAAAAATGTACCAAAGTCCAAAAAAGTCAATTTTTGTCAAACATCTCAATGTTTCATGCATTTTAAAGTCATTTGGCATCAAAAATACAAATTTGATTTCGATTTTTTTTCATTTCAGTTTATATGGGAATTTGCTGTGTGATTGCACTCTTCAACTCGTAACTCCGGAACCGGAAGTCCAATCAATAAAACATTCAATTGCAGCCGATGGGAAGGTTGTACCTTTCATTTGAGACTAACTTTGTGCAAATCGGTCCAGCCATCTCTGAGAAACAGAGGTCACATTTTTTCCACATCCACACATACACACACATACACACATACATACACACACAGACATGACACTCGGCCCTCCGGGTCGGGATTAGATTGACGAATTTTAGAGTGAATGAGAAAGGCAAAAACATTTTTAGCAAATGTTGAAAATGATGCATTTTTTTGGTGAGCAATTCTATGTTTCATAGACATTAAATCAATTTTAACTTCGCTTCCTATTAAATAAAGATCCTTATTACAGTACATCTCTACAAAAACGAGCTTAATTTAAAAAAAAAAACATCTGAGGATTATGATTGATTACAGAACTCTGGAATTTTCTATTGGAATGTTTTCAGGCAGGAATTTGATATTGATGCTATTAGACAACCGTGAAATCAAGACTAATAGATCAGTTACATATCAGGACCCCATTCCGACAATTTATCAAAAGTCCTCATGATGTTTACAACAACAGGTTATCAATCTACGGATCAGATAATTGTTATTGTAATATTGAATTAAATCAGTCTGCATCAATAAATTTTCAACTTCAATCCAATATTTTTTTTGGGTGTGGGGAGAGGTTGTATGGTGTTAAACCCCAAAGCCTTCTCTTGGCAACGCCGTTGCTTGGAGTTATTTATTTCGCTTTTCATTTTCCGATATGTTTCAGATCGATCCGATGGTCATAAGTTAGAAAAATTGCAGTGAGAAGGTTCGCACAAATGAACATTTTTGCACTAAAAAGTTATCAAGTTCCTTCCAGACAACTTGGAAGTGTTCGGTGATTATTCCTAGCGGGTGTAGATAGAAAAATAAAATACAAAATTCGTTTTATCGAAATGATGTTTGGCTTATTTCAATGGATTATTACTATATTGAACAATAAATAGGCGACAAAGAGTAATCCACAAACAACAAGCCATAACTTTTAAAGTATTCAAAATAGATATTTGAAGTCTTCAGTAAAGTTATACGCAAAAGTAAGAGCTACAAATTTGCTGAAGGCATCATTTCGATATAATCACTTCCAAGAAAATATCTCACTCATAGGGAGATTAATCAGCAAAAGCATAATACCAAAAGAAAGGGCATATTACCTCCATTAAATTCTCCGAAGATACTATTGACCTAAAATAAGCCGTTTTGGCGTTAATAATAGATTACATGTTTTTGGTCATATTTCTGGCAATGGGAAATGATAAAAATCTTTCGTCCGCATTTAACCCTTTCATGCCCAACTTTTTTCTCCTGCATGTATGGTTTTAAAAAATTTTTTCTCCTTGAAAACGGTGGGGTCAAGAAACATGAAAAGCCTTTTTTCATAAAGATAGGTGCTTCCCTCGCAGTGCTAGAAGCTGCTCAATTTTTACCTTCCAATGCTCAATACAGTTCTCCTAGAATATTTGCAATAGTTCAATTGCGTGGAAAATGTTGCCAAAGACAGTCTAAATTGATAAGTTTTATCAATTTTCAATAATATTGCAACATAATGAAGATATATGAAAAAATCGTTTTCCGTCGTCAACGTAAACTGTTCCTGGCAGCACTGCTCCATCGGAATCCAATCAGACTAATTGCAATAGCTTCAGTTCTAGAGCTGGTCATTGAAATTATTAATACTCAAATGAAAGTCAATAGTCACATTTATTAGCCTTACTTGTTTCTGTGAGAAAATTTTGCTCTAATCAAAAGTTATAGATGTTTAAAAACGTTGTTGTCCACAAACAACATGGGCATGAATCGGTTAATGTTAAATATCTCTTTTGATAATAGTCCGATTTCAACAATCTATAGCTTGTTCGAAAGGTATTCGTTAAAACTGTCTAAAAACATATGAATTGGTAATCTATATTGTCAATTTCGGCAGATAATTAAAAAAAACTGCAAAAAACGCCATTTTTACGCATTCAAACATTCATATCTTGGAAACTAAACATCAGAATCACAAACAAATTAATAGAGTTCATACTGTTTTTTAGTTCTTTCATTTAAAATTGGTTTGGATAAGATCGGTTTAGCCATTGCTGAGAAACACGAATGAGAATTTGTCCGTTACATACATACACAAACACAGAGATATACACACACAGACATTGTCCCAAATCGTCGAGCTGAGTCTATTGGTATATAAGACTCGGCCCTCCGGGCCTCGGAAAAAATCTTGAAAATTTGAACGAATTCTATACATTTCTTTTATAAGAAATGTAAAAAGGTGCGAAATCGGCAAGGTTCCAAAAAGTCGATTTTCATAAAAAAAAATTTTCGAGATAACATAAAATCTCGACGTTTCATGCATTTTAAAGATGTTTGGCATCAAAAATACGATTTCTGATATTTCATGGGGTCCCTCCGATAAAAAAAAAATTTGAGTTCCGGCTTATATGGGAATTTCATATGTGACCGGACGATTTGGTCTATATTTCCGGACCCATATAAGCGATCCGTACGAAAATTTATATCTGTGGGGATATTCCAGCTATTATTTGGGACTAAGTTTGTGAAAATCAACCATTTCCGGGAAACTGATGTGAGCTCGTAAATTTTGAAAGATGGCCGCTTTTCCCGGGCACTTCCGGAACCGTCTATGGTGGTCAATGTAGTCAACAAAAGTTTGGTTGGCCGTCGGTGACTTAGAACAGCAAATTTACGTTGTTTGAGAGACATTTTAGCGAAATTTTGACCTTTTTTGCTTTCATCGGAGTATCGGTTTGAATCACAATTTGCTATGTGATCGCACGCCACAACCTGTAACTCCGGAATCGGAAGTCGGATCGGAATGAAATTTAATAGCCATTTACGGGGACGCAATACCTTTCATTTGAGACCAAGTTTAGTTAAATCGGTCAAGCCATCTCCGAGAAACCGATGTGATTGTTATTTTGAATTTAGATACTTCCGCCGGGGCTTCCGGAACCGATGATGGTGGTCAATGTCGCCAAATAGACTTTTAACGGATATTAGTGACTTAAAACTACAAATCGAAGCAGTTGTGGCCATATTTTGGAAAAAATTTCACCTTTATACATTCATTGCAGAATTTATTGAAATCGACATTTTCTGCGTGTTCGTACTCATCACCCTGTAATTCCGGAACGGGAAGTCGGATCCATTAGAAATTCAATAGTAGTCTATGAGAACGTTGCACCTTTCATTTGAGACTAAGTTTGTCAAAATCGGTTCAGCCATGTCTGAGAAATATGAGTGACATTTTTGGTCACATACACACACACACATACATACATACACACATACGTACACACGCACAGACATTTGCCGAACTCGACGAACTGAATCGAATGGTATATGTCACTCGGTCCTCCGGGCCTCCCGTAAAAAGTCGGTTTTCAGAGCAATTGCAATACCTTTCTATTGAGAAAGGCAAAAAATGCTAAATATGGATCTTAGTATTGCCCATTTTTGACACAAACCGATAACGCGATACATTAACGGTAATACAGGTAAAATCAGGCTTCATTTTACTCATCTTTGCAATGAAGAGATAGAGAACAAAAATTACCCCCCAATTATCACTGCGAAACAAAATAAAAAAAAATTTGGGAGCAGAACAAAAAAAATGAAATTTTTGAATAAAATTGGAACGGGAATGTCTTCACGGTGATTTAGTTGAAACCCAAAATTCCTGCCATCTTTTTATTTGTTCAAAACAAATTGTTTTGGGGGAATTGGGTTGGGAAAATTCGATGAAAAATGTTCATTTTCACCTAAAAGACGTTATTTTTTTAAAATTTCGCAAAACTTTGGTTTTAAACTGTGAAGTCCCGTTCCAATTTTTTTCAAAAAAATTTTCACTATAACTTTGTTGGCACCCCAAAATCCCTGCCATCTTTTTATTTGTGCTGCTCCCAAGCCAAGTTCGATGCGCATTTTTTTTAGATCATAGGGCATTACAGTAAAATTTGCGACTTTCGAATCATTTTTTCAAAAAGTCCTTGGATCTAAAAAAATGTTATAATTTGTTTTTTACATTTTAACGACATTTAATTAGCTAGAGATTACTGGGTAGAGAAAGTTATGAAAATTATAGCCATAGTATTCAAGTGAGAGCAACGATGTGAAGTAAACAGATCGGAAAATTAGAAGTGGCAGGGTCATTAGAACAGGCTTAATATCGTACGGGCTTAATCTTTGTCTTCTGCTAATGAGGGTCGAGCTTAGGCAGCATAACTACGAATCACCCGACAGGTTTTCAGTGGTGATCTTGCGTGACTTAATTTTTGTCGGTTATCACGATAAAGATGGACACGTTTGTTCTAATGGCCCTGCCACTTCTAGTTTTCCGAACTGTTTACTTCACATCCTTGCTCTCACTTGAGTACTATGGCTCTAATTTTCATAACTTTTCCTACCCAGTAATCTCTAGCTAATTGAACGTCGTTAAAATGTAAAAAAGAAAATCTGACTAACATAGTCGAAATAAAAAAAGGAAAAAAAAAGTTTTAATTTGTTTACAGCGGTTTTCGTTTGTTTTGAGACTAGATGCTGATGTTTCATGCTATTTTTGGACATATTCCTACACAGGAGCGGATCCAGAAAAAAATTTCGGAGGGGGTCCGAAATTTCGATTTTGAAATGTTCATTATAAAACAAGTAATATGTAATACCCTCATTTAATTAAAATCAGCTTTGGTGAAAGAATCTGATGTGGAATGTTTTAGAATTTAGAATGAATTTAAAATAGAAACTACTTTAAAAATTTCTCATGAAGTTAAAAAATTTCGGGGGGTCCCTTTGCCTTTGCGAAAGCCAAATTGTGTATCTGACAGTAAGCCATTTGCTTCGACCCAATTGTCGAGGCGGAATAGGATCATTTTCTCGAACAACTTCCGGATACAGGATAGCATTGCGATCGGTCGATGCGAGTTGTGGTCGGAGGATGGTTTTCCTGGTTTCTGGATGGCGATGACCTTCACTTGCCTACAATCGTGTGGGACAATGTTAGCTTCAAGAAACTTATTAAATAAATTCAACAAGCGACTCTTGGCAGAGTCTGGCAGATTCTTTAAGAAGTTAAATTTGATTCTATCTATCCCTGGAGCTTTATTGTTACACGACAAGAGAGCAAGTGAGAACTCCACCATCGAAAGAGGTGTTTCGTTCGCGTTATCGTGAGGGGACGTGGTGCGGTAGATCTTCTATGCCGGGGCGAAATCCAGACAAACCTTCTTGGCAAAATCGAATATCCAACGGTTTGAATATTCCACGCTCTCGTTTGTACTGTTTCGGTTTCTTAAGCGCCGGGCCGTACTCCTAAGAGTGCTCATCGATGTTTCTCTAGTTAGTGCGACGACGAACCGGCGCCAATAACCGCGTTTCTTGGCTTTCATCAAACTCTTCATTCGCTTGTCTAACGCCGCGTACTGTCGAAAGCTAGCGGGTAACCCGTCGTTCCGGAAGGTCTTAAACGCGGCGGCCTTCTCTGCGTACACGTCTGAGCGCTGTTTATCCCACCAGGGATTGGGAGAACGTTTTTGTATGTTCGCGCCGGGTACTGGCTTAGTTTGAGCTTGATTCGCGTTGTCGTGAATCAAGCCAGCCAAAAAGCTGTACTGTTCCTCCGGAGGAAGTTCTTGGGTAGATTCGATGTTGTGGGATATCGCGACCGCATAGCTCTTTCAATCGATATTTCGTGTGAGGTCATACGAAATATTGATTGATTCCAATGGTCTTGAGCTGTTGGTGATCGAGACTATGATCGGCAGATGCTCGCTACCGTTAGGATCAGGGATTACCTTCCACGCGCAATCCAACTGTAGCGAGGTCGAGCAAAGGGATAAATCTAATGCACTTGGGCGCGCTGGTGGGGGAGGGATCCGTGTCACTTCATCCGTGGTTAGAATTGTCATATTGAAGTTGTAGCAAATATTGTGAATTAAAGAAGAACGGTTATTATCATAAAGGCAACCCCATTCCGTATCACGGGAGTTAAAATCTCCTAAAACAAGTCGCGGTGCAGGCAGGGATTCTACGATGTCATGTAGCCGGCGGTGCCCAATCGCGGTGTTGGGGGGAATGTATATGGAAACTATGCAAAGATCTTTTGCCTTTGATTGTTACATGACAAGCGACAATTTGAATGCCTGGTATTGAGGGAAGGTTAATTCTGTAGAAGGAACAGCGCTTTTTGATACCCAAAAGTACTCCTCCGCAGGGGGTATCTCGATCCAAGCGAATAGTATTAAAATCGTGGAAGTTAAGGTTTATATCGGAAGTTAACCATGTTTCACATAAAGCGAATGCATGGCATCTCAAGCTATTTATTAAAAATTTGAAAGAATCTATTTTTGGGATGATACTTCTGCAATTCCACTGTAGAACAGTGATCAAATCCGTGACCTCGTTCGATGAGTTAGCCATCGAAGGATACAATCGCTGAAAGGAGGGGCCATTTCGCTGTCAACTGCTTTAAAAAGGTTCTTACTGTAGGTAGAAGAGCTAACAACAGACTTTTAATAGGATCAGTTATATTGAAAGTTTTTATTATCCAGTCCACAATGTCCGAGAGTTTGATAATTCCAGTGCCGCGATTATTCTCGAACTGAAACAGAGGAACACTTGGGATTTTTGATGTTCCGGGAAGTGCTGAGAACTCCTTCTCTGAGTTTAATCCTCTAAAACCAGAAGCTAGTTGCTTCGGCTTGGTTGCAACACTTTCAAGAGATGTCACTTTCGGAGTCCCGTCTAGGGACACCTTCTGGCCTTTACAAGGAACTTTAGGAGAGGAAATGTTCCTCCTCTTCCTATAACTTCTAGGCACCCTAGTAGATGTTCCCTCTTGTGGGTCATCAGTCTCGCCCTCGTTAGGAGGCAAGTGAGCATAGATGTTTGTTGAGGTTGGTGGCGTAGCTTTCTTTAGCATTTCTGCGAAAGAACGTTCGTATCGTCCCGCAAGGGAACGTTTTAGTTTATCCCCGCGTAGTTTGTACGCGGGACATGCCGAGATATCATGCAGAATCTCTGCACAGTAAGGACACGTCTCAGCATTCTTACTGCACAAATCATCCACATGATTCTCACCGCATTTTCCACTGCGGGCCTTATTGCTACAATGGGTGGCTGTGTGACCTCATTGTTTACAATTTGTGCAATTCATGACCCGCGGTACAAACAGACGCACATGCAGACGAACCCTGTGCAAGAGGACGTAATTTGGCAAAGCGGTACCAGAGAAGGTCATCCAATAAGAGTTTGATTGGGGGTACGTTTTTGAACCATCCCCCGCAACTACTACTGAGTGCAAACGCTTGCAATCTAGTATTTTCACTGGCTGAAGTAAGCGGTCTCTAAAACGGCCAACCCCATACTCCAGCAGATCCTGGCATGTCAAACTCTCATCGGTGACAACGCCTTCAGACTGTACTTTTACAGCTGGAATATACACATAGTAGTCTTTCGTAAAGTGCTCGCAGCAAGCAACATCGTTTGCCTGCTTTGAATTAGTCAACACGACCCTGACCCTATTTGAGCGGACCTTTCTTATTTCGGTCATAGCCGAGAGCCGTTCCGTCAGGTGTTTTGAAATTTGTAATAGATTCAACGATTTTGTTTTGGGCCGAAAGAAGACCACAAAGGGACCGGTCGAGAGCTCTGGATATTGTTTGGGTCCGGGGAGAGCCTTGGGAGTCGATTCGACCTCCATTTGGCCGTCTGGGAAGGGAGCCATCGACACCGTCGACGCACGGGGTTAGCACCCGCGCAGACGGGAATAAGCCGTAAATGTGTCAAAAGAGGTAGATTTTACTTATCTGTAAATTTGTTTCCCACGACGCACCAGTCCAGCTTATATAGCTGGCTATTGTTCAATCCTCACTACGCGAACAAAAGGCTGAGGAATGCGGCCTAACGGTTAACACACACACACACACACACACACAAAAGAAGAAGAAATTCCAAAACCTCGAGAGGTAAAGAATGTGCAAGATAACCTTGAACGGGGATTAGTACGATTCTTTATCTAACACTGACGGACTGGAAAAACACTTGCTTCTCGATAGTCCGCTCGTAAACGAATCAGGTATCTTTTCTGTTCAGAGTCCCTCACTCTGGCACACGATGGATGAAATCACTCGAAATGCAAGACTATGGTATAACTATTGAATGTGTGCTGGGTCGGCGTAAAAGCTTTACCACCAAATAAAAAAACACACACACAATTGAACCCCATTGACAACCATTGAAGCATGTCCTTGCTGTTATTACAGATGGCTCGATTTAGTTATAACGTAATTGGGCCATCATGGGACTGCTGATGCTGATTTTCTTGCCACAGGAACAGTTCTCTTGCCAAACCATTTGTTTTGAAAACAAACTTTATTGTGCTAGAAATCGTGAGCAGTAGCCTTGTAAAATTCGAGCACCTGCATTAATTTAAAATTGGTTCTCGCATAAGTTCCATCGTCGATCACGACACTTTCCATCGAATATCGCACCTGCCCGTACAACTAACGGGTCCGGGTTCTGACCGGTTTATGTTGTTTGGAGCTCCTGTTAGGTTGTTTATTTTCTCGGGGACATTTGTAGCCTTCTCAAAGGCGGATTCGCCACACAGTTCAATGTTCAGTTTTTCCGCCTTGATGGTATAGATTTTTAACGAATAAACCAAACATCAATTGTCCTAGATGACTTCCTTGTGTGAAACCTATAGGCATTTCAACTAAGATTGAGCCTGAGCTACTAGCCCTTCAAAGGCTGCGTTAAGATATTGGATTTCAATCAATGTCAATGAGTGAGGAATAACGCTTCTCAACAGACTGACCTTTATTGAATGTGGTTGAATCACCACTTGTACTTGGACTTGTGCTAGTCGGTCTCTGGTACGGAAATCTGCTTTTCGTGGAACGAGGGATTCGTCTGAATCAGTGCAATGCAAAGGATGCCAATTTAAAGGATGACTTCGGCCGAATAGACATCAATTGACTGACAGGATTTTATTTGTTTGAAAAAATTGGAACTAGATCCTCGTGTTTTTTCTCAGTTGCTGAATCAGGAGTCACACAAGCAATATGGGTACATTACTGTAGACGCTGTCATTCAAGGATGAAGAATTTGTATATGGTGTTCAGAAAAATTGCCCTATGACATCAAAACAGAATTTCAATTTATGTAATCATTTAAAGTAAATTGAAAATTCGGTTGCGTAAAATTGAACTTGACTAACTGGAAAACAAAAACATTTACCACGTGTTGTTCATGTTAACAAAATCAATAGCGAAATTGACTATAGTAGAGAAAAAAGAATGGTGATTGCATTCAAGGATGATGTAATTTGTCTAACTATTCGCCAATCTAAAAATAAAAACCGTGTTTAGAAATAAGTTTTCAAAACTGGACACTATTTTGTCAGGAAGGTTTGTCCCCCCCCTTTGCCAGTCGGCTGGAGCAGCTTATGATCCCTGATCGTTTGGACCACAGGCATTTAAGCTTTTTTAACACACACTTTTTTCGACACAATTTGTTAAATAGCTTATTACATTTTACAACTACTTGTGTATTAAGGCATTGCAATTTTTTTTTTAATTCTCAAAGGCCCCGCCCCCCTCTCATATTGTGACAAATGCCAAAGTAAGCTCAGATGTCAAATTTCACATCATTTGGACAATTCTAGACTCCCGCCCACTTCGCTTGAAATTTTTGAAATTGGTACAATGAAAAATGTGGAGGAATAATATATTAAATGCTATAACTTTTGAAGTAGCAATCAGAAAATTACAATTTATATCTCTTTTTAAAGGAAATAACCTTAGTATTGGAATGGATATTCCTGTTCTTAGAAAAATACGGGAAAGTTGGGTACTGGAAGTTGGGGTTATAGGGCCTTTTGTCATTTATATTAAATTTTCGTCATTCTCTCGTGCATATATCTCTATTATTCTTCATTCAATTTTAATAAATTGTACCTTGTTGAACGTGGAAAATTCTTAGAAATACAACAAAAATAAATTCGTTCGCGTTAAAATTCAAAAACATAAAAAAAATTGACATTAACTCTACAAACCACATTTTCTCATTAAATGTCCTAATACCTCAGCTTCACCTATTTTTCCAGGTATGAAACTTTTCTCATGTGATTTCTAAGCGCATTTTTCACTATAAGTAGTAAATTAAATAAGAATTTTGTCGTTAAATGGAGTTAATATGTGCGATTTTGTGATAAAAATGTGAAATCGAGACTATATGTCACATAATATGATGTGTCTGAATTTTATCCGGTAACGAATCTATTTTTATTTTGTTTCTAAGGATTTTTCACGTTCAACAAGGTACAATTTATGAAAATTGAATGAAGAATAATAGAGATATATGCACGAGATTTAAAATTTAATATGAATGACAAAAAGCCCTATAACCCCGACTTCTCGTATTTGAACAAAAGTTAAAAAGGTTTCTTTCGATTTCTGAGATTTTTTCACAATAGAAAAACTGCAAAATATGTATGGTTTGCACCACGGAGCAGAAAAATTTAAAAAAATAGGGGATTTTGGGGCCAAAATGATCCAGTACCCCACTTTCCCGTATTTTTCTAAGAACAGGAATATCCATACCAATACTAAGGTTATTTCCTTTAAAAAGAGGTATAAATTGTAATTTTCTGATTGTTACGTCAAAAGTTATAGCATTTAATATATTTTCCCTCCATATTTTCTCATAGTACCAATTTCAAAAATTTCAAGCGAAGTGGGCGGGAGCCTAGAATTGTCCAAATGATGTGAAATTTGGCATCTGAGCTTACTTTGACATTTGTCATAATATGAGAGGGCCCCCCGCTCATATTATGACAAATGTCAAAGTAGCCCCCCCCCCGCCTTCGAAAATCAATTTTTTTTTTTTGCGATGCCCTATTGTGTATCTTTAGATAGAACAGAGGTGTGTTCATATTTGTGAGAAATATATAATTTAATTGTTGAATATTTCAAGAGATCTATGTGTTCCAGGTGTCCCGATTTTGTCGCGAACAAGCACTAAGTTCTGTTTATTTATCTGATGGTGTAAAGCACAAATGACTCAATATTCACTAGCGGATTGTATTATACCGGGTAGGGTTCGTCGCGGTGCGGATGTGGGCGGTAAATGGATAATCCGCACCGCAACCGCAAAAAAATAATAAAACCGCACCGCTTACCGCAACCGCACTGCATTTACCGCACCGCACCGCGCGGTAATGCGGTAAATGCGGTAAAAATCTGTATTTTTCAAAAGTGTGTTGAAAAAATATTAATTTATTTGTATAACTATATATAATTTCCTATTTACACGAACATTAACTTTGACGGACTCCTCAGAATGAAAAATTTATTAAAAAATGTCAACTTTGCAAGTTTTATTAATAAAATGCCGTACATCTTGAGATAAATACTTTCGAAACAAGGTAAACATTAGCATAGCACTGAAGTCCTATGAAATGTAGCTGTATTTCATCATTATACATACAAAAACGTTTTTCAGCTGCAATTAATAGGAAAACTTTTAATTAATATCAGATCAGGTATCCATCCCATCTCAACCGGTACAGAGTTGTTGAAGGACATTTGAAAAACTGCAAAATATGTATGATCTACAGCATACAGCAGAAATGTTTATACAAATAGGGGATTTAAGGAACAAAATACGTTAAAACACTTACTTCGTATTTTTCAAGAAATCGATGTATTCTTATTAAAATACTAAGATTGCACCCTTAAAATTGTATGAGTTGTAATTTTCTAATAGCTAGTTCGAAAGATCTACCTTTTTATGTAGTTTTTCTAATATTTTTCCATAATGCCAATGCAAAAACTTCAATTGAAGTTGGTAGAGGTCAAAAATAGTCCTGTGCAAAATTTGGTATCTGGGCTAACTTTGACACTTTTCGCAATATGAAAAGAGGCTTTGAGAAACACAAAAAAATCGAAATACCCTATACTTACTTCGAAAGCTTTAATTTCAAAAAGTTACAAAATACTCCTAACTGAACAATATTAGTTGTTAAATTGATAGAAAATATTCCCAGTTGGACGAACAATGGACGTATGCGAAAAAAGTTATGTAGAAGGAGTCTTAAAAACGAACTGCAGGAAAATTCATTGCGAATTTACACAGAAACCAACAGAGATAGAAATACGATGTTGAAGAACGAATAATAAAGTTATCAGCCTAATTTGGACGCTCTTCAAACATTTGTCTCCCTTACTGCTGATTCCTCCAAATTCGTTTGTTTTGATGATGATAATTTCATTCTTTGGGTTGTTTTTAAGTCTTAAGACTTTTTTAAGTTCATCTTTAAGTTCTCCAAATTAATTAAAATTTACAGTTGAGAAAACGCCATCGTACACGATTCATAATTTCACGGTTGCCAAGAGGAATCGGGAGAAATGAGGCTTTTTTAAATTGAATTTCACAGTACAATTAGAGCTTCCATCCCGGGAAATTATTTCCCGGGAATCCCGGGATTTTTGGATTTCCCGGGATTCCCAATTCCCGGGAAATTGTGTTTTCCCATTCCCGGGATTCGGGAATCCCGGGAAAAAAGATTTTTAATTTATTCCAAAAGGCGTAGGTTCTGCGAAAGAAATTCTGTAGGAAATATTTTTACCGGTAAACATTTGGAGTGAGTAGTGAATGCAGATTGTAGCGTTAGTGACGCGCGGTACTTTCTTAAAAAATCGATGAGTGTATGTTACAAAACTTGGGATGGTTTTAAGTGATATCATGCTTAACGCAAACGCTTTTTAAAATAAGGAATGTTTCTAGAACGTCTGCAGAAATATTTGGTCAGTTCATCGAATGCATATTTCGTCTAATTTGTAATACCGTAGGTGTAATATCTGTAAATTTTTGAATGTATGAAAAGCAATACACAACACTGTATCTGTCCAACATCATGCGCATCCACACTCTTTGAATGTCGCTTTCAAGGATGCAGAAAGGATTTTTGAAGGGATAAGATCAAACAATCCAGATACTCACCCGTAACAAGAAATCGATAGTGGGATTCGTCCATCGCTGTACAGTTCGTCCATTATCTACTTGATTTTGATTCACAATTAATTCGAAATGATGCTGATCTTACTGTGATGGAAATGGATTCCATATATCACATTTTCTCATTTAATCGGAAATGACTGCCCACTACCCTGAAGCAGCTCGATCTTTTCATTCAAGATTATTAAAGAAGGTGCTTTGCATTAAATTGATTACATTCCATCGTATCAGAACAACGAATTCCAATTTTGGACAGTAACTCCAGCAGCTGCGTTTAGTCCCAATTGTAATCGTAATTACCAAAATTTAGGTTATGCCTATAGCCAAGAAAAATCATCAAAAGGAGTTGATGTTGCGTAAACTTATTGACGAGCTATCGAATGATTGAATGATGTGTAGGCCACCAAATCGCCATTTTTTAACAACTGCCTTTAGGACAGATATACATGCAATCAAACGGATTTGAAAAAATTTCGATTTATTCTTTTGTTTTCAAGAAAATCATTCACCTTTTTATTTTTCTTCTGTATTCCCGGGATCCCGGGATTTCCCGGGAAATCTATTATTTATTTCCCGAATCCCGGGAAGCTGAAAACCGTCGGGAAATGGAAGCTCTAAGTACAATTCAATTGTTTTTCAATGATTGGATTGTGCATTTTATATATTTGAAAAGGTTCGCTTGTAATTTTTTCAAAATGTTCAAAATATGTCGTAAATTTAATGGTGCCAAATTAATAATGTAAGTAACGATGGGTTGAATATAGATTATATTCGGATTTCTTTTCAAATCATTGTAAAGTCCATGGAAATTAGAGCAATTAAATGTTTATTATGTTTCCCTATTGTAAGGTAATAATTTGCGTCGTTCTTAAATGCTAAAAGTCAAAGTTTTAATTCACTTTTTGAAGCAGACTTTATCAATTATTTTTTTAAGTGCGGTTGCGGTAATACCGCGCGGTAAAAGCTCATTTCCCGCACCGCATCCGCGAGAAAAAGTGTCTCACCGCACCGCAGTTTTTGCGGTGCGGGTGCGGTAAATACCGCGCGGTTGCGGTAATTACCGCAACCGCGACGAACCCTAATACCGGGGTTAACTACTCTTAGACAAATCCGCGCTGGCTGCGCCAGATAACAAATCCCAAGTTTTTTTTTGAATCTTATTCGATTCAGACTGTAGTTTATTTCTACAATTTGATTAATTAAACCCATTTGGTCTGAAGTCCTAACTTTTATTTTAGTTATTATATAATGACCAAATTGCCCAATAATCGGCATATTCGTTAATCGATTGAAAATCGATAACTTTTTTAAAATTTACGATAAGTCCGAATAAGTAGGAACTATTCATGCATCACCAGATACTTACTCCCACAATCCGGAATACTTTGGAGTATTTAGCTAATATCCCATCGATCAAAAAATCATACTCACGCACATTAATCCACACAGAGATCTTCCCAATTCGTCTATTGAAATATGCCACTCAACCCTCCCGGTGTCGACTGAACAGTCTAGCAAGTTCGAGCGCGTTGTATACCTTTCGTGTGAAAGACAGGTGAAAATGGTTGAAAATGTTGTTACTTCACAGAACAATCCGTGAATGTGGCAACCATATTCCGGTCGGTTGCCAATTGTTCACCGGCCAGACGAACGCAGACAGAACGGTAACCGAATAAACCGTGTCCGGGGCCGGTGTTGGTGTAGGTACGAATAACAGCTTTTCTCTGCCAATGGGTGAATAATTGAATTAATTTGCCGTAATGGAAACTTTGTTAGCAAAACCAACAAACGGTAGTAAATGCCAAAAGTGCGCGCTCGACTGCTGCTGGTAATATGGGCCAGTCGCAAACACAAGGTAGAACAGGGAGGTGGCAATGGAAACATATTTCCTATTGTGCTCTTATGGCTTTGTCTTGTTGTAGCCCAAGGAAAGGTCATGTTCAATATGGAGTGAAAATTTCTGCATAGGGTAGATGCTCACTAAATCAACGCTTTATTCGTCTTGTTGGTTGATGGTATTAGTACAAAGCTACTGAACAAACTTTCAAACACATTTGTGCTAAACTTTTTTCGTTGGACATATAGAGCTCTAAACCTATTTTTCTTTAAAACTATGGGCTTTATTTCACTCCTGTTGTTATATAAAAGTATTGTTTATGTAACCTTAAAGGCACGCACAGGGTTTCTAAGTAAAAATATGTTGATTTGGAACAATACCGTATATTCATTTTTTCAACATTGATCTAGGGTGATGAATATGCAAGCTTCTACCCTGATCCTGATTCTGTTATTTCACCAGTCATGGATCTGATCTGAATCTCATTTATCATTTATCGTGCCAACGTTTATATTCTTCATACTCACCCCAGTGGATTCGTTGGAACCTTATTCATGCGATGAACCTGAAAATAAAAACAAGTAAACAGAAGATTAGCCTAACTTTCTGCGTCAGTAATAATGACCGTGCTACGGATTTCTCGCAACAATGGAAAACAAAGCATTAACATCAACGCCACACAACCCGGCAAAATTTTCTCCCACCACAAAGTATTAAAATTTATGCAACCGGATCATTTCGAACAAAAAAACACTTAACACACCGGTCCGAAGCGTCTTTTGTCCGCTAGTGTATTTTTTGCCTCACCAGCACCATAGCAGTCCGACACAGCCGGTTCAGAGTTGACCGGTTTCCGGAAAAGTTAATGTAAAATTAATTTCACTTTGCCTGGCCTTTTCTCGGTTATTTTAACAACGCTTTCCTTCCCCGTAACTGGACGTTTCCGGATATGGAGATTATATGCTGCCTCCATCTGGTGCGTCTTCTACCGTGAAGGTTTCCTTTTCGGATGTATTTGACGAGTTAAAGTTTTACGGCAGACCTTCTAGGAAACCATTTTCGCTCCAGGTGCGGAACTGAGTTTGATGTGGCAGTTCCGGGAAGGTTTCCTCCGCTGAGCTGCTTGTCTCTTAATGTAGTTCTTTTAATATTTAAATATTTTTTTTCTTTTTTACAATTATATCGAACGTTTGGAACCAAACCAACAATATTTTTTCATCGAAACAAGAAACACCACTTAGCCGTTGACACAGAAAATGTTTGAGTGTTTGTTTTCACTGTTCTTAAGTAACACGCCGAAATCCCGCAGCAGAAAGGCATCCGAAATAAATGGTAACCGTTGTAATGCCGCAACCACCTTTATCATTTCCAAATAACCACAGGGAATCGACGATTCCCCAGCAAGGATGAAGAGAAAGAGAACAAAATGTGCTCATTCCCTAGCAAAAAACAGCAAATCCGATGCCCCCAAAATTAATCCAGTAGCCGTCATACGAAAAAAAATAAATGTGATAAGATTCAAAGCGCGTGTTGAATGGATCACCGTGGCGGATTATCTCCGTGTCGAATGATGGTCCCATCAAATGTACAATGGTCACAACGGTTGCCACCGGTAATGGATTTGGGCACGTAATGGACTACTCTCCATTCGAGTAGGGGGGGTTTGATTGTTGTTGGACGGTCGACCGACGGAGAGAGAGAGAGAGAAAAAAAGAAGTTTGGACAAGTTGGTGGTATTTTCCCAGTAGCCCCTAGCCATAGGTAAAGAGATTAAGCGGGAAGATAATGCGAATTCTGTGGTGTTTGTTTGTTCAACCACAATTGGATTTTTTGGGGCTTACTGTGCGTCGGAGAATGAGAAATGTATAGTTTGACTATTGCTGTTCTGTGTGTGTGAACGTGTATGTGTCGCTTTGAGGGTCGCCCACATTGGTCTGCTCTCGGAGAAACCTTGGCAATCTGCCAAGCATATTAATCAAAGTCTTGAAACTGCGTCTAGCTGACCCACCATTACAATAGACTAGCACACAATGTCCTGCTAATACAATATAAGAATCTGTAGTGGTTGAAGCTTGATTATGTTTAACTTAACTTGGGTTTAGTGTGCATTAAACTGCCCAAAAAATATGAACTTAGAAAAACTAAATCGAGTGGGCAAAAACAATCTCCAGAGGTAGTTAATTAGCCACCGCAGAAATTTAAGATAAAAAAATGTTTACCGGTAATACAAGTTGGCACATCCCAACACTCGTGAATTCAGGAAATTGAGAACATATCTCGAAACCGTCGAATCATTGTAGATTCCAGGGTACGCTAGCATCCGCCGCAATGAAGAGGCAGACCGACTCATAGGAGAAGCCAGCGGTATTGAATATGTCCGTTGCTGAGGTAAGTGACGTTGGCCAAATCAAAGCAGCGGCGTCAAATAAAATTCGACACAGTGAAGTGGACTGATCGCGAAAATTCGGCCGATCATCGAGTGCTAACCCAGTTGCGGGGTGACTTTTGGTGTTCGTCACGTGATCATTATTCAGTGCAGACGACGAAGTAGAACATCGATTCGATGAGTCTGCGAGTGGTTCTAGACAACAACGGAAAAATATTTAATTTTGATGATTTCGATTACGGAAACTAATTTCCTTCCGACACAAATGCACGTTAGCTGTAATTTGTCACTGATAAACAACAACAACAATGACGATGATGGTAACAACAACAAACACAATCATAACAACAAGAGCAAGAGCAAGAGCAAGAGCAAGAGCAAGAGCAAGAGCAAGAGCAAGAGCAAGAGCAAGAGCAAGAGCAAGAGCAAGAGCAAGAGCAAGAGCAAGAGCAAGAGCAAGAGCAAGAGCAAGAGCAAGAGCAAGAGCAAGAGCAAGAGCAAGAGCAAGAGCAAGAGCAAGAACAAGAGCAACAACAACAATAACAACAGTAGTAGTTGTTGAGGGTTCGAGTCATTGGGGCACTCGCCGGACCGACCTCGACACCCCACCAGGTAGATCCGCCGCTGGGGACTAGGTCGAATAGTTTGTTTATATCGTGTTTACATTTTTTGCTCTGGAGAATGTAATTTTCTGGAGAAAGTAATTTTTACTGATCGATAACTTTTACCGATCGGTATTTTTTACCATTCGGTATTTTTAATCGATCGTTAATTTTTACCGATCGGTAATTTTTACCGATCAGTAATTTTTACCGATCGGTAATTTTTACCGAACGGTAATTTTTACCGAACGGTAATTTTTACCGAACGGTAATTTATACCGAACGGTAATTTTTATCGAGCGGTTATTTTTACCGAACGGTAATTTTTACCGAACGGTAGTTTTTATCGAACGGTAGTTTTTATCGAGCGGTAATTTTTACCGAACGGTAATTTTTACCGTACGGAAATTTTTACTGAACGGTAATTTTTACCGAACGGTAATTTTTACCGAACGGTAATTTTTACCGAACGGTAATTTTTACCGAACGGTAATTTTTACCGAACGGTAATTTTTACCGAACGGTAATTTTTACCGAACGGTAATTTTTACCGAACGGTAATTTTTACCGAACGGAAATTTTTACCGAACGGTAATTTTTACCGAACGGTAATTTTTACCGAACGGTAATTTTTACCGAACGGTAATTTTTACCGAACGGTAATTTTTACCGAACGGTAATTTTTACCGAACGGTAATTTTTACCGAACGGCAATTTTTACCGAACGGTAATTTTTATCGAACGGTAATTTTTACCGAACGATATTTTTTACGGAACGGTAATTTTTACCGAACGATAATTTTTACCGAACGGTAATTTTTAACGAATGGTAATTTTTACCGAAAGGTAATTTTTACCGAACGGTAATTTTATCGAGCGGTTATTTTTTACCGAACGGTAATTTTAACCGAACAGTAATTTTTACCGAACGGTAATTTTTACCGAACGGTAATTTTTACCGAACGGTAATTTTTACCGAACGGTAATTTTTACCGAACGGTAATTTTTACCGAACGGTAATTTTTACCGAACGGTAATTTTTATCGAACGGTAATTTTTACCGAACGATATTTTTTACGGAACGGTAATTTTTACCGAACGGTAATTTTTACCGAACGGTAATTTTTAACGAATGGTAATTTTTACCGAAAGGTAATTTTTACCGAACGGTAATTTTATCGAGCAGTTATTTTTTATCGAACGGTAATTTTTACCGAACGGTAATTTTTACCGAACAGTAATTTTTACCGAACGGTAATTTTTACGGAACGGTAATTTTTACCGAACGGTAATTTTTACCGAACGGAAATTTTTACTGAACGGTAATTTTTACCGAACGGTAATTTTTACCGAACGGAAATTTTTACTGAACGGTAATTTTTACCGAACGGTAATTTTTACCGAACGGTAATTTTTACCGAACGGTAATTTTTTCCGAACGGTAATTTTTACCGAACGGTAAGTTTTACCGAACGGTAATTTTTACCGAACGGTAATTTTTACCGAACGGTAATTTTTACCGAACGGTAATTTTTATCGAACGGTAATTTTTACCGAACGATATTTTTTACGGAACGGTAATTTTTACCGAACGGTAATTTTTACCGAACGGTAATTTTTAACGAATGGTAATTTTTACCGAAAGGTAATTTTTACCGAACGGTAATTTTATCGAGCGGTTATTTTTTACCGAACGGTAATTTTTACCGAACGGTAATTTTTACCGAACAGTAATTTTTACCGAACGGTAATTTTTACCGAACGATAATTTTTACGGAACGGTAATTTTTACCGAACGGTAATTTTTACCGAACGGTAATTTTTATCGAACGGTAATTTTTACCGAACGGTAATTTTTACCGAACGGAAATTTTTACTGAACGGTAATTTTTACCGAACGGTAATTTTTGCCGAACGGTAATTTTTACCGAACGGTAATTTTTACCGAACGGTAATTTTTACCGAACGGTAATTTTTACCGAACGGTAATTTTTACCGAACGGTAATTTTTACCGAACGGTAATTTTTACCGAACGGTAATTTTTACCGAACGGTAATTTTTATCGAACGGTAATTTTTACCGAACGATATTTTTTACGGAACGGTAATTTTTACCGAACGGTAATTTTTACCGAACGGTAATTTTTAACGAATGGTAATTTTTACCGAAAGGTAATTTTTACCGAACGGTAATTTTATCGAGCGGTTATTTTTTACCGAACGGTAATTTTTACCGAACGGTAATTTTTACCGAACGATAATTTTTACCGAACGGTAATTTTTACCGAACGGTAATTTTTACCGAACGGTAATTTTTACCGAACGGTAATTTTTACAGAACGGTAATTTCTACCGAACGGTAATTTTTACCGAACGGTAATTTTTACCGAACGGTAATTTTTACCGAACGGTAATTTTTACCGAACGGTAATTTTTACCGAACGGTAATTTTTACCGAACGGTAATTTTTACCGAACGGTAATTTTTACCGAACGGTAATTTTTACCGAACGGTAATTTTTACCGAACGGTAATTTTTACCGAACGGTAATTTTTACCGAACGGTAATTTTTACCGAACGGTAATTTTTACCGAACGGTAATTTTTACCGAACGGTAATTTTTACCGAACGGTAATTTTTACCGAACGGTAATTTTTACCGAACGGTAATTTTTACCGAACGGTAACTTTTGTCGAACGGTAACTTTTGTCGAACGGTAATTTTTACCGAACGGTAATTTTTACCGAACGGTAATTTTTACCGAACGGTAATTTTTACCGAACGGTAATTTTTACCGAACGGTAATTTTTACCGAACGGTATTTTTTACCGAACGGTAATTTTTACCGAACGGTAATTTTTACCGAACGGTAATTTTTACCGAACGGTAATTTTTACCGAACGGTAATTTTTACCGAACGGTAATTTTTACCGAACGGTAATTTTTACCGAACGGTAATTTTTACCGAACGGTAATTTTTACCGAACGGTAATTTTTACCGAACGGTAATTTTTACCGAACGGTAATTTTTACCGAACGGTAATTTTTACCGTACGGTAATTTTTACCGTACGGTAATTTTTACCGAACGGTAATTTTTACCGAACGGTAATTTTTACCGAACGGTAATTTTTACCGAACGGTAATTTTTACCGAACGGTAATTTTTACCGAACGGTAACTTTTGTCGAACGGTAACTTTTGTCGAACGGTAATTTTTACCGAACGGTAATTTTTACCGAACGGTAATATTTACCGAACGGTAATTTTTACCGAACGTTTATTTTTACCACTTCGCCATCTGCACGCGAGTAGTGGAAAGTGTTCCCCACACTTCAACTTTGCGCACAGCGAGACAAAATCTCGGGTGGGTTTTCAAAAGGTCGTAAGCGACAAAAGGCGGGTTGAAGTCAGCGATGAGTCATAGTTGCCAGTCATGCGACTATCCCGTTAATGGGATTGAGAAAATTACATCTCGCGGCCATTGCGGATCGATTTTCCACCGCACCTGTTTTCCCGGTATGCAGCGATCCGCAGTAGACCTGTTGTCTAGTTTCAACAATAACCTGTACGGTGGGCACAAAAAATTATGTGAGACTGTAGATAATTTTAACACGGTCGTTTCAATTCTCTCGAGCCGTTTTTCGGCCAATTGCGGTACTGTAACTCAAAGGGGGCTGTTTGTCAAGCGACTTCCGGAGGATCCGCCCACTCCGAAACGACGTCGCGAGAATAATGCTAAAATTCGCGCCACTGCAGCCGCTGTCTGCGGTACTAGAGCCATTCAGCGGAAAATCAGAACAGTTGCGGATAAGCGGGAGCAGTTTTGGGTCTATTTAAGCCGTCTTGACCCGAGCCATACAGTGGAGGAAATCGTTGCCATGACCCAAGAATGCCTTGGAATAAGCGATGCACCCAAAGCAATTTTGTTGGTTAAGAAGGACACCGATCTCACGAAACTCAACTTCGTGTCTTTCGAAGTTGAGCTTCCGAGCGAACTAAAGGACACTGCACTCAAAGCGTCTACTTGGCCGACTAGAGTTCTCGTTCGGGAATTTAATTTCGACCAGCCAAAGCAGGATAGACTTCGCTAATGGGATACCGGGATGCACCGCAGCTTGTATTATGGAAGCCCTCGATCCCCCCGCTACAGTCCAGCTACTGCAGTCAACGTTCACCAGTCGTCCCGGTCCTGTGTGCGGGAGTGGAGAAAGGGTCTTCCAAACTTCCCTCTGCGGCAAGTACGCATCCTTTCTGAATAATTTAAGCGCTGAAATGTTCCCCGATTCCAGTTTTCCGTTAATTGTACCGTATCAGCACCAGATGCCGTTCTTCCTGCCTGCGAACCGCAGCTGTTTACGAGGAACACCTAGTCCAGCTACACTGCATGCATCCCACGTAATGTCGTCTCTTCGGTCACCGGGACGCACACTTGCCGCCAGCCGTGAGGAAGCCCTTAGTCCCCCCACCACAGTCGAGCCCTTCCTGCCAGCGACCAGCAGCCGTCCCGGTCCTATGGTGGAGGGGTCTTCCGCAAACCTACCTCAGGCAAGTACAATACATCTGTGAACTCTTCCTTGCCTCAAAGCTCTTCGATTTCCAGCATTGGTCAACGACGGGCTAAACTGCTGTTATACTACCAAAATGTTGGTGGTATTAATTCAATCGTTGAGCAATACCGTCTTGCAGTCTCCGATAAGAGTTTTGACATCATTGTCTTCGTCGAGCCCTAGCAACAGCCGAAAATCCACCGGAGGCGGCGTATTAGTGGCGGTTAAAACTAGCTTGAAGACAAGAATCGTCGAGAACACTTCTTGGGTTTGTCTAGAGCAGGTTTGGACGATTATCGAGCTTGGCTACCGTAAGTTGTACTTGTGTGCGTTGTATGTTCCACCCGACCGCGCTCGTGATACCGAATACGTTGAAGCACACTGCAGCTCAGTTTTTACTATCCTCGAAGATGCTAACGCTGTTGATGAGATCATGGTACTAGGAAATTTTAATCTTCCTAGCATTTCGTGGAAATCTTCCCCTAATGGATTTCTTTATCCGGATTCGGACCATTCCGTTCTCCACCCATGTGCAGTGAGGCTACTTGACAGCTATAGCTCAGCCACGTTACTACAAATCAATCCTATTGCCAATGAGAATAGCCGCCATCTCGAACTTTGTTTTGTCGGCGATCAGGTTTCCACCACATTGATAGTGACGGCTCCCTCTCCTCTAGTAAAATCAGTGGCACATCATCATCCACTGATCGCCACGATTGATAGCTCTGTGGTGCATGACTTCGATATATTACCGCCTTCTGTCTCCTACAATTTCCGTAAAGCTGATCATCGCAGTATCGTAGACCTTCTTTTCACCATCGATTGGGAAAATATTCTGGACCCCGAAGATGTCGAAACCGCAAACTGGCCCTCCATGGCAAACGAGTACACAGCGGCTGAAGTCTATAAAGAGAGCTGCCCTGCGGAGGTTTACCAAGTATCGCACAATATCACTCAGAGACTAGTACGTCAGTCTCAACCATGTGTACAAACGAGCCAGTCAACACTGTTTCTATCGATAGCAGCAAAATATCCAGCGTAATCTCAAGTCGCATCCTAAACGTTTCTGGAAGTATGTGAACGAGCAGCGCAAGGAATCAGGACTGCCGTCGTCTATGACTTTCAATGGGAACACAGCTACTACATCTCGAGACATATGTGCACTTTTCTCGAAAAATTCGCGAATGTATTCACAGATGAGGCACTAACTATTGAGCAAATCGAACTCGCTGCTAAAAGAGCTCCACTTGTGGGTCGCACTCTGGGTGCTATCGATTTTATTGCAACGATGATTACCAGAGCTTCCTCTCGATTTAAGTCATCTTTCAATCCGGGACCCGACGGGCTCCCCTCCGTGATACTGAAAAGGCACATCGAAGTTTTGGTTGCTCCGCTTCTTCAGATCTTTAGAGCATCTATTACTAGAGGTATTTTTCCATCCTGCTGGAAATCAGCGAACATGTTCCCAGTTCACGAAAAGGGCAATAAGCGAGACGTCAATAATTACCGTGGGATAACTTCATTGAATGTTGTCTCGAAGTTGTTCGAGCTGGTGATTATGGAACCTGTTCAGGCTCACTGTAAGCAGTACCTAAGTGACGATCAATATGGCTTCACGTCAAGGCGGTCAACTGCATGTAACCTGTTATGCTTAACATACTACATGACAGAGAGTATGGAACGTCGCGCTCAAACTGACGTCGTTTACAGCGACTTTGAATAGCTAAACCACTATATCACTATAGCAAAAATGGAGAGATTTAGAATAAATGGTAGTGTTTTGGAGTGGTTTCGATCTTACCTCACAGACCGAGAGATAGCGGTTCACTTCTACGCCAGGAATACCTCAAGGAAGCCACTTGGGATCGTTGATGTTTCTGATATACTTCAATGAAGTACATCTAATTCTGAAGACTCCCCGATTGTCCTTCGCGGATGATCTCAAGATTTTTCGCATAATTCGTACAATTGAAGATTGCAGATTTCTCCAACAGCAGCTTCAAGCCTTTGCTGACTGGTGTACCATGAACTGCATGTATGTAAACCCGAAGAAGTGCTCGGTAATAACATTTTCACGGAAAAAGGATTCGATCTATTTTAAGTACCGTCTTCTAGAAACCGAAATCGAACGCGTCAGTCACGTGAAGGACCTGGGAGTGATTCTGGATTCTCAACTTACGTTCAAACAACACGTCTCCTATGCAGTCGGTAAAGCGTCTCGAGCGCTAAGATGCATCTTCAGGATAGCCAAAAATTTTACTGATGTTTATTGTCTTAAATCGCTGTACTGCGCTTTATCCCGATCAATCCTAGAATATTGCCCTGAAGTGTGGAACCCAAACTTGCGCTCCGAAGATCCTGTCTGATTACCTAGCTATGAAAACCGGTTTTTTTTTACAAATGGAGAAGACGTTTACGTAATAACCCAGTACACGTGCTATTGGTAGGTGTCTAAGCTGCCCTACGGGTGTACTGAGGGCGAGTCGGGCTCGAATGGTGACGCTGCCATTAATACCGACTAAACTCCATTGGGCTCCGCCATCGTTCCCCCCAGGGACTACCTCTCGGTATTACTTCAGGGGGGATGGCTGTACTTGATGTACTCATTCACTCTCGCTCACGCGATCATACATCCTGTATGAGGCTTAGTTGGGTGCTCTCTCTATCGCACCTTGATTCACGCTCTAACACTCCACATAAGGCTGACTTTTGTGCTCACCTTTATCGTTCCTTGCGAGGCTGACTTGTGTGCTAGCCTCTACCATACCATGTGAGGCTGACTTTTGTGCTCACCCTTAACATGCCGTGTGAGACTGACTTGGATGCTCACCCTTTCACTCCTCTGCCACGCCACGAGGCATCGATAGCCAAGTCCCAACATACTACACTACGACCCTCCCATCTTGGCATGAGGCAGTCCACATATACGCCTATACACTCGCTCTTCTGCCTTGTTTCGGGGTGGCTGGGTTTAGCCCTTACGCGGTTGCCATTCGCTGCGCCAAACCTGCCTCGGCATGAACAGACCATTCACTCACTTTTTTGCGCTCGGCCTTTTTCGCTCCAACTAACCAGTCACTAGTTAGTCGTGCCCATCGTCTTTTGCTCGGTTCGCCAAATTACCTGTAGCCTACTGGCAATCTGGGTGGTAGCAGCCGAGACTGCGTTCCACTTCTCCACCGATTGACACATCCGCTGAATAAGGGTATCAGGGGTTATGTCCCAGCCACAGACGTCAAGCATTGCTCTTCTTTCGACGTCGAACCGAGGACATACAAACAGTATGTGTTCGGCAGTTTCGTCTACACCTGGGCAGTCAGGGCAGGCTGGGACCTCCGTGCTCCCGAACCTGTGGAGGTACTGTTAGGTATCAGCCGGTGGGTCCACCTACCTTTCGAGGAGTTATCCCACTCACGCTGCCATCTGGCGATCGAGGTCACCCTGGTGCGCTCGCGGGCTCCTCTATTTCCACGTAGCTCGAAGCACTCCTCATCTTCCCGAATGACCAGCCCGACTGGCATCATACTCGCTATCATGCAGGATGCATCGTGTGATACCGTGTGGTAGGCAGATATCACTGTAAGGCACATTACGCGGTAGGTGCGCTCCAGTGTCTGTAGGTAACTGGTTACCCTCAGTGCTCTTGATCATGACGGGCCGCCATACCTGAGGACAGATACGGCAACGTCTGCCAGTAACCTACGTCTACTGGCGCACACCTTTGAGTTGTTGGACATCATCCTCGATAGTGCCGCAACAGCAGTGGACGCTCTCTTGCATGTATAGTCGACGTGGCTGCCGAAGGTCAGCTTGTTGTCTATAATGTCTATAATGACGACGATCTTGGCCCCAGGAGGAAACTTCAGTCTCAGAACCCCGTCATGCATGACGTTCCATAGCACTCCGGCGGTAATCGGAACCCTTTTCTAACCGGCATCGGTCTCGTATAGCAGTACGCGGTTCTGGAAGTAGCTTTCCAGGATCCGGTACAGACCCACCGGTAGGCTAAGCCGGTGTAACGAGAGAGCGATGGCATCCCAGCTTGCGCTGTTGAATGCGTTCTTCACGTCAAGTGTCACTAACGCACAGTATCGAATGCCTCGCCTTTTTCGTTGGATCGCTATCTCGGCAGTCTTTATCACTGAGTTGATAGCGTCCACCGTGGACTTACCTTTTCGAAAGCCAAACTGGTTGCTTGACAGGCCGTCCGTACCTTCTGCGTACGGGGTTAGCCTGTTGAGGATGATCCTCTCAAGCAATTTGCCAGTCGTGTCGATCAGACAGATTGGTCTGTACGCCGATGGGTCGCCTGGCGGCTTTCCGGGCTTCGGCAACAGCACCAATTTCTGCCTTTTCCATCTATCGGGGATACGGCACTCGTCAAGGCATCTCTGCATAGCTAGCCTGAATATGATCGGGTTCGCTATGATCGCTGCCTTGAGAGCGCTGTTTGGAACTCCATCTGGCCCTGGAGCTTTGTTCATTGCTAGGGAATTAGCCACAGCGAGTAGTTCTTCATTCGTCACCGGAGCCACCATTTCGGCCGTGCCCGCACTGTCTCGTAGTGCAGGTGGCCAGGGGCTTGTGGCTCGAGACGGGAAGAGTACTTCGATGATCGTCGCCAACCGGTCCGGAGACCGTTCTGGGGATGAAGAGCCCCCTTTGGTCTTGGCCATCACGATTCTGTAGGCGTAACCCCACGGATTTGCGTTGGCACTCTCATACAGGTTGTCGAACCACGCTCTCTTGCTGCTTTTAATGGCCTTGTTAAGGGCCAATTTCGCAGCTCGAAACACTTCACGGCGGTTCTCTCTTGCATCTTCAGTGCGTGCTCTTTGCATCCTACGTCTAGCTCTGAGACAGGCTGATCGTAGAGCTGCAATCTCGGCACTCCACCAGTATACCGGGCATCTGCCGTTTCTTGGTAGGGTTTTTCTCGGCATAGTGGCGTCACACGCGCGTGATAGAACAGCTACCAGCGCATCTCCGCTTAGACTGTCGGTGTTGGCCTCCAGTCCCAGGGCAGCGGTGAAAGCTTCGCTGTCGAAGTGATTGCACTTCATCCGCGTACCTGACAGGGATCTCCCGCCCTCGGATGCTGCACACCATAGTTGATCCTAAAGCGGATTGCTAAATGATCGCTATGGGTGTAGCCTTCGTCTCCCCTTCATTCCATGCCTGGAACCAGACTCGGGCTGGCAAATGTTACGTCAATCCACGCCTCCACCCCGTTTCTACGGAATGTACTAGCGGAGCCATTGTTAGCTAGCACAGTATCGAGTTTCGCAAGCGCCTCCATTAGCGCTTGGCCTCTGCTATTTGTACAGCCACTGCCCCACTCTACTGCCCAAGCGTTAAGGTCTCTCGCTATAACTACCGGTTTCCGGCCCACTAGGTCTGATGAGAGCCTGTCGATCATCTGATTGAGGGATGTTGTACGGGTCTGATAGGAGGGCGACATCTGTCCTCGACTCCAAGACCGACTGCCACAGCAGCTGTTGGGCTGCTGCACAATGGTTAAGATTTAGCTGTGTGACGTTCACGGCTTCTTCTTATTTAACCCACCGAAGGGACACGAAGGTCCGCCCATAGCATGTTTATGGGCTTGCTTCTTAGCGGTGCAGATAAGGCACTTGTGTGCCTTAGTGCAACCCCGCTCTTTATGTCCCTCCTCGCCGCAGCGACGACATAGTTTGCTCCTATCTATGCCCTTGCACTCGTAGGCTTTGTGGACGGACTCAAGGTACCGATAGCACCTATCCACTGAAGGCGGCTGGGGTATGCTAATAGGGCATACCGACCAGCCGATCTTCAGCTTCCCTTTCTCGGTTACCTTTTTGGTAGGCTACTTGGGTGCCAGAGGATCCCCCTCTCAAGCGCACAGAGGCCCGCTCGATTGTTACGTCGTATTGCTCCTTGACGGCTGCGACGACATCGTGTGGTCGTGAACTCGTCCAGATGCTTGCACTGGAGACTCATTTCCGCCCCTAACGACCTGACCTGGGCGCCTTCCCCCAGGACCTCTTGGGCCAAGGCCTTATATACTTCACGCTGCGCACGTCTTGCCCGAGGGCCGAGAGGCTTTCGGCCACCCTCATCGATTTTATTTGTCCTTGTCGGTTTTTGTCCTTGTTGGTTTTTGTCCTTGTCGGTTTTTAACCACAAGGCCTCGCCTCTGTACTTGGCCTTCTTCACGGGCCGCGGTACATCCGGTGTCGATGCCGGCTTCTTCTTGGTAACCAGCGTCCAGGGGTTTATGCCCCCCTGCCCGGTTGCATCGAGTTGCTGCTACCTTCACTCTGCCCAGCGGGGTCATTCTCGCCCCGTTTGTCTCGACCAAACGGCGTTTGGCCTTGACACTTGCACGCCGTGTGGTTTTGGTTTTTGCACCCTTGCCTGGTGACTTCCTAGGGCGCTTCGCGCTCGACGTCGTCTTGCGCTTGTCCTTGCCCTTCGAAGGGAACTCAGCCAGTTTCAGCTCCTTGCTGATATTTTGTTTCGCGCTAGTGAACTCGATTATTGCATCGAGCTGCTCCACCATTTTGAGCATCGCGGATAGTAGCCAGTCCAGCGCGTTGGTAGGGCTATTTTCTACCACTGCTGGGGTGCTGTCAGATACAGCATTCGTCGCTCCACTACTGTCCCCACGGGGGGGGGGGGGGGGGTAGACCTCGCCAAACTACCTCTAGCAAAGGGGTTCGGCACCTCTGTTTTTTTGATTTTTATTTTTATTCACTTCACTCATTAATCCCACGAGTAGCGCGAGAAAGAAAGGTCCGCCACGTCAGAGCTCCGCAGTAACGTGGTAAGGGACGCTTACTGTGGGGGTTGCCCAGGTACCCACAGGCTCCGTTAACGATCGAGCATCTTTTTCACCCCCTCGATTATTACAGACATGCTACTATTGAGATCCGTCATTCGATAGCGAAGTTATGAAAACCGGTGTCAGCTGATTCAACTGGAACCCCTTTATATTCGAAGGAATACAGCAAGAGCTTTGTTCATCGCTGACACTATGCAAGGTCATATAGATGCCCCAACTGTGTTGGAACAAATTAATATAAACGTCGCGCCACGAACATTACGCAACAACATTATGCTTCGATTACCGTTCAGACGCACTAATTTTAGCATGCATGGAGCCACCACTGGTCTACAAAGGATTTTCAACCAGGTTGCTTCAGCTTTCGATTTCAACGTGTCTAGATAAACTCTGCGTCAGCGATTTTCTAGACTTTTTAATCGATCTGTTAACCAAATTTGACTTTTTTTTACCGTTTTGTGAATTATTAACCACTATTTGTGTATATGACTTGAATGTTAGTAATAAGTTTATTATTAAGACCAACACCATTGGGGCTTCGGTATGCCTGCTGGTGTATAAGACTAATAAAGAATAAAGAGTAGATCGGCAAGAAGCGGGGAGTTCTATGGCTCGCGGAAACGAACATCAGTATATTAGGGAAAAATCTACCGCCGAGGAATTTAAAGTAAGGTAGATTCACCGCTGGGGACTATCCGACAAAAATGGGAGCTACTGTCTCACGAAACAGACAGCGGAACTGAGAGGAATTCCGCCGCCAGGGATCATTCAATCGGAATAGGCTAGTTCACCCGAGTAGATCTCGATAACGCTGGCAGCTAAATGGCTCAAGGAAGCGGATATTGCTTTCGGGAGAAATTCCTTCGTCGTGGAACTCTCAATCGGGTTAGGGTAGGAGTAGGGAACTCAGTGACTCACGAAAACAGGAGCTTAATAGCCCATGGAATCATCAGCTAAATTGCTGAAATGGCGACAAAATAGATAAAGACGAAAAGTAAGAGAAGAGTCGAGAGTTTAATGGCTCAAACGTCTAGCGGTTTGATGGATCAATTGAGGCTCCAAAAAAAAGCTGCGGAAAACTCGCGACGAAAGCACGAGTCCCTCCACGAAGCAATACCTTGTTGTAGTTCCGTGGTGAAGAAGGGCGAAAAAAGCAAGGAGTGTTTCAGTGGGTAGGCACGAAAGTGAGTTCCACACAGTACCAATACACTGTAGGCCAGGCTTCGACTCGCGTTTGTGATGCGTAGATCTACTGAAGTGCGGGTTTGGCTGATTCAAGGCCCTCTTACCCCACAAAGACTTTTGAACAGCATTCGCACTGCATAGGACTAAATTGAGTGTTGCTTCAATCTCGTTTCCGGTGACCTTTGGTGGGATTGCTTTGCGTATAATTACGTCTATTTCGACATGGATCGTCTGCCTGTTCAGCTGCTTGTATTCTTGGTTCGTGCGATCAATTATTCGCGCGGGTGCTTC